>NC_141010.1:60719914-61055222 GCF_052327205.1 Somniosus microcephalus | reverse complement strand
CCCTGGGGAACATCACTCCCAACACTGACCCCTGGGGAACATCACTCCCAACACTGACCCCTGGGGAACATCACTCCCAACACTGACCCCTGGGGAACATCACTCCCAAACACTGACCCCTGGGGAACATCACTCCCAACACTGACCCCTGGGGAACATCACTCCCAACACTGACCCCTGGGGAACATCACTCCCAACACTGACCCCTGGGGAACATCACTCCCAACACTGACCCCTGGGGAACATCACTCCCAACACTGACCCCTGGGGAACATCACTCCCAACACTGACCCCTGGGGAACATCACTCCCAACACTGACCCCTGGGGAACATCACTCCCAACACTGACCCCTGGGAACATCACTCCCAACACTGACCCCTGGGAACATCACTCCCAACACTGACCCCTGGGGAACATCACTCCCAACACTGACCCCTGGGGAACATCACTCCCAACACTGACCCCTGGGGAACATCACTCCCAACACTGACCCCTGGGGAACATCACTCCCAACACTGACCCCTGGGGAACATCACTCCCAACACTGACCCCTGGGGAACATCACTCCCAACACTGACCCCTGGGGAACATCACTCCAACACTGACCCCTGGGGAACATCACTCCCAACACTGACCCCTGGGGAACATCACTCCCAACACTGACCCCTGGGGAACATCACTCCCAACACTGACCCCTGGGGAACATCACTCCCAACACTGACCCCTGGGGAACATCACTCCCAACACTGACCCCTGGGGAACATCACTCCCCACACTGACCCCTGGGGAACATCACTCCCACACTGACCCCTGGGGAACATCACTCCCACACTGACCCCTGGGGAACATCACTCCCACACTGACCCCTGGGGAACATCACTCCCCACACTGACCCCTGGGGAACATCACTCCCAACACTGACCCCTGGGGAACATCACTCCCAACACTGACCCCTGGGGAACATCACTCCCAACACTGACCCCTGGGGAACATCACTCCCAACACTGACCCCTGGGGAACATCACTCCCAACACTGACCCCTGGGGAACATCACTCCCAACACTGACCCCTGGGGAACATCACTCCCACACTGACCCCTGGGGAACATCACTCCCAACACTGACCCCTGGGGAACATCACTCCCAACACTGACCCCTGGGGAACATCACTCCCAACACTGACCCCTGGGGAACATCACTCCCAACACTGACCCCTGGGGAACATCACTCCCAACACTGACCCCTGGGGAACATCACTCCCAACACTGACCCCTGGGGAACATCACTCCCAACACTGACCCCTGGGGAACATCACTCCCAACACTGACCCCTGGGGAACATCACTCCACACACTGACCCCTGGGGAACATCACTCCCAACACTGACCCCTGGGGAACATCACTCCCAACACTGACCCCTGGGGAACATCACTCCCAACACTGACCCCTGGGGAACATCACTCCCACACTGACCCCTGGGGAACATCACTCCCAACACTGACCCCTGGGGAACATCACTCCCAACACTGACCCCTGGGGAACATCACTCCCAACACTGACCCCTGGGGAACATCACTCCAACACTGACCCCTGGGGAACATCACTCCCAACACTGACCCCTGGGGAACATCACTCCCAACACTGACCCCTGGGGAACATCACTCCCCACACTGACCCCTGGGGAACATCACTCCCAACACTGACCCCTGGGGAACATCACTCCCAACACTGACCCCTGGGGAACATCACTCCCAACACTGACCCCTGGGGAACATCACTCCCAACACTGACCCCTGGGGAACATCACTCCCAACACTGACCCCTGGGGAACATCACTCCCAACACTGACCCCTGGGAACATCACTCCCAACACTGACCCCTGGGGAACATCACTCCAACACTGACCCCTGGGGAACATCACTCCCAACACTGACCCCTGGGGAACATCACTCTCAACACTGACCCCTGGGGAACATCACTCCCAACACTGACCCCTGGGGAACATCACTCCCAACACTGACCCCTGGGGAACATCACTCCCAACACTGACCCCTGGGGAACATCACTCCCACACTGACCCCTGGGGAACATCACTCCCAACACTGACCCCTGGGGAACATCACTCTCAACACTGACCCCTGGGGAACATCACTCCCAACACTGACCCCTGGGGAACATCACTCCCAACACTGACCCCTGGGGAACATCACTCCCCACACTGACCCCTGGGGAACATCACTCCCAACACTGACCCCTGGGAACATCACTCCCAACACTGACCCCTGGGGAACATCACTCCAACACTGACCCCTGGGGAACATCACTCCCAACACTGACCCCTGGGGAACATCACTCCCAACACTGACCCCTGGGGAACATCACTCCCAACACTGACCCCTGGGGAACATCACTCCAACACTGACCCCTGGGGAACATCACTCCCAACACTGACCCCTGGGGAACATCACTCCCACACTGACCCCTGGGGAACATCACTCCCAACACTGACCCCTGGGGAACATCACTCCCAACACTGACCCCTGGGGAACATCACTCCCAACACTGACCCCTGGGGAACATCACTCCCAACACTGACCCCTGGGGAACATCACTCCCAACACTGACCCCTGGGGAACATCACTCCCAACACTGACCCCTGGGGAACATCACTCCCCACACTGACCCCTGGGGAACATCACTCCAACACTGACCCCTGGGGAACATCACTCCCACACTGACCCCTGGGGAACATCACTCCCAACACTGACCCCTGGGGAACATCACTCCCAACACTGACCCCTGGGGAACATCACTCCCAACACTGACCCCTGGGGAACATCACTCCCCACACTGACCCCTGGGGAACATCACTCCCAACACTGACCCCTGGGGAACATCACTCCCAACACTGACCCCTGGGGAACATCACTCTCAACACTGACCCCTGGGGAACATCACTCCCAACACTGACCCCTGGGGAACATCACTCCCAACACTGACCCCTGGGGAACATCACTCCCACACTGACCCCTGGGGAACATCACTCCAAACACTGACCCCTGGGGAACATCACTCCAACACTGACCCCTGGGGAACATCACTCCCAACACTGACCCCTGGGGAACATCACTCCCAACACTGACCCCTGGGGAACATCACTCCCAACACTGACCCCTGGGGAACATCACTCCCACACTGACCCCTGGGGAACATCACTCCCAACACTGACCCCTGGGGAACATCACTCCCAACACTGACCCCTGGGGAACATCACTCTCAACACTGACCCCTGGGGAACATCACTCCCAACACTGACCCCTGGGGAACATCACTCCAACACTGACCCCTGGGGAACATCACTCCCAACACTGACCCCTGGGGAACATCACTCCCAACACTGACCCCTGGGGAACATCACTCCCACACTGACCCCTGGGGAACATCACTCCAAACACTGACCCCTGGGGAACATCACTCCCAACACTGACCCCTGGGGAACATCACTCCCCACACTGACCCCTGGGGAACATCACTCCCAACACTGACCCCTGGGGAACATCACTCCCAACACTGACCCCTGGGGAACATCACTCCCAACACTGACCCCTGGGGAACATCACTCCCAACACTGACCCCTGGGGAACATCACTCCCCACACTGACCCCTGGGGAACATCACTCCCAACACTGACCACTGGGGAACATCACTCCCCACACTGACCCCTGGGGAACATCACTCCCCACACTGACCCCTGGGGAACATCACTCCCAACACTGACCCCTGGGGAACATCACTCCCCACACTGACCCCTGGGGAACATCACTCCCAACACTGACCCCTGGGGAACATCACTCCCAACACTGACCCCTGGGGAACATCACTCCAACACTGACCCCTGGGGAACATCACTCCCCACACTGACCCCTGGGGAACATCACTCCAAACACTGACCCCTGGGGAACATCACTCCCAACACTGACCCCTGGGGAACATCACTCCCAACACTGACCCCTGGGGAACATCACTCCCCACACTGACCCCTGGGGAACATCACTCCCAACACTGACCCCTGGGGAACATCACTCCCAACACTGACCCCTGGGGAACATCACTCCCAACACTGACCCCTGGGGAACATCACTCCACACACTGACCCCTGGGGAACATCACTCCCCACACTGACCCCTGGGGAACATCACTCCCAACACTGACCCCTGGGGAACATCACTCCCAACACTGACCCCTGGGGAACATCACTCCCAACACTGACCCCTGGGGAACATCACTCCTCACACTGACCCCTGGGGAACATCACTCCCAACACTGACCCCTGGGGATCATCACTCCCAACACTGACCCCTGGGGAACATCACTCCCAACACTGACCCCTGGGGAACATCACTCCCCACACTGACCCCTGGGGAACATCACTCCCAACACTGACCCCTGGGGAACATCACTCCCAACACTGACCCCTGGGGAACATCACTCCCAACACTGACCCCTGGGGAACATCACTCCCCACACTGACCCCTGGGGAACATCACTCCCAACACTGACCCCTGGGGAACATCACTCCCAACACTGACCCCTGGGGAACATCACTCCCAACACTGACCCCTGGGAAACATCACTCCCAACACTGACCTCTGGGGAACATCACTCCCCACACTGACCCCTGGTGAACATCACTCCAAACACTGACCCCTGGGGAAACATCACTCCCAACACTGACCCCTGGGAAACATCACTCCCAACACTGACCCCTGGGGAACATCACTCTCAACACTGACCCCTGGGGAACATCACTCCCATACTGACCCCTGGGGAACATCACTCTCAACACTGACCCCTGGGGAACATCACTCCCAACACTGACCCCTGGGGAACATCACTCCCAACACTGACCCCTGGGAAATATCACTCCCAACACTGACCCCTGGGGAACATCACTCTCAACACTGACCCCTGGGGAACATCACTCCCAACACTGACACCTGGGGAACATCACTCCCAACACTGACCCCTGGGGAACATCACTCCCAACACTGACACCTGGGGAACATCACTCCCAACACTGACCCCTGGGGAACATCACTCCCAAAACTGACCCCTGGGGAACATCACTCCAAACACTGACCCCTGGGTAACATCACTCCCCACACTGACCCCTGGGGAACATCACTCTCAACACTGACCTCTGGGGAACATCACTCCCAACACTGACCCCTGGGGAACATCACTCCAAACACTGACCCCTGGGGAACATCACTCCCCACACTGACCCCTGGGGAACATCACTCCCAACACTGACCCCTGGGGATCATCACTCCCAACACTGACCCCTGGGGAACATCACTCCAAACACTGACCCCTGGGGAACATCACTCCCAACACTGACCCCTGGGGAAACATCACTCCCAACACTGACCACTGGGGAACATCACTCCAACACTGACCCCTGGGAAACATCACTCCCACACTGACCCCTGGGGAACATCACTCCAAACACTGACCCCTGGGGAACATCACTCCACATACTGACCCCTGGGGAACATCACTCCCAACACTGACCCCTGGGGAACATCACTCCCCACACTGATCCCTGGGGAACATCACTCCCAACACTGACCTCTGGGGAACATCACTCCCAACACTGACCCCTGGGGAACATCACTACAAACACTGACCCCTGGGGATCATCACTCCCCACACTGACCCCTGGGGAACATCACTCCCAGCACTGACCCCTGGGGAACATCACTCCCCACACTGACCCCTGGGGAACATCACTCCCAACACTGACCCCTGGGGAACATCACTCGCAACACTGACCCCTGGGGAACATCACTCCCAACACTGACCCCTGGGGAACATCACTCCCCACACTGACCCCTGGGGAACATCACTCTCAACACTGACCCCTGGGGAACATCACTCTCAACACTGACCCCTGGGGAACATCACTCCCAACACTGACCCCTGGGGAACATCACTCCCAACACTGACCCCTGGGGAACATCACTCCACACACTGACCCCTGGGGAACATCACTCCCAACACTGACCCCTGGGGAACATCACTCCCAACACTGACCCCTGGGGAACATCACTCCCAACACTGACCCCTGGGGAACATCACTCCAAACACTGACCCCTGGGGAACATCACTCCCAAGACTGACCCCTGGGAAACATCACTCCCAACACTGACCCCTGGGGAACATCACTCCCCACACTGACCCCTGGGGAACATCACTCCCAACACTGACCCCTGGGAAACATCACTCCCAACACTGACCCCTGGGGAACATCACTCCTCACACTGACCCCTGGGGAACATCACTCCCAACACTGACCCCTGGGAAACATCACTCCCAACACTGACCCCTGGGAAACATCACTCCCAACACTGACCCCTGGGGAACATCACTCTCAACACTGACCCCTGGGGAACATCACTCCCCACACTGACCCCTGGGGAACATCACTCCCAACACTGACCCCTGGGGAACATCACTCCCCACACTGACCCCTGGGGAACATCACTCCCCACACTGACCCCTGGGGAACATCACTCCCAACACTGACCCCTGGGGAACATCACTCCAAACACTGACCCCTGGGGAACATCACTCCCAACACTGACCCCTGGGGAACATCACTCCCAACACTGACCCCTGGGGAACATCACTCCCCACACTGACCCCTGGGGAACATCACTCTCAACACTGACCCCTGGGGATCATCACTCCCAACACTGACCCCTGGGGAACATCACTCCCAACACTGACCCCTGGGGAACATCACTCCCAACACTGACCCCTGGGGAACATCACTCCCAACACTGACCCCTGGGAAACATCACTCCCAACACTGACCCCTAGGGAACATCACTCTCAACACTGACCCCTGGGGAACATCACTCCCCACAGTGACCCCTGGGGAACATCACTCCCAACACTGACCCCTGGGGAACATCACTCCCCACACTGACCCCTGGGGAACATCACTCCCAACACTGACCCCTGGGGAACATCACTCCAAACACTGACCCCTGGGGAACATCACTCCCCACACTGACCCCTGGGGAACATCACTCCCCACACTGACCCCTGGGGAACATCACTCCCAACACTGACCCCTGGGGAACATCACTCCAAACACTGACCCCGGGGGAACATCACTCCCAACACTGACCCCTGGGGAACATCACTCCCCACACTGACCCCTGGGGAACATCACTCCCAACACTGACCCCTGGGGAACATCACTCCAAACAGTGACCCCTGGGGAACATCACTCTCAACACTGACCCCTGGGGAACATCACTCCAAACACTGACCCCTGGGGAACATCACTCCCAACACTGACCCCTGGGGAACATCACTCTCAACACTGACCCCTGGGGAACATCACTCCAAACACTGACCCCTGGGGAACATCACTCTCAACACTGACCCCTGGGGAACATCACTCCAAACACGGACCCCTGGGGAACATCACTCCCCACACTGACCCCTGGGGAACATCACTCCCAACACTGACCTCTGGGGATCATCACTCCCCACACTGACCCCTGGGGAACATCACTCCCCACACTGACCCCTGGGGAACATCACTCCCAACACTGACCCCTGGGGAACATCACTCCCCACACTGACCCCTGGGGAACATCACTCCCAACACTGACCCCTGGGGAACATCACTCCCCACACTGACCCCTGGGGAACATCACTACCAACACTGACCACTGGGGAACATCACTCCCCACACTGACCCCTGGGGAACATCACTCCCAACACTGACCCCTGGGGAACATCACTCCAAACACTGACCCCTGGGGAACAGCACTCCCCACACTGACCCCTGGGGAACATCACTCCCAACACTGACCCCTGGGGAACATCACTCCCAACACTGACCCCTGGGGAACATCACTCCAAACACTGACCCCTGGGGAACATCACTCCACACACTGACCCCTGGGGAACATCACTCCCCACACTGACCCCTGGGGAACATCACTCCCAACACTGACCCCTGGGGAACATCACTCTCAACACTGACCCCTGGGGAACATCACTCCCAACACTGACCCCTGGGGAACATCACTCCTCACACTGACCCCTGGGGAACATCACTCCCAACACTGACCCCTGGGGATCATCACTCCCAACACTGACCCCTGGGGAACATCACTCCCAACACTGACCCCTGGGGAACATCACTCCCCACACTGACCCCTGGGGAACATCACTCCCAACACTGACCCCTGCGGAACATCACTCCCAACACTGACCCCTGGGGAACATCACTCCCAACACTGACCCCTGGGGAACATCACTCCCCACACTGACCCCTGGGGAACATCACTCCCAACACTGACCCCTGGGGAACATCACTCCCAACACTGACCCCTGGGGAACATCACTCCCAACACTGACCCCTGGGAAACATCACTCCCAACACTGACCTCTGGGGAACATCACTCCCCACACTGACCCCTGGTGAACATCACTCCAAACACTGACCCCTGGGAAACATCACTCCCAACACTGACCCCTGGGAAACATCACTCCCAACACTGACCCCTGGGGAACATCACTCTCAACACTGACCCCTGGGGAACATCACTCCCAACACTGACACCTGGGGAACATCACTCCCAACACTGACCCCTGGGGAACATCACTCCCAACACTGACACCTGGGGAACATCACTCCCAACACTGACCCCTGGGGAACATCACTCCCAAAACTGACCCCTGGGGAACATCACTCCAAACACTGACCCCTGGGTAACATCACTCCCCACACTGACCCCTGGGGAACATCACTCTCAACACTGACCTCTGGGGAACATCACTCCCAACACTGACCCCTGGGGAACATCACTCCAAACACTGACCCCTGGGGAACATCACTCCCCACACTGACCCCTGGGGAACATCACTCCCAACACTGACCCCTGGGGAACATCACTCCCAACACTGACCCCTGGGGAACATCACTCCAAACACTGACCCCTGGGGAACATCACTCCCAACACTGACCCCTGGGGAACATCACTCCCAACACTGACCACTGGGGAACATCACTCCAAACACTGACCCCTGGGAAACATCACTCCCACACTGACCCCTGGGGAACATCACTCCAAACACTGACCCCTGGGGAACATCACTCCACACACTGACCCCTGGGGAACATCACTCCCAACACTGACCCCTGGGGAACATCACTCCCCACACTGATCCCTGGGGAATATCACTCCCAACACTGACCTCTGGGGAACATCACTCCCAACACTGACCCCTGGGGAACATCACTACAAACACTGACCCCTGGGGATCATCACTCCCCACACTGACCCCTGGGGAACATCACTCCCAGCACTGACCCCTGGGGAACATCACTCCCCACACTGACCCCTGGGGAACATCACTCCCAACACTGACCCCTGGGGAACATCACTCGCAACACTGACCCCTGGGGAACATCACTCCCAACACTGACCCCTGGGGAACATCACTCCCCACACTGACCCCTGGGGAACATCACTCTCAACACTGACCCCTGGGGAACATCACTCTCAACACTGACCCCTGGGGAACATCACTCCCAACACTGACCCCTGGGGAACATCACTCCCAACACTGACCCCTGGGGAACATCACTCCACACACTGACCCCTGGGGAACATCATTCCCAACACTGACCCCTGGGGAACATCACTCCCAACACTGACCCCTGGGGAACATCACTCCCAACACTGACCCCTGGGGAACATCACTCCAAACACTGACCCCTGGGGAACATCACTCCCAACACTGACCCCTGGGAAACATCACTCCCAACACTGACCCCTGGGGAACATCACTCCCCACACTGACCCCTGGGGAACATCACTCCCAACACTGACCCCTGGGAAACATCACTCCCAACACTGACCCCTGGGGAACATCACTCCTCACACTGACCCCTGGGGAACATCACTCCCAACACTGACCCCTGGGAAACATCACTCCCAACACTGACCCCTGGGAAACATCACTCCCAACACTGACCCCTGGGGAACATCACTCTCAACACTGACCCCTGGGGAACATCACTCCCCACACTGACCCCTGGGGAACATCACTCCCAACACTGACCCCTGGGGAACATCACTCCCAACACTGACCCCTGGGGAACATCACTCTCAACACTGACCCCTGGGGATCATCACTCCCAACACTGACCCCTGGGGAACATCACTCCCAACACTGACCCCTGGGGACCATCACTCCCAACACTGACCCCTGGGGAACATCACTCCCAACACTGACCCCTGGGGAACATCACTCCAAACACTGACCCCTGGGGAACATCACTCCCAACACTGACCCCTGGGAAACATCACTCCCAACACTGACCCCTAGGGAACATCACTCTCAACACTGACCCCTGGGGAACATCACTCCCCACAGTGACCCCTGGGGAACATCACTCCCAACACTGACCCCTGGGGAACATCACTCCCCACACTGACCCCTGGGGAACATCACTCCCAACACTGACCCCTGGGGAACATCACTCCAAACACTGACCCCTGGGGAACATCACTCCCCACACTGACCCCTGGGGATCATCACTCCCCACACTGACCCCTGGAGAACATCACTCCCAACACTGACCCCTGGGGAACATCACTCCAAACACTGACCCCGGGGGAACATCACTCCCAACACTGACCCCTGGGGAACATCACTCCCCACACTGACCCCTGGGGAACATCACTCCCAACACTGACCCCTGGGGAACATCACTCCAAACAGTGACCCCTGGGGAACATCACTCTCAACACTGACCCCTGGGGAACATCACTCCAAACACTGACCCCTGGGGAACATCACTCCCAACACTGACCCCTGGGGAACATCACTCTCAACACTGACCCCTGGGGAACATCACTCCAAACACTGACCCCTGGGGAACATCACTCTCAACACTGACCCCTGGGGAACATCACTCCAAACACGGACCCCTGGGGAACATCACTCCCAACACTGACCCCTGGGGAACGTCACTCCCAACACTGACCCCTGGGGAACATCACTCCCCACACTGACCCCTGGGGAACATCACTCCCAACACTGACCCCTGGGGAACATCACTCCCAACACTGACCCCTGGGGAGCATCACTCTCAACACTGACCCCTGGGGAACATCACTCCCAACACTGACCCCTGGGGAACATCACTCCAAACACTGACCCCTGGGGAACATCACTCCCCACACTGACACCTGGGGAACATCACTCCACACACTGACCCCTGGGGAACATCACTCCTCACACTGACCCCTGGGGAACACCACTCCAAACACTGACCCCTGGGGAACATCACTCCCAACACTGACCCCTGGGGAACATCACTCCCAACACTGACCCCTGGGGAACATCACTCCCAACACTGACCCCTGGGGAACATCACTCCAAACACTGACCCCTGGGGAACATCACTCCCAACACTGACCCCTGGGAAACATCACTCCCAACACTGACCCCTGGGGAACATCACTCCCCACACTGACCCCTGGGGAACATCACTCCCAACACTGACCCCTGGGAAACATCACTCCCAACACTGACCCCTGGGGAACATCACTCCTCACACTGACCCCTGGGGAACATCACTCCCAACACTGACCCCTGGGAAACATCACTCCCAACACTGACCCCTGGGAAACATCACTCCCAACACTGACCCCTGGGGAACATCACTCTCAACACTGACCCCTGGGGAACATCACTCCCCACACTGACCCCTGGGGAACATCACTCCCAACACTGACCCCTGGGGAACATCACTCCCAACACTGACCCCTGGGGAACATCACTCTCAACACTGACCCCTGGGGATCATCACTCCCAACACTGACCCCTGGGGAACATCACTCCCAACACTGACCCCTGGGGACCATCACTCCCAACACTGACCCCTGGGGAACATCACTCCCAACACTGACCCCTGGGGAACATCACTCCAAACACTGACCCCTGGGGAACATCACTCCCAACACTGACCCCTGGGAAACATCACTCCCAACACTGACCCCTAGGGAACATCACTCTCAACACTGACCCCTGGGGAACATCACTCCCCACAGTGACCCCTGGGGAACATCACTCCCAACACTGACCCCTGGGGAACATCACTCCCCACACTGACCCCTGGGGAACATCACTCCCAACACTGACCCCTGGGGAACATCACTCCAAACACTGACCCCTGGGGAACATCACTCCCCACACTGACCCCTGGGGATCATCACTCCCCACACTGACCCCTGGAGAACATCACTCCCAACACTGACCCCTGGGGAACATCACTCCAAACACTGACCCCGGGGGAACATCACTCCCAACACTGACCCCTGGGGAACATCACTCCCCACACTGACCCCTGGGGAACATCACTCCCAACACTGACCCCTGGGGAACATCACTCCAAACAGTGACCCCTGGGGAACATCACTCTCAACACTGACCCCTGGGGAACATCACTCCAAACACTGACCCCTGGGGAACATCACTCCCAACACTGACCCCTGGGGAACATCACTCTCAACACTGACCCCTGGGGAACATCACTCCAAACACTGACCCCTGGGGAACATCACTCTCAACACTGACCCCTGGGGAACATCACTCCAAACACGGACCCCTGGGGAACATCACTCCCAACACTGACCCCTGGGGAACGTCACTCCCAACACTGACCCCTGGGGAACATCACTCCCCACACTGACCCCTGGGGAACATCACTCCCAACACTGACCCCTGGGGAACATCACTCCCAACACTGACCCCTGGGGAGCATCACTCTCAACACTGACCCCTGGGGAACATCACTCCCAACACTGACCCCTGGGGAACATCACTCCAAACACTGACCCCTGGGGAACATCACTCCCCACACTGACACCTGGGGAACATCACTCCACACACTGACCCCTGGGGAACATCACTCCTCACACTGACCCCTGGGGAACACCACTCCAAACACTGACCCCTGGGGAACATCACTCCCAACACTGACCCCTGGGGAACATCACTCCCCACACTGACCCCTGGGGAACATCACTCCAAACACTGACCCCTGGGGAACATCACTCCCAACACTGACCCCTGGGGAACATCACTCCCAACACTGACCCCTGGGGAACATCACTCCCAAAACTGACCCCTGGGGAACATCACTCCCCACACTGACCCCTGGGGAACATCACTCCCAACACTGACCACTGGGGAACATCACTCCCCACACTGACCCCTGGGGAACATCACTCCCCACACTGACCACTGGGTAACATCACTCCCAACACTGACCCCTGGGGAACATCACTCCCCACACTGACCCCTGGGGAACATCACTCCCAACACTGACCCCTGGGGAACATCACTCCCCACACTGACCCCTGGGGAACATCACTCCCAACACTGACCACTGGGGAACATCACTCCCCACACTGACCCCTGGGGAACATCACTCCCAACACTGACCCCTGGGGAACATCACTCCAAACACTGACCCCTGGGGAACATCACTCCCCACACTGACCCCTGGGGAACATCACTCCCAACACTGACCTCTGGGGAACATCACTCCCCACACTGACCCCTGGGGAACATCACTCCCAACACTGACCCCTGGGGAACATCACTCCCAACACTGACCCCTGGGGAACATCACTCCAAACACTGACCCCTGGGGAACATCACTCCACACACTGACCCCTGGGGAACATCACTCCCCACACTGACCCCTGGGGAACATCACTCCCAACACTGACCCCTGGGGAACATCACTCTCAACACTGACCCCTGGGGAACATCACTCCCAACACTGACCCCTGGGGAACATCACTCCTCACACTGACCCCTGGGGAACATCACTCCCAACACTGACACCTGGGGATCATCACTCCCAACACTGACCCCGGGGAACATCACTCCCAACACTGACCCCTGGGGAACATCACTCCCCACACTGACCCCTGGGGAACATCACTCCCCACACTGACCCCTGGGGAACATCACTCCCAACACTGACCCCTGGGGAACATCACTCCAAACACTGACCCCTGGGGAACATCACTCCCAACACTGACCCCTGGGGAACATCACTCCCAACACTGACCCCTGGGGAACATCACTCCCCACACTGACCCCTGGGGAACATCACTCCCCACACTGACCCCTGGGAAACATCACTCCCAACACTGACCCCTGGGGAACATCACTCTCAACACTGACCCCTGGGGAACATCACTCCAAGCACTGACCCCTGGGGAACATCACTCCCAACACTGACCCCTGGGGAACATCACTCCCAACACTGACCCCTGGGGAACATCACTCCCAACACTGACCCCTGGGGAACATCACTCCAAACACTGACCCCTGGGGAACATCACTCCCAACACTGACCCCTGGGAAACATCACTCCCAACACTGACCCCTGGGGAACATCACACTCAACACTGACCCCTGGGGAACATCACTCCCCACACTGACCCCTGGGGAACATCACTCCCAATACTGACCCCTGGGGAACATCACTCCCCACACTGACCCCTGGGGAACATCACTCCCAACACTGACCCCTGGGGAACATCACTCCAAACACTGACCCCTGGGGAACATCACTCCCCACACTGACCCCTGGGGAACATCACTCCCCACACTGACCCCTGGGGAACATCACTCCCAACACTGACCCCTGGGGAACATCACTCCAAACACTGACCCCTGGGGAACATCACTCCCCACACTGACCCCTGGGGAACATCACTCCTCACACTGACCCCTGGGGAACATCACTCCCAATCTGACCCCTGGGGAACATCACTCTCAACACTGACCCCTGGGGAACATCACTCCCCACACTGACCCCTGGGGAACATCACTCCCCACACTGACCCCTGGGGAACATCACTCTCAACACTGACCCCTGGGGAACATCACTCCCCACACTGACCCCTGGGGAACATCACTCCCAACACTGACCCCTGGGGAACATCACTCCAAACACTGACCCCTGGGGAACATCACTCCCCACACTGACCCCTGGGGAACATCACTCCCCACACTGACCCCTGGGGAACATCACTCCCAACACTGACCCCTGGGGAACATCACTCCAAACACTGACCCCTGGGGAACATCACTCCCAACACTGACCCCTGGGGAACATCACTCCCAACACTGACCCCTGGGGAACATCACTCCCCACACTGACCCCTGGGGAACATCACTCCCCACACTGACCCCTGGGGAACATCACTCTCAACACTGACCCCTGGGGAACATCACTCCCCACACTGACCCCTGGGGAACATCACTCCCAACACTGACCCCTGGGGAACATCACTCCCAACACTGACCCCTGGGGAACATCACTCTCAACACTGACCCCTGGGGAACATCACTCCCAACACTGACCCCTGGGGATCATCACTCCCAACACTGACCCCTGGGGAACATCACTCCCAACACTGACCCCTGGGGAACATCACTCTCAACACTGACCCCTGGGGAACATCACTCCCAACACTGACCCCTGGGGAACATCACTCTCAACACTGACCCCTGGGGAACATCACTCTCAACACTGACCCCTGGGGAACATCACTCCCAACACTGACCCCTGGGGAACATCACTCCCAATTAATCTCCAGTTCCATCAACATCCACTGACTATAACGCTTTGTTTTTGATCTGTAACCAAATGTTCTATCCATATTACTGCATTGCCTCATTACATCTGTCTGAATATTTCTTACAAGCTTCTTTAGAGACACCTTATGAAATTCCATCAATCCATTCAGTCACTTCTTCAAAAAACCTCTGTTCAATTTGTCAAGAACAAAAGGGACGATCTGTGATAGGCTGGAATGCAGGTGTGGTTCAATAGGCTGAAATGATGGGTCTACCAGGGCCGTCCTGTTTGTGGATCTTGGGAAGGAGGTAGAAGCGGGCTGTGTGGGGTTGGGGGACTATGAGGTTTTCAGCCATGGAGGGAAGATCTCCAGAGGAGATGAGGTCAGTGACAGTCTTGGAAACAATAGCTTGATGTTTGGTAGTGGGGTCATGGTCCGGGGGAGATAGGAGGAGGTGTCAGAGAGTTGGCGTTCAGCCTCCGCACGGTAGACGTTGGTTCGCCAAATAACAACAGCACCACCCTTGTCAGCAGCCTGTTCTTGCCCCATGGAACTGATTTCTTCCTATCTCAACTCTTTTTTTATCCCCTTGTCCAGCCACTTCCCACCTACATTCGCGCCTCTTCCGACGCCCTCCGTCACGTTAGCAGTTTCCAGTTTCCTGGCCCCAACCGCCTCCTTTTCACTATGGACGCCCAATCCCTCTACACCTCCATCCCCCACCAGGACGGCCTTCGGGCGCTCCACTTCTTCCTTGAACAGAGGCCCAACCAGTCCCCATCCTCCGCCAACCTTCTCCGCCTGGCTGAACTTGTTTTCACATTGAACAACTTCTCCTTTGACTCCACTCACTTCCTCCAAATTAAAGGTGTTGCTATGGGAACCAGCGTGGATCCTAGCTATGCCTGCCTTTTCATGGGATATGTGGAACACTCTTTGTTCCATTCCTACTCAGGTTCCCTCCCTCGCCTCTTTTTCCAGTATATTAATGGCTGTATCGGTGCTGTTTCCTGCTCTCGCCCTAAACTAGAAAATTTCATTCACTTTGCTTCCAATTTTCACCCTTCTCTCACCTTCACATGGTCCACCTTCGACTCTTCCCTTCCCTTGCTTGACTTCTCTGTCTCCATTTCTGGGAATAGGCTATCGACAAACATCCACTACAAGCCCACCGACTCCCACAGCTACCTGGACTACACTTCCTCCCACCCCACTTCCTGTAAGGACTCTATTCCATTCTCCATTCCATATTCCCAATTTCTCCGTCTCCGCCGCATCTGTTCTGATGATGCCACCTTCCATACAAGTGCTTCCGACATGTCTTCCTTTTTCCTCAACCCCCTCTACTGTGGTTGACAGGGCCCTTGACCATGTCCGCTCCATTTCCCGCACTTCTGCTTTGACCCTTTCCCCTCTCCCAGAACCAAGATAGGGATCCCCTTGTCCTCACCATTCATCCCACAAACCTCCACATTCAACGGATCATTCTCTGCCATTTCCGCCAACTCCAGCGTGATCCCACCACCAAATACACCTTCCCCTCCCCTCCCCTTTCAGCATTCCGAAGGGACCACTCCCTCCACGACACCCTGGTCCACTCCTCAATCACCCCCAACAGCCCCTCTCCTCTCCGCGGTGCAAGCGAAGAAGATGCAACACCTGCCCTTTTACCTCCTCCCTTCCCACTGTCCAGGGCCCCAAACACCCCTTCCAGGTGAAACAGTGATTTACTTGTACTTCTTGCAATCTAGTATACTGTATTCGCTGCTCACGGTGCAGTCTCCTCTACATTGGGGAGATCAAACGCAGCTTGGGTGACCGCTTTGCGGAACACCTCCGTTCAATCCGTAAGGGTGACCCCGAGCTTCCGCTCGTCTGTCACTTTAATTCACCGCTCCACTCCCACTCTGACCTCTCGGTCCTCGGCCTCTTACACTGTTCCAATGAAGCTCAGCGTAAGCTCGAGGAACAGCACCTCATCTTTCGATTAGGCACTTTACAGCCTTCTGGACTCAACATTGAGTTCAACAATTTCAGACTATAACCTCGGCCCCCATTTTTTCAGGCGGCAGCTGTTGATGATTCTGCCATCCCCATTTGCAACATTTAATCTCTCCTGCCTTACACCCCATCACAGACCCTCCCTTTTGTTCTTCCCCTCCCTTTCCCTGCCCCTGCACCTTTTTAAAACCTATCACATCTCTAACTTTTTCCAGTTCTGACGAAGGGTCACAGACCTGAAACATGAACTCTGTTTCCCTCTCCACGGATGCTGCCTGGTCTGCTGAGTGTTTCCAGCATTTTCTGTTGTTATTTTTGCCTTTAGCAGATCTGTGCATTTCTAAATGTTCACTAACTTTATCTTGGATTCTGATTCTGCCCATGACATCAGGGCCCAGTCCCATAACCACCTGGGTTCTGCTAATTCTTTTCTGAGCTAATTCCTTTGCTACAAATATCTCCAACAATTGTTCCTTGTCTTAATCTAGTCTTCCTATAGGGAACAAAGACAGACCAATTAAATACATACTTTGGTTCTGTCTTCACAAAGGAGGACACAAATAACCTCCCAGAGATGTCAGGGAACATTGGGTCTAATGAGAGGGAGGAACTGAATGAAATCAGTATTTGTAGGGAAATGGTGTTAGGGAAATTGACGGGATTGAAGGCCGATAAATCCCCAGGGCCTGATAATCTACATCCTAGAGTACTTAAGGAAGTGGCCCTAGAAATAGTAGCTGCATTGTTGGTCATCTTCCAAAATTCTATAGACTCTGGAACAGTTCCCATGGATTGGAGGGTAGCTAATGTAACCCCACTATTTAAAAAATGTGGTAGAGAAAAAAATGGGGAATTATAGATTGGTAAGCCTGACATCGGTAGTGGGGAAAATGCTAGAGTCCATTATAAAAGATGTAATAACAGAGCACTTGGAAAACAGTGACAGGATTGGACAAAGTCAACATAGATTTACAAAAGGTAAATCATGCTTGACTAATCTACTGGAATTTTTTGAGGATGTAACTGGTAGAATAGATAAGGGAGAACCAGTGGATATGGTGTATTTGGACTTTCAGAAGGCTTTCGATAAGGTCCCGCATAAGAGACTAGTGTGCAAAGTTAAAGCACATGGGATTGGGGGTAAGGTACTGACTTGGATTAAAAACTGGTTGGCAGACAGGAAACAAAGAGTTGGAATAAACGGGTCTTTTTCCGAGTGGAAGGCAGTGACTAGTGGGGTACCGCAGGGATCAGTTCTAGGGCCCTAGTTATTCACTATATATATTAATGATCTAGACGAGGGAACTAGATGTAATATCTCCAAGTTTGCAGACGACACAAAGCTGGGTGGGTGTGTGTGCTGTGAGGAGGATGCAGAGAAACTCCAGTACAATTTGGACAGGTTGGGCGATTGGGCAGATGCAGTATAATGTGGATAAATGCGAGGTTATCCACTTTGGTGGCAAAAACAGGAAGGCAGATTATTATCTGAATGGCAATAGATTGGGAAAAGGGGAAGTGCAACGAGACCTGAGTGTCCTTGTGCACCAGTCGCTGAAGGTAAGCATGCAGGTGCAGCAGGCGGTTAAGAAGGCAAATGGTATGCTGGCCTTAATAGCGAGAGGATTCAAGTACAGGAACAAGGATGTCTTGCTGCAGTTGTACAGGGCCTTGGTGAGACCACACCTTGAGTATTGTGTGCAGCTTTGGTCACCTTACCTGAGGAAGGATGTTTTTGCCATGGAGGGAGTGCAGCGAAGATTCACCAGACTGATACCTGGGATGGCAGGAATGACGTATGAGGAGAGATTGGGGCGATTAGGCTTATATTCGCTAGAGTTTAGAAGAATGAGAGGGGATCTCATTGAAACCTATAAAATTCTAACAGGACTAGACAGACTAGATGCAGGAAGGCTGTTCCTGATGGCGGGGGAGTCCAGAACCAGGGGTCACAGTCTAAGGATAAGGGGTAAGCCATTTAGGACAGAGATTGAGGAGGAATTTCTTCACCCAGAGAGTGGTGAACCTGTGGAATTCTCTACCACAGAAGACAGTAGAGGCCAATTCATTAAATATATTCAAGAAGGAGTTGGATATATTTCTTAAGGCTAAAGGGGATCAAGGGATATGGGGAGAAAGCAGGGACCAGGTACTGAATTTGGATGATCAGCCATGATCGCATTGAATGGCACAGCAAGCTCGAGGGGCCGAATGGCCTACTCCTGCTCCTATCTTCTATGTTTCTATGTTTCTATGTTTCTATAGATTCACTTCCACTATCATTTGTAAAAAACAATGAAAAATAGTTATTTAATCTCATACATACTTTTTTATCACCACAATTAAACTCTGTCCTGGAACTCTGAATGCTCATAACCTTTATTCCACTCTGTCTTGTGATAGCCAAAATTATCCAATATTATCGTCCTGTTGTTCTAACATATCTCTCAAGCTGTCTGCAGATCTCCCCTTCTATCTCATCTTTACAGTTTGATAGCCTGCAAACCCCACAGCTTTGAGCGTAACTGATAACCTGTTGTGTGGAACTTTGTCAAATGCCTTTGGAAGGCTGGGCGGGCAGCACCTGAGGGCTTACCATGGTCCACTTGGGTTGTCACTTCCTCAAAGAAGTTGAAGAGGTTGGTCGGGCAAGAACCTCCTTTTCTAATCCATGTTGACTTCTGCTTATTATCATAGTATGATACAGCATAGGAGGAGGCCATTCGGCCCATCGTGCCTGCATTGGCTCTTTGGTAGAGCTGTCCAATTAGTCCCACCCTCCTGTATGCTTCAGAGACATGGACCATGTACAGCAGGCACCTCAAAGCACTGGAGAGACACCACCAATGTTGCCTCTGCAAGATCCTGCAAATCCATTGGCAGGATAGGCGCACCATTGTCAGTGTTCTCAGATACCCATGGAAATCGTGAGCGTCGTACCGGAATCACTATATCGTGACAAATTGCGTGATTATCGACTAGAGAAATCGAAGGTAGAGCTGCGAGGCTGCTCAGGAGAGCAAATCCCTGTAGCAGGAAGTGTCACCATACCAGTGAAATACAAGGATCATTGTCAGAGCTTGCCTCTCATAGTTTTGGCAGGAGACAAGCCTGCCTTGATAGGTAGAAATTGGTTGGGATCACTGAAGCTGGATTGGAATGAGATTTTTTTGTGGAAGCGAAATTTGCATCGAAAGATGATGTCATCAAGCAGTATCCGAAGTGTTCAGCAAAACGGGCAGTCTGAGCCAAGACTTCAAGGCGAGTGTCAGAGTGCAAAAGGACGCAAGACCAGTTTACTGCAAGCCACGTCCCATACCATACGCACACAAGGAGAAAGTTGAGCAAGAGCTCAAAAGACTAGAAACTGAGAACATTATCTCTAAGGTAGATCTGAGTAATTAGGCTACACCCATTGGTGTTGTACCTAACTCAGATGGTAAGGTAAGTGTTGTGTGGTGATAATAAGGTAACCGTGTAAAGTGTCATCTACCCAATACGGTGCCAAATGTGAAAGATTTGTTCACAATGCTGACAGGTGGCCATATCTTTTCAAAGTTAGATCTAACAAATGCCTACCTACAACTTGAGTTAGATGAAGAGTCCAAGACAAAGTCAGGATTTAAGTCTGAGCCCGAGTCAGGCAGACAAACAGTCTGAAAGTGTCGAGAGTCCAAATGTAGATCAAGGTTAGCCCTTGGAGAAAGATTCTCTGCAGGCTCAGCCTAGAATGAGTCAAAGTCCTAGAACAAGATCTGAAAGTTCTGTTCAAGAAAGAAGGTATCCTCTTCGAAACAGAAAACCAGTTGTTAAGTTTAATCTGTAAATATGGAAAATAAGTTCAAATCTTTTGTTTGTGTTACAGAATTCTATAGTAGAATTTGAAAACATAAAATGGGTTCCATTTGAGAAATGTAAACCAAGAGTTGTGTATACCATGCGAGTCCGGTACAATGATTAAATGCTACAATTAACTTCTTCAATAAGGAGGGAGAAGTGTAATAGAGCCACCTGGTGGCCTACTGATGTATCTAATAATAAAGCCACATGCAGTACAGTTCTTACCAGAAGCCATGTTTTGCTGTTGTATATATATGCTGTGTCTCAAGATATCACACCCCATAGCCCTGTAATTTTTTTCCTTTAAGTATTTATCCAATTCCCTTTGAAAGCTACAATTGACTCTGCTTCCACCATCCCTTCAAGCAGTGCATTCCAGATCACAACAATTCCCTGCGTAAAAATTGTCGCCGTTGGTTCTTTTGCAAATCACCTTAAATCTGTGTCCTCTAGTTATCGATACTTCTGCCACTGGAAAAGGTTTATCATTATTTACTCTATCAAAACTGTTCATGATTTTGAACACCTCTAGCAAATCTCCTCTTAACCTTCTCAGCTCTAAGGCGAACAACCCCAACTTCTCCAGTCTCTCCATGTAACTGAAGTGCCTCATCCCTGCAATCATTCTAGTAAATCTCTTACTTAAGAACATAAGAAATAGGAGCAGGAGTCGGCCATTTGGCCCTCGAGCCTGCTCCGCCATTCAATAAGACCATGGCTGATCTTCTACCTCATCTCCACTTTCCTGAACTAACCCCATATCCCTTGATTCCCTTAATATACAAAAATCTATCGATCTCTGTCTTGAATATACTCAACGACTGAGCCTCCACAGCCCTCTGGGGTAGAGAATTCCAAAGATTCACCACCCTCTGAGTGAAGAAATTTCTCCTCATCTCAGTCCTAAATGGCCGACCACTTATGCTGAGACTGTGACCCCTGGTTCTAGACTCCCCAGCCAGGGGAAACATCCTCCCTGCATCTTCCCTGTCAAACCCTGTAAGAATTTTGTATGTTTCAATGAGATCACCTCTAATTCTTCTAAACTCTAGAGAATATAGGCCTAGTCTACTCAATCTGTCCTCACAGGACAATCCCCCCATCCCAGGAACCAGTCTGATGAACCTTCACTGCACTCCCTCTATGGCAAGTATATCCTTCCTTAGATAAGGAGATCAAAACTGTACACAATACTCCAGGTGTGTCTCACCAGGGCCCTATATAATTGCAGTAAAACGTCTTTACTCTTATACTCAAATCCTCTTGTAATATAGGCCAACATGCCATTTGCTTTCCTAATTGCTTGCTGTACCTGCATGTTAACTTTCAGTGATTCGTGTACAAGGACACCCAGGTCCCTCTGAACACCAACATTTCCCAATCTCTCTCCATTTAAAAAATACTCTGCTTTTCTATGTTACCTACCAAAGTGGATAACTTCACATTTCTCCACATTATATTCCATTTGCCATGTTCTTGCCCACTCACTTAGCCTGTCTATATCCCCTTGAAGCCTCCTTGCATCCTCCTCACAACTTACATTCCCACCTAGCTTTGTATCATCAGCAAACTTGGATATATTACCTTTGGTCCCCTCATCCAAATCATTGATGTAGATTGTGAATAGCTGAGGCCCAAGCACTGATCCTTGCGGTACCCCACTAGTTACAACCTGCCAACCCGAAAATGACCCGTTTATTCCTACTCTCAGTTTTCTGTCCGTTAACCAATCCTCAATCCGTGCTGGTATACTACTCCCAATCCCATGAGCCCTAATTTTGTTTAATAACCTCTTGTGTGACACCTTATCGAATGCCTTCTGAAAATCCAAATACACCACATCCACTGGTTCCCCCTTATCTATTCTGCTAGTTACAACCTCAAAAAATTCTAACAGATTTGTCAAACATGATTTCCCTTTCATAAATCCGTGTTGACTCGGCCCAATCCTATTATTATTTTCTAAGTGCCCTGTTACCACGTCCTTAATAATAGATTCTTGCATTTTCCCTACTACTGATGTCAGTCTGACTGGTCTGTACTTCCCCGTTTTCTCTCCCCCTCCTTTCTTAAATAGTGGGGATCCATTTGCTACCTTCCAATCCGTGGGAACTATTCTAGAATCTATGGAATTTTGGAAGATGACAACCAATGCATCCACTATCTCTATAGCCACCTCTTTCAAAACCCTAGGATGTAGGCCATCAGGTCCAGGGGATTTATCAGCTTTCAGTCCCATTAATTTCTCCAGTACTATTTTTTTACTAATACAAATATCTTTCAGTTCCTCATTCCCACTAGACCCTTGGTTCTCCACTATTATCGGGAAGCTTTTTGCATCTTCTTCCGTGAAGACAGACACAGAGGGCTGGATTTTGTCAGCCCTGAGGAGGCGGGACTGCTGGTAATGTTGTAGAATTTGGGGGCAGGTGGCAAACCTGTCCCCAACCCACCTCCGTGCCCTCTTGCCAGGAGGCAGGAAGCCGTCCTGTCCCGGGTCCCGTCTCCTCGAGGTGGGAAAGGGATTAAAGCCTATTAACTGTCTGTTAACAGGTAGTTAACAGGCAGAAAATAGGATTATCCCCATTTTTTCTTTCCAAGTGCAGGCTTCCCGACCTTGGGGAACGCCGTCAGGGTGTATGAGACGAGTAGGAGGTCTGCGTGGGTCGGAATGGCCTGAGAGTGCGATGTAGAGGTGAGTGATGGGTGCAAGTGTGGAGTGGTAAGTATGTAAGGTGAGTGTAAAGTGTTAGAAAATGTTCACTTACCTTTGTTTCTGCCTATAGCCTTCAGATGCTGTGGAGCCGGAATCCCAACATCTCCATTGTAGATTTCACAGACTGGCTGTTGGATCCTCCGAACCAACAGCCAGGTGATTTCTGCAAAGTTGAAAGGTTTGATGAGTCCTGAACACAAGGGCTCATCAAACTACAC
The DNA here is from genome assembly GCF_052327205.1 of Somniosus microcephalus. NCBI lineage: Eukaryota > Metazoa > Chordata > Chondrichthyes > Squaliformes > Somniosidae > Somniosus > Somniosus microcephalus. Next base: position 61,030,741 of record NC_141010.1, on the reverse strand, counting down.
AGAATGTCAGTGTTTGACAGCTTCACAGAGCTGTCAAACACTGACATTTCTTCTTTCAAAAAATCTTGACAGATGAGACATCAAATGTTGACGTGCTCTGTCACTGACTTCCCCCTACTTGGCCTGCTGAGCCCGCTGGGCGGGCTTAACAAGTCAATAAGGGGAATATCCCGCTGGTTGGCCAGAAGCTGATGGAGGCGGGATTGAAAGCCGGCAAGCAGCAGTTCCGCCTCCAAAAGCTTCAGATTGACAAAATCCAGCCCAAAGTATTTGTTTAATTTCTCTGCCATTTCCTTATTCCCCATTATAATTTCTCCTGTCTCAGCCTGTAAGGGACCCACATTTACTTTCGCTAATCTTTTCCTTTTTACATACCTATAGAAGCTTTTCCAGTCTGTTTTTATGTCTCTCGCTAGTTTACTCTCATATTCTAGTTTCCCTTTCTTTATCAATTTCTTGGTCCTCTTTTGCTGAATTCTAAAATCCTCCCAATCCTCAGGCTTACTACACTTTTTGGCAACATTAGAAGCCTCTTCCTTTGATCTAATACTATCTTTAACTTCTCTTGTTATCCACAGTTGGACCACTTTTCCTGTGGGGTTTTTGTGCCTTAAAGGAATGTATATTGTTGTAAATTATGTATTAATTATTTAAATGCTAGCCATTGCTCATCTACTGTCATACCTTTTAATGTAGTTACCCAATCTACCTTAGCCAACTCATCCCTCATACCTACGCAGTTTGCTTTGTTTAGATTTAAGACACTAATTTCGGATTTAACTAAGTCACTTTCAAAGCCAATATAAAATTGTATCATATTATGGTCACTCTTCCCTAAAGGCCCCTTTACTACAAGGTTATTAATTAACACTTTCTCATTGCACAATACTAGATCTAAAATAGCCTGTTCCCTAGTTGGTTCCTCAACATACTGATCTAGAAAACTATCTTGCATACATTCCATGAATTCGCCTTCCACACTATCACTGCAAATTTGGTTTGCCCAGTCTATATGTAGATTAAAGTCCCCCATGATTATTGTATTACCTTTGTTACATGAACCTCTAATTTCCTGATTTATACTCTACCCTACATTACAACTACTGTTTGGGGGCCTATAAACAACTCCCACCAATGTTTTCTGCCCCTTGCTGTTTCTTTTCTTTCTCTCCACTGCCTTTATCCCATCCTTTATTATCAGGGCTAGCCCTCCTCCTTTTCCATTTTGCCTATCTCTTCTAAAAGTTATGTATCCTGGAATATTTAGTTCCCAACCTTGGTCACTTTGTAACCACGTCTCCGTTATGGCTATTAGATCAAACCTGTTCATTTCTATCCGTGCTATTAATTCATCTATTTTGTTGCGAATGCTTTGTGCATTCAGATATAGTAGAATCATTGAGTCATAGAAAGTTACAGCACGGAAGGAGGCCATTTCAGCCCATCATGTCCGCGCCGTCCAACAAAGAGCTACCCAGCCTAATCCTACTTCCCAGCTCTTGGTCCGTAGCCCTGCAGGTTACAGTATCTCAAGTGCACATCCAAGTACTTTTTAAATATGGTTAGGGTTCCTGCCTCTACCACCCTTCCAGGCAGTGAGTTCCAGACCCCCACAACCCTCTGGGTGAAGAAATTTCCCCTCAAATCCCCTCTAAACCTTCCCCCAATTACTTTAAATCAGTGCCCCCTGGTTTTTGACCCCTCTGCTAAGGGAAATAGATCCTTTCTATCCACTTTATCTAGGCCCCTCATAATTTTATACACCTCAATAAGGTCTCCCCTCAGCCTCCTCTGTTCCAAGGAAAACAGACCCAGCCTATCCAGTCTTTCCTCATAGCTAAGATTCTCTACTCCCGGCAACATCCTTGTAAATCTCCTCTGTACCCTCTCTAGTGCAATCACATCTTCCCTGTAATGTGGTGACCAGAATAGTGCCTTTAGCTTTGACTTATTTCTCTTTTTCCCTGATGTCACCTCAGTCACTGATGCCCTATGACCTTTGTTACTCTCTCTGTCCCTTCCTGACCCACTCTGCTTATTTTTACCCAAAACTCTACTCTGCTCGAGAGCCTTGACATTTCTCTCGCTGCTTTTAAATCTACTCTTTCCCGAAGCCTCTTCTGTACTCTCTCTAAGGTCTTGACATTCTTCCGAAAGTGCGGTGCCCAGATTTGGATACTGTACTCCAGCTGAGGCCTAACCAGTGTTCTCTAAAGGTTTAGCATAGATCTCACTTTTGTACTCTATGCCTCTATTTGTAAAGCCAAGGATCCCGTGTGCTTTTTTAACAGTCTTCTCAACTTGCCCTGCTACCTTCAAAGATTTGTGTACATACACCCTCAGGTCTATGTTCCTGGTACACCTTTTAAAATTGTACCATTTAGTACATATTCCCTCTCCTCATTCTTCCTACCAAAATATATCACTTCACACTTCTCTACATTAAATTTCATCTGCCACGTGTCTGCCCATTTCACCAGCCTGCCTATGGGGGTGATTTTGTCAATGGGGGTGTGATGGAGGCAGGACTGCAGCTTGTTGGGTTTTAGTCCCGCCTCCATCGACTTCTGGCCACCCCACGCTATTTTCCCTTGATTGACCTTTATTAAGCCCACCCAGCGGGCGTAGCAGGCCAATTAAGGGGAAGCTGGTTACAGAGAACGTCAGCGTATGACGTTTTATCTGTCAAAAATTTTTGACAGCTGAATTGTCATCACTTGACAGCTCTGTGAAGCTGTCAAACACTGACATTCTCTGTAGTTTGGTGAGTTCTTGTGTTCAAGACTCATCAAACCTCTTTTGTGAGCAGAAATCAAATGGCTGTTACATCTGAGAATGCAGCAGCCATCTGTCATCTCTGCCGGTGAGATGTGAGACTCTCCGCATCCCCAACTGTTGAAGCCTGCAGGAAGAAACAAAGGTAAGTAAACATTTTCTATCACTTCACACTCACCTCACATACTCACCTCTCCACACTTGCACCCATCACTCACCTCCACAGCGCACTTTTGGACCCTTCCGACCCCCGCAGACCCACTGCTCGCCTCGGTGACCCTGGTGTGGTTTCCCGAAGTCGGGAAGCCCGCGCCTCTGCTGGAAAAATGGGGATAATCCTCTTAACTGCCTGTTCACTACCTGTTAACAGGCAGTTAAGTGGCTGTAATCCCCTTCCTGCCTCCAGGAGACGGGACCCAGCGCGGGTCGGCTACCCGCCTCCTGGGAAGATGGCACGGAGGCGGGTTGGGGGCAGGATGGGCACCCGCCCCCAGATTGTGCCATTTTCCCGCAGTCCCGCCTCCCCAGGGCTGGCAAGATCACACCCTAGGTCCTCCTGAAGACTGTTACTCTTCTTCTCTTAGGCAGTCCCTCGGAACCGAGGACGACTTGTTTCCACATTAACAATAAGTTCTCAGGTGACTGATGAGTCCAATGCAGGACCTACAGTCTCTGTCACAGGTGGGGCAGACGGTGGTTGAAGGGGCGGGTGGGTGGGGTGCTTGGGTTGACGTGCGCTCCTTGCGCTTGGCTTCCGCTTGCTCCCGGCGAAGAGACTCGAGGTGTTCGGCGCCTTCCCGGATGCTTCTCCTCCACTTTGTGCGGTCTTGGGCCAGGGATTCCCAGGTGTCGGTGGGGATGTTGCACTTTTTCAAGGAGGTTTTGAGGGTGTCCTTGAAGCGTTTCCTCTGCCCACCTGGGGCTCTCTTGCCGTGCCGGAGCTCCGAGTAGAGTGCTTGTTTTGGGAGTCTCGTATCGGGCATGCGGACAATGTGACCCGTCCATCGGAGCTGATTGAGCGTGGTCAGAGCTTCGATGCTGGGGATGTTGGCCTGAGCAAGAACACTGACATTGGTGCGCCTATCCTGCCAATAGATTTGCAGGATCTTGCGGAGGCAGCGTTGGTGGTACCTCTCCAGTGCTTTGAGGTGCCTGCTGTACATGGTCCATGTCTCTGAGGCATACAGCAGGGCAGGTATCACTGCTGCCCTGTAGACCATGAGCTTAGTGCCGGGTTTGAGGTCCTGGTCTTCAAACACTCTCTTCCTCAGGCAACCTAAGGCTGCACTGGCACACTGAAGGCAGTGTTGGACTTCGTCGTCGACGTCTGCTCTTGTTGACAGTAGGCTCCCAAGGTATGGAAAGTGGTTCACGTTGTCCAAGGCCTTGTCGTGGATTTTGATAATCGGGGGGCAGCACTGTGTAGCGGGGGCAGGTTGGTAGAGGACCTTTGTCTTACTATCCTCCACATTGTTGACTACACTTCTGAGTTTTGCGTCATCTGCAAACTTTGAAATTATGCCCCAAGTCCAGGGCATTAATGTATATCAAAAAGAACCCTGCCTTCCTCTCTCCACAGATACCACCTGACCTGATGCGTGTTTCTACCATTTTCTGTTTGACACGCACTCCGTGTGATTTTCCAACCATTGCCACTGGCTTCCTATCCCAAATTCCCAATATGCATGTCTGTAAAATCAACCACATGCTGATATGAAAAGACAGGCTAGTGCTGTGAAGCACACAGTGAAAGTTTAGCATGGCTTCAAATCTCACTTGAAATTGGACTGAAGATAGGTGACACCTCAGGCTGGGCTGGGCTGAGTTAGCTAATTACTCCTGGAGCCTTCAGTTGGCTGCAACACCCACATGATAGAGAAAGGACAATCAGCCAGGGTTCAGTGGGCCCCTTACTGGGAAATCATTTACATGGACATGAATGAGGACAGGTTGAGGGTCGGCTGTGAGACTTAACCCATGGTTGAATACCCTGCCAACACTCACACATGAAGAATGTCCCGTTGGGCGAGGTACTGGAAGGCCATCACCCATGAAACGTGTACAAGAGCCAATGGCCCAGAAATCCGGGTCTCCACGGGTGAGTACGCACGGGGTACTCACCCGTAGGCCCAATGGAAGTGCCGGTTTCCTGCATGCACTGCGCATGTGCGGGAAACCGGCACTTCTGTTCTCCTGAACGAAGGGGTTCAGAGTTCGAACGCGTGCGCAGGAGAGGCTGCACGTGCGCATCGAACTTAGGTCTTTTTAAAATGTTTTCCCGGGAGGGTAAGTCTGCAGAATTTACACATTTAAAAAGCAGGTGTAAGGCCTGCTTTTTACAAGGTAAGTGGTGAATTAATTAAAATTAAAACATTTTTTCCACAGGTTTATTATTTTTAAACACTTTAAAGCAAGGTAAGTTTATTTTTAGCCCCATTAGAAAAAAAAAATTCAAAAATTTAAATTATTGTTTAAAATAGTTATTTCATGTAATTTATAGTTTATTTAAAAAATGCGATTTAAAAAAAAAAAATTATTTGAAGATTTAGTGATGTTTTGGGGCCCGTAGTATTTATAAGTTTTGACAGCTCTTCCTGTCAATCTTATGAATGGAGCATTCCCTGCTCCGATTGGCTCTCCATGGCCCACGTGATCCCAGGGGATGCATCGAACTAACTGCGCCCCTGGGATATGCAAGCACTGCGCGCCGGCAGTTGGAGGAGGCCCAGGATCGGAATCCCACGGGGGCCCACAGCTCAACGGCCGGCGCACATGGTAAGTGCAGGTCAGGGGCTTACACCCGCGGGAAGCCCCCGACCCGAATTTCTGGGCCAATACCTTGAAGAAGGGATAAAATGAGAGAATAAGCTCACTTTTTAAATGGTATGCATTGAACTGCCCATTTAGAAAATGTCATTCCCCGATGGGTAGAAATACTATTGACTGGGCACAACAGGCAGCTCCTGCCAGTCCGCAAGTGTGAATTAACAGGAACTTGCACACTTCCAAATTGAAGCAGTCTTTGGAATGTTGTGGAGCTGCCTCCTTTCAAAACAAGTCAACCTGATGACTCAGATCTTTCACCATCACATCTTAACACACAATCTCTCTCCCTAACAGCATTGTGGGAGTACCTTCACCACACGGACTGCAGCAGTTCAGGAGGGTGGCTCACCACCACCTTCTCAAAGGCAACTAGGGATGGGCAATAAACGCAGGCCTTGTCAGCGACGCCCACATTCCGTGAATGAATTAAAGCATAACTACGACTCCTCATTTAACCCCACTGGCAAAAGCTGCACCAGTGGCCTGCGTAGCTATGCAGATTTGATCAGGGATTCCTGGGATTCCTAACATAGGCAAGGCTAGGCCTCAGGCCTCACCCGGGCTGGATGTAAAACCTAGACTCTGAATAGAAAGACTTGGATTTAGTTACTGTGTAACAGAGGCAGTGAGCTGGGATTTTTTAATTATCTGTGACTTATAGTGACTCCCGGCTGGATTTCAGTCAGACAGTGTGGTCCCAGGTATTCTAATCATTTAAATCTATGGGGGTAAATTTGATTTTGGGTGATAGTGCAAAATGGGTGATATCGAATCAGCCGCTCATTATACATCTCGCCCGATTGAAGCCATAGAATCACAGAATCATACAGCCCAAAGGAGGGCATTCAGCCCATCGTGCCTGTGCCGGCTCTTTCAAAGGGCAATCCAATTAGTGCCACTCCCCCTGCTCTTTCCCCGTAGCCCTGCAAAATATTTACCCCATTCCCTTTTGAAAATTACTGTTGAATCTGCTTCCGCCGCCCTTTCAGGAAGTGCATTCCAGGTCACAGCAACTCGCTGTGTAAAGAATTGTTCCTCAGGTCGCCTCTGGTTCTTTTGCTAATTATCTTAAACCTGTCCTCTGGTTACCGACACTTCTGACACTGCATCATTTTAAATACTTCAACCAAGTCTTTCCAAAGTTTACACTTTTCAACAGTAAAAAGGCCCAGCTCTCGGAACCTATCATGCTGGCTAAGAGTTTATAAACTAGATTTTAATCGAGTGGTCCGCCTCTAAACGTTTTCCAGAGACTCTGGCCCCGATTTTCGGCTTGTGTGGGAAATGGTCGGGTTTCCCCGAATGTGGGGTTTCTGACACACATAAAAAAGTGTTAGCCAGCTCCACACAATTTTCCCTCAAGTGGCCAATTAATTCCCAGCATGTGGGAAGCCTTGCTAATTGTCCAATTCGAGTCAGAAATCCCCACAGTATGATGTCATCATTCGTGGTGCTTTCAAAATGTCCAGCAAGCTTCTCCACCTCTGCAGGCTTCTCAACCACTCTTGCACAATGGCAGAGGAGCCTGCACCAGCTGCTGCCAGCGGCAGAGGCCGAGCTGCCTTCAAATTCGACAAGGCTTCACTGCAGGCATTATTGGATGGGGTTAGGGCACACGGGGAGGTCCTCTTCCCTAGGTCAGGGAGGAAGAGGCCTCCCACTGAGACCAATGCTGCATGGATGCAGGTGTCAGCAGATGCCAACTCGCTGGGAGTCACCAGAAGAACCTTGGCATTACATCTCTAATTCCTTCCTTAACTTTTTATTTTATTTTTTTATTCATTGATGGGCTGTGGGCGTCGCTGGCTGGCTAGGCCTGCATTTAGTGCCCATCCCTAATTGCCCTTGAGAAGATGGTGGTGAGCCGCCTTCTTGAACCGCTGCAGTCCATATGGTGTAGGTACACCCACAATGCTGTTAGGAAGGAAGTTCCAGGATTTTGGCCCAGCGACAGTGAAGGAAAGGTGATACAGGTCCAAGTCAGGATGGTGTGTGGCTTGGAGGGGCACTTGTAGGTGGTGATGTTCCCATGCGTCTGCTGCCCTTGTCCTTCTAGTGGTAGGGCCCCCATCCTCACTGTGGAGGAGGAAGAGGCTGTGCAGCCAGACTCCTCAGAGGAAGCTCCAACCTCTGAGGGCGCAGCGTCAGCAGAAGTAAGCGCACCCAGCAGCAGCGCAGACACTCACACCTTGGGGGGACCTTCGGGACATAGAATAGTGTTGTGACCTGGTGTTTCACAGCTCACAAGTGAGCCTCAGCAGATTCTGGAGACAGGGACAGTAGTGGAGAGTCCTCGTCGGAGGGCGCAGGACTCTGCCAGCTCAGCTCAGCTGCACTGCATGTCGACCCTCTGCCTCTGGGTCCATCCGCAAGAGAAGAGGTGATGGATCTCCATGCACAGATGCAGGAGTCTCTGGCAGGTTTTGTCTCCAGGGTCGCTGCGAGTGTGGAGCGAATGGAAGAGTCCATAGCGACCATGAGCAGAGCCTTTGTGGAGTCATTGGCGCATGAACGCAACACCATGGAAAGGTTGGCAACCTCCATGGAGGAGATAACTCGCCAGGGTACGGAAAACATGGTGAGTGCTCATAAGAGAATGACATCTCTTGAGCAGCATTGGCCATCTGTTGAACAGAGAAACCAGACCTTCATGGAAGTCCTTCTGAGTAGGACTGCCAGTGCAGATATGGGTCCCCATGGCCCCCTAAAGCACAGCAAGGTGCTCTCAAGCCACTTCCAAGCGCTGGCCCCTTCTGGCCTGTGCAGCTTCGGGTGAGCGAGCAGCAGCCTGGTGCTCCTGGTGCTCATCCTGCTGTTCCTGGTTCTGCTGCTGCCGCCTCTGCTGCTGGAGATCCTCTAATGGCAAGAAGGGAAGGAAAAAAAGGTGTCCCATGCTTCTCGTAGATGCCTCCGCTGAGGAAGCGCTGAGTGAGGGTGGCGAGAGGGGCTTCCCAGGAGATCACACTGGAGAAGTGTGTGAGGCTCCAACCTTCCACAGCTGTGCCTAAGCCTTGAAGAAGTAGCCCCAAACCTGCAACAACAAGGTCCTTCAACATACAAGTGCTGTCCCTTTAAACCGCAGCTTCTCCGATTGACCTGCAGCTGACAGCAAGCAAGCCGGCCAGCTTCACGCCAGGTCTCAGCAGCTGGGTTCCCCGCAGGCGGGTTTGATGTGGGGAAAGCCCCAAGTCGCAACGGCCCCGGAAAATCTACCTCAACCAGCTGATAATTGCTTATTAGTGCTCCGACGGCCAGACCCGCCAGCAGCGGCCGGGACTGAAGCGGGTCGCGGGGAAATGGCGGTCCGAAAATTGGACGGGGCGGGGAATCAGGTGGGGGGGTCCCGACCCGCTTTTTTGCTGATTTTCGGCCCCCGGCTACATGAAAAGCTACCCGACGGCGGCCAGAAAATTGACCCCTCTATCTCCCACAAGGTGAGGGGAACAGAACTGGATGCCTCCTCAATTTCAGAAGGTGGAAGATATTTGCAGTGTTTGACCGCCTTGTCCAATCTGCTTGGCCAATCAGGATGATACTGGGTTGCTCCAGTGTCACCATCAAATCAAAATCATTTAACAAAAGTGCCCCGTTTTTAAAGGGGACAGAAACAAAATACACCCACATCATAATATAATCTTAAATAAAACAAAGGAAACTTAGCAAATTAAATCAGAATGTTGTCTTCTGTGTCGAGAATACCCTCCAGATTCTCCGGTGCCCACCGCTCACGGAAGGCCTCAAGTGTTCCGGCGGACAGCATGTGCTCCCTCTCCAGGGAATCCCGGGCGTGTGGAAGAGAGGCAGGCGGTTGGTCAGACCGAATGACCCCCTCGACTGCCCACTGCCTAGACCTGTCAATGGCCACTTTGGCCAGGCCCGGGAGCAGACCTATGAGGAGGTCCCCGGCCTGCCCGCTCCCCTCCGCACTGGGTGACCAAAGATCAGGAGCATGGGTCTGAAATGCAGCCAGAAATTGAGGAACAGTCCCTTCAAATAGTGGAGGAGGGGCTGCAACCTACCAAACTCCACGTAAACGTGGAAGACGGGCTCCTCCAGGCCGCAGAAATTACAGGTAGCCTGAGAATCCGTGAATCTGTTTAAAAGCTTAGGCCTAGAAATTCAGTATAGCCAGTTTTGGGGCGGTAAAGTCGGGCGGGCGCTAAAGTTTGCGCCCGGCGCAAAGTCGAGGGCGCTTCGCCGATATTCAGTAGCTTCGCCCTAAGAGGTTGCTGGAGCGCTAAAACTGGCGATGCACAACTATCTTTAGGCGCTAAGCTGGCGGTGCTGAGGGATAGCGCTGAGGCCGGGCGCAGCGCAGGTGCGGTCATTTCTTGATTGACAGCAGACACCATGGCGCCGGGCAGCTCTTAAAGGGAGAAGGGTCGACTTGGTCTGCTGCAACGGCCTGCACACTGCAGCCTTCCAGCTAGGCCTGAACACTGCTGGTGAGCAGAAGGAGCCATGGCAACGGTACAGAAGGCCCGTGAGCGTGCCCTGCGCCACTCAGCCCAAGACTTGAAGGTGATGGTGACGGCCTTGGAGAAGAGACAGCACATCTTGTTCCCGGACACTGGCAGGAAGCCTCCCACCAGCGTCTATAGGAAAGCCTGGAGGGAGGTCGCCCGCAGGGTGTCGACCACCGGCGATGCCCCCAGGGACAATGTCCAATGCCGGAAGAAGTTCAATGACCTGACCAGGATTGTCAGGGTGAGTACCCTTTCCAGTCTCCTCCTCATCCTTGCATGTACACCTGACATGATGGGCAAAGGGACCTGAAAGCCCTAATGGCCAGCCCTCAGCCAGCAGCTATGGGACAGTCATGAACATCAATTGCACATTCTGCACTTTACACCATGGGAGGCAGTGCACACCACATCAGGGCTACACACTGGCCAAGCTATTCCACCATGGGAGGCAGTGCACACCACATCAGGGCTACACACTGGCCAAGCTATTCCACCATGGGAGGCAGTGCACACCACATCAGGGCTACACACTGGCCAAGCTATTCCACCATGGGAGGCAGTGCACACCACATCAGGGCTACACACTGGCCAAGCTATCCCACCATGGGAGGCAGTGCACACCACATCAGGGCTACACACCGTACTTACAGGCCGTCCTTTCTCTTGCAGGCAAAGCTTGCAAACAACCGAAGGCACCAGGAGGAGACCGGGGGAGGCCGCCCCCAGATCCAGGAGCTCACTCCCCTGGAGGAGCGCGTGAGTCGCCTCATGGGACCCCGGGTGATTGGGCCCGTCGCCTGTGGAGATGCCGACCCTCTTCTGGGCCACAATGGTAAGGACATCACTTTTTGGACCTCTCTCGTCGCACTTGCACATCCGATCTACCTCCTTTGCCACTGTCCGACCAATGCGCTGAATGCCACCAGTCATGCCTCCCTCGCTGACGCCCTCTCCTCACTCTAAAGCTACTCTTGTGCCTTCCTGCTTTCAGCTGGTGACGAGGAGCTCCCTGAAGCTGCCAGTGACAGCCCCTCCGAGGAGGAGGAGGAGGAGGAAGAGGAAGGCGGACCATCAGGGCAGCACTCAGGTCCGGCTGCAGATGCCGAAGTAGTGGACACGTCTTCCCTGGAGGAGAGCCTGGAGGAAGTGTCGGAGGGGAGTGGAGCTGCTGGGACCAGTGGCGTTCAGCAACCCAGGAGGGCTGCGGTTGGTCCGCGGCCTTCCCCCCAGAGGGGGGAAGGATCGGAGGGGAGTGCAGTTGCTGGGCCCAGTCGCCGCCGGCAACGTGGCAAGGGTCGGGCAGCTCGGCCCCCTGCTCCCCAGCGGGCGAGTCCGGACTCCAGTCCGGGCACGTTCAACTCAGAGGAGGCGCGCCACCTCGATCAAATGGCCCAGGATTCGGATCGCCGGCACACCGAGCTGATGGGGGTAGTGGCACGGATGCCTGAGGCGATCGAGTCCCTGGCTAGCAGTGTGCGCGAGTTCGGGGCCTCACATGCCACGAGTGGCCGGCTGATCAGTGATGCCGTCCAGACAGTGGCTGCTCTGTTGCGGTCGCAGACCAGGGCAACAGGGGCACTCACTGCTGCCGCACGCGCTGCGTCAGCCAGGCATTGCCTGGACACCCGCCGCGCTGCAGCAGCACAGCGGGCTGCCCTTCGGCAGATTGGTGCGCATGCTGCAGTGCGGGCCCGGGCGAGTGCCAGCGTGCCACATCACCAGCCAGCGCCTCCCATCCGCCAGCTTGCACACATTCCTCCAGCCGTCACCGCCACTCCCCCAGTGGAGCCTCAACGGCAAGCGGCTGCGAATGATGTTGGCCAGGCACAGCTGCGCCAATCACCAGCTGGCCCCTCGACGGCCAAACCCCGTCTAGGCCGCCCCCCAAAGGCATCTGCCGGAAGGACATCTGACCCTCAGGAGCCTTCCCCCAGCCTCGCAGCAGCCACTGGGCAGAGCTTGCGGAGGAGCAGCAGGCCGGGCAGGGGCCCCAAAAGGCTCGACAAGGTCTCGCCCTCGCGGCCCAATAAGTAGACGGTGTGGCCAAGTGTTATTTTATATGGCGATGCCTATGTTTCTTTTGGGGATGGTTGTTTTGTTTCTGGGGATGTTTTTTGGGTTAAGGCCGAGGATGAAGGCCATTTTTGTCCAAATGTTCAGTTATTCCTCCCCAGGTTGTAGGAGTGAGTCATTTGATGTACTGTTTTTTGGGGCCGTTGAATGTTTCCGGGTTTCATGTGGGAAGGGGTTTCATTGGTCTAAAATAAAGATTTCTCTTTATTCAGAGAGTGTCCATGTTTGTTGTTGTAAGTGTTTGTTGCCTTCGCCGGCTGAGGGCTTGCGGAGCGGCTGCGTTCATGTTCCTTCATGGCCACAAGGCATTCCCTGACAGGGGGCTTTAAAGTGACGTTCAATAAGCCGCCGACGGACGGCCCTTGGACCTTCTTGCTCCCTCCTGGGATGATACTCCTCCTCCTCCTGCTCCTCCTCCTCATGCTCCTCCTGCTCCTCCTCCTGAGGTGGTGGTCCAACGTGAGGTGGCAGTGCCTGAGTCCTGCGGAGAGCCAGGTTGTGCAGCATGCAGCAAACTACGACGAATTGGGAGACTCGGTCCGGCGAATACTGCAGAGATCCGCCGGAACGATCCAGGCAGCGGAACCGTTGCTTGAGGACGCCAATTGTTTGCTTGATTATGTTCCTGCTCGCTTGATGACTCTCGTTGTATGCCTCTTCAGCAGGGGTCCTGGGCGCGCGGAGCGGAGTCATGAGCCAGGTACACAAAGGATAGCCTTTGTCCCCGAGAAGCCATCCTCTTGGGGGAGGCTGTGCCTCGAACATGTCACGTACAGTTGTCTGCCGCAGGATAAAGGCATCGTGGCTGCTGCCTGGAAAGCGGGCATTGACAGCTAGGATGCGCTGCTTGTGGTCACACACCAGCTGCACATTGAGGGAATGGTAGCCCTTCCGGTTGCGGTAATCCTCGGCATGCTCCACAGCTGCCCGCAAAGCCACATGCGTACAGTCAATGGCGCCCTGCACCAAGGGGAAGGCTGCGAATCTTGCAAATCCCAGTGCACGCTGATGCTGCCTCTCCAGGGCCATGGGGAAGGAGATGAATTGGCGTCTCCTTCTGAAAAGGGCATCGGTCACCTGGCGGATGCAGCAATGCACGGCGAACTGGGATATGTTAGCAATGTCCCCAGCAGCGGATTGGAAGGAGCCGGTGGCATAGAAGTTCAAGGCCACCGTCACCTTCGCTTCCACCGACAGAGACGTCCTGCTCCTGAGCTTTGGACGCAGATCTCTGCGAAGCAGCTGGCAGATCTCTGCAACCACCTCCTTTCGGAATCTCAGCCTTTTTACACATCGCGCGCCACTCATGTTGAGGTAGGAGCGCTGCTGGCGGTATGCCCTGACTGGGTAAGGCCTATGTTGCCGACGCCTGTTGCCCCCTCTGCGTCTAGCCAGGGCTGCCCCTCTCACACCGCGTCTGCGAGCCCTATGGACATGACGCTGAAACTCAGCGTTGGCACCCCATGCAGCCCCCATAATATGCTGCCAAACAGTCAAATATCCAAGAGGCCACTTGCAACGCTCTGGCCTGAAGCCAAAAATACCTGAGCTAGTGTTGGCCCAAACCAGAAAGCTCTCTTCCTTGGTCTCTCTCCAGAAATCCGTTGCACAAGAGTGTTTGCTGCAAAATGCCTGCCCTTTATATTGCAGGGTAAGTGCCCTTTAATTTACGCTCCCCGGGGCACGCGTCGGCTCTGTTGCGTTCCACTAAACAAGCGTGCGGGCCGCCGGTCGCACAATGGGGCGGTCCCACTGAAGTTCTGGATCGGGGCGCGCAAAGGGCGTTGCACGAGGATATGACGTCATTTTCTGTGCGCGCAGGTGAACGTGCGCTAAGACTTTGCGCCGGCGCTAAATGTCTACTTAATTTGGGGCGAGGCGCAGGTCGCGCTGCGCCCAGACGCTACACACATAGCGCCCGAAATTCACTTCTCTTAAGGCACTAACGGCTGGCGCAACCAACTGAATTTCTAGGCCTTAGTAACCTGGGCTGCTCCATGTAACACTCTCCACGCCAGATCCCCAATGGAACAGGAGAGACTCCCAAAGAGAGAGCCCTCGACAGTGGACACCCACCTCCTCCGGACAGCAAGATGGAACGCCGGGCGTGTCCGGACAGTGCAATGGTTTGCCAGGGAGTGTCCAGACATAAGATCATAAGAATTAGGAGCAGGAGTAGGCCATACGATGCAGCATCCACAGCCCTTTGGGGTACAGAATTCCAAAGATTCACAACCCTCTGAGTAAATCTCCGATCTCCGAGCTCAGGGGGAGGGAGAGAAGTAAAAACTAATCAAAGTGTGACATCACCAGAAAGCAGGTAAGTGATTGGTTGGTGAGTATTTCTCTCTTTTTAAACTTTAACTCTGTGGTTTATAGTTGCTAAGGTCTCTCTGGTATAGCGGACTGTTGGTAAACCATTTAACTGTAGTGTAATTAGTGGGATTGATTGATTTAATTTAATTTCAATTAATTAAAGGGTAAGTCATGGCAGGACAGCCCGGCCACATGGTATGCTCCTCCAGCGCTATGTGGGAACTCAGGGACACTTCCTGTGTCCCTGACAACTACGTGTGCAGGGAGTGTATCCAGCTGCAGCTACTGACAGACCGCATTGCGGCACTGGAGCTGCGATTGGATGCATACTGGAGCATTCGTGATGCTGAGGACATCATGAATAGCACATTTAGGGAGTTGGACACACCGCAGGTAGAGGTTGGACAGGCAGAAAGGGAAGGGGTGACCAACAGGCAGAGTACTAGGCACAGGCAGGTAGTGCAGGGGTCCCCTGTGGACAACCCCCTCTCAAACAGATACACCACTTTGAGTACTGTTGGGGTGGATGGCTTATCAGAGGAAGGCAGCAGCAGCCAACTTCCTGGCACCAGGGGTGGCTCTGCTGCACAGGATGGGAGGAAAAAGAGGGGTAGAGCTATAGTAATAGGGGATTCAATTGTAAGGGGAATAGATAGGCATTTCTGCGGCCGCAAACGAGACTCCAGGATGGTGTGTTGCCTCCCTGGTGCAAGGGTCAAAGATGTCTCAGAGTGGCTGCAGAACATTTTGGAAGGGGAGGGTGAACAGCCAGTTGTCGTGGTGCATATAGGTACTGATGCACCTCAATAACTTCAAGGCTCAAAGTTAACTGGATAAAACTAGGCTTTTATTAGCAAAGAAAGACGCCTGTGTCTTCACCTAGCATTCTGCTGTTCTGCTGCAAGACAAGCCTGGGCTTGTCTTAAGTAGGGCCAGGTATGGGCGGAGCCGACACACCCAATGGGGAGAAAGGGGGCGGTGCACTATATACAATACAAGGTAAAAACACAGGAGCAGGCAATACAATATGTGTAGTTAAATACAGAGTCTGATGAATGACATATTTCATCACATTCACCCCTTCTACAGAATTAGTCTGTCCGGGGGTGTGATAGTCCTCTGTGACCGACGTAACGGTTGCGGTGCCGCGGGTGCCGGCTGGGTGTCCCAGGTGACCTCCTGGGTCTCTGCCGGGGGCGCCACTGGGGTTGTTGAAGGAGTAGGTGGTGGGGGTACCATTGGCTGGTGTTCTTCCGGGGGTGACGAAAGAATAGTGGGTGGAGTGGGTGGGTAATAGTTGTTGTGGTTGTTGTTGTTGTTGTTGTTGTAGTCATTGTCGTTGTTGCTGTTGTTACCGGCTGGGGCGAGGTCTTTTATGGACACAGTGTCCTCCCGTCCGTCGGCGTGCCGGACATACGCATATTGTGGGTTGGCGTGGAGCAGGTGCGCTGGCTCCACGAGAGGGTCCGTCTTGTGGCCCCTCACATGCTTCCGCAAAAGTACCAGACCTGGGGTGGAGAGCCATGACGGTATGGATACGCCTGAGGTGGATTTCCGGGGAAACACAAACATTAGCTCATGAGGCGTGGCATTAGTGGCGGTACACAATAGTGACCGTATTGAGTGGAGCACATCTGGGAGGACTTCCTGCCAGCGGGAGATAGGGAGGCCCTTGGTCCTTAGAGTTAGAGTGACTGCTCTCCATACTGTCCAGTTCTCTCGCTCCACCTGACCGTTACCCCGGGGGTTGTAGCTGGTGGTACGGCTCGTGGCAATCCCCTTGGACAGCATGTACTGGCGTAGCTCTTCACTCATGAAGGACGCCCCCCTATCCGTGTGGATATAGCTTGGCATACCAAACAGGCAGAACAGGCTGTTGAGGCATTTAATGACCGTGGCGCTGGTCATGTCTGGGCAGGGGAAGGCGAATGGGAAACGGGAGTATTCGTCCACAATGTTCAGGAAGTAAACATTGCGGTCGACGGACGGGAGGGGGCCCTTGAAATCTAAGCTAAGCCGCTCAAAGGGCCGTGTAGCTTTGATTAGGTGGGCTCTATCAGGGCGGTAGAACCGAGGCTTGCACTCAGCGCAAGTACGGCAGTTCCTGGTCAGAGACCGAACTTCCTCAATCAAGTAGGGTAAGTTGCGGGACTTTATGAAGTGGAACAGCCGTGTGACCCCTGGGTGGCAGAGGTCGTTGTGGAGGGTCTGTAGCCGATCCCCGGTGGTGTTGGCACACATCCCTCGTGAGAGGGCGTCGGGGGATTCGTTAAGGGCCCCCGGCCGGTATATGATGTCGTACTCGAAGGTGGAGAGCTCGATCCGCCACCTAAGAATCTTATCATTTTAATCTTCTCCCTCTGTTTATTATTGAACATAAACGCTACCGACCGCTGGTCGGTAAGTAGGGTGAAGCGTTTGCCGGCTAGATAGTGCCGCCAGTGGCGCACTGCCTCCACGATGGCTTGGGCCTCCTTTTCCACGGAGGAGTGTCTGATCTCGGGCCGCTGGAGGGTCCTCGAGAAGAAAGCTACGGGCCGCCCTACTTGGTTGAGGGTGGCCGCCAAGGCAAAGTCAGACACATCACTTTCCACTTGAAAGGGAGTGTTCTCGTCCACTGCCTGTAGCGTGGCCCGCTCAATATCCTGCTTAATGCTTTTGAAGGCAGCATGGGCCTCAGCAGAGAGCGGGAAAGAGGATGCTTTCAAGAGGGGGCGGGCTTTATCGGAGTAGTTAGGGACCCATTGGGCATAATACGAGAATAACCCCAGGCACCTTTTCAGGGCTTTGAGAGTGTTGGGCAGGGGCAGCTCCCGTAGGGAGCGCAATCGGTTGGGGTCTGGTCCGATTTCCCCATTCTCAACCACGCTGCATAGTATGTAGAGGCGCGTGGTGTTGAAAACGTACTTGTCCTCGTTGTAAGTGAGGTTGAGTTTTTGTGCGGTTTTCAGAAACCTCGCGAGGTTTGAGTCGTGGTCCTGTTGGTTGTGGCCGCAGATGGTGATGTTGTCGAGATAGGGGAAGGTTGCCTGCAAGTGGTGGTCATCGACCATGCGGTCCATCTCCCTCTGAAAGACCGAGACCCCATTCGTCACCCCAAAGGGGACTCTGAGGAACTGGTAGAGGCGTCCGTTTGCCTCGAAGGCGGTGTACGAACGGTCCTGTGGTCTGATAGGGAGCTGGTGGTACGCTGACTTGAGGTCGATACTGGAGAACACCCGGTATTGGGCAATTTGGTTCACCATCTCGGATATGCGGGGTAGCGGGTAGGCGTCTAGTTGGGTATAGATGTTGACTGTTTGACTATAGTCAATCACCATCCGCTTCTTCTCGCTACCCCTCACCACCACCACTTGGGCGTGCCACGGGCTGTTGCTACGTTCAATAATGTGCTCCCTCAGGAGACTGTCTACCTCGGTCGCGATAAACCGCCTGTCCTCCCAGCTGTACCTCCTGCTTTTGGTCGCTATTGGCCGGCAGTTAGGGGTAAGGTTCGCGAATAGCGAAGGCGGCTTTACCTTCAGGGTAGCCAGACCGCACACTGTGAGGGGCGGCTGGGTCCCACCGAAATTGAGCATGATGCTTTGGTGGTGGCACTGAAAATCCAGGCCCAAGATCACGCTCACACATAAATCCTTCATAATTAACAGTTTAAAATTATTATATACAGTGCCTTTAACGGCCAATCGTACCGCGCAGTAACCCGCAATAGTCGATATCTGGGTTTTGTCGGCCATAGAGATCGTGCCCTGAGTAGGGACTATAGTTAGAGAGAGTCGTTGTACCAGACCAGGGTGAATGAAGCTCTCTGTGCTCCCGCTGTCAATTAAACATTTAACCTTGCACCCGTTTACCTCGATGTCCACCATCGATTTGGATAGTGGGTGCGGTCTGGACTGGTCCACTGTGATCGACGCCACTGTAGGGCCCTGATCGGGACAAGATGGTGGGCCACACGAGGCCGGGTAAGATGGTGTCCACGATGTCTGCTCGCGAGATGGCGGACCCCACGAGGTCGGACAAGATGGCGTCCAAGATGGCCGCTCCCACGGCGCGCACGCGGCGGTGGCGGGTTTGCCTGCGGGGTTCCCTCTGCACACCTTCCCAAAGTGCCCCTTCTTACCGCACTTACAGCAGGTGGTGCCTTTCGCCGGGCACAGGTTCCTGGTGTGCTTTGGCTGCCCGCAGAAGTAGCATTTGGGGCCCCGATGCGTCGCAGCGGTCGTAGGGCTTCTGGGGGGAGAGCAGGGCCCCGACGGTGTTGGGCTACCGGGCGGGGAAGATGTCTTCCAACATGGCGGCGCCCTTGCTGCGTACGAGGCGGCGTGGGCCGCGCGGCCTGAAGAGTAGGAGTCAGAGTTCTTCTGAGCCACATCCAGTGATCACGCTGTGTCCACAGCCTGTGTCAGATCTAGGCCCGTTTTCTCTAGCAGTCTCTGCCGGATGTAATTAGAGCTAAGGCCTGCGATAAAGGTATCCCGAATAAGCTCGTCTGTGTATACCGTGGCTTTCACGTCTTTGCATTTGCAGTCTTTGCCAAGCACTTTTAGGGTGACTAGAAAGTCCTCTAGCGACTCTCCGGGTCGCTGTGTGCAGGTAGCAAGCAGTTGCCTGGCGTACACCTCATTGGTAGGCCACTGATAGTGGGCCTTTAGAATGTTGCAGGCATCCAGGTAGGTGGCGGCGTCTTGGATGAGTGGAAAAACCCGGTGGCTTACCCGATTCTGCAGGATCCCGAGTTTCACATCTCCGGTGGCTCTAGAGGCTGTGACGGCTTCGGAGTTGGCCATAAAAAATTCCAAGCACTGGAACCAGTGTCCAAACCATGCCGATGCATCCGAAGCATGCGGGTCCAAATCCAAGCGTTCCGGTTTCAAAAGTTGATCCATCGTTGAAAGTTTGCTAATAAAATTGATGCGCCTCAATAACTTCAAGGCTCAAAGTTAACTGGATAAAACTAGGCTTTTATTAGCAAAGAAAGATGCCTGTGTCTTCACCTAGCATTCTGCTGTTCTGCTGCAAGACAAGCCTGGGCTTGTCTTAAGTAGGGCCAGGTATGGGCGGAGCCGACACACCCAATGGGGAGAAAGGGGGCGGTGCACTATATACAATAGAAGGTAAAAACACAGGAGCAGGCAATACAATATATGTAGTTAAATACAGAGTCTGATGAATGACATATTTCATCACAGGTACCAACGATATAGGTAAAAACCGGGATGAGGTCCTAAAAGCTGAATATAGGGAGTCAGGAGGTAAATTAAAAAATAGGACCTCAAAGGTAGTAATCTCAGGATTGCTACCAGTGCCACGTGCTAGTCAGAGTAGACATAGAAGGATATTTCAGATGAATATGTGGCTAGAGGAATGGTGCAACGGGGAGGGATTCAAGTTCCTGGGACATTAGAACCGGTTCTGGGGGAGGTGGGACCAGTTCAAACCGGACGGTTTGCACCTGGGCAGGGCTGGAACTGATGTCCTAGGGGGAGTGTTTGCTAGTGCTGTGGGGGAGGGTTTAAACTAAAAGGGCAGGGGGTTGGGAACCTGAGCAGGGAGACAGAGGAAAGGGAAACAAGGATAAAAGCAAAAGATAGGAAGGAGAAAAACAAAAGTGGCAGTCAGAGAAATCAACGGTTTAAATCAAATGTGGCCACAGTAAATAATAATTCGAATAGGTCTAAGAGCGTTAAAAAAACAAGCCTGAAGGCTTTGTGTCTTAATGCGAGGAGCATTAGTAATAAGGTGAATGAATTGGCTGCGCAAATAGAGGTAAACAAATATGATTTGGTTGGGATTACGGAAACGTGGCTCAAGGATGGCCAAGGCTGGGAACTCAACATCCAGGGGTATTCGATATTCAGGAAAGATAGGCAAAAAGGAAAGGGAGGTGGGGTAGCTTTACTGGTTAAAGAAGGGATTAACACAATTGTAAGGAAGGATATTAGCTCTGATGATGTGGAATCTGTATGGGTAGAATTGAGAAATACCAAGGGGCAGAAAACGTTAGTGGGAATGGTATATAGACCTCCAAACAGTAAGGCGGAGGTTGGGGATGGCATTAAAAGGGAAATTAAAGAAGCATGCAATAAGGGGACAGTAATCATCATGGGTGACTTTAATCTACATATAGATTGGGCTAACCAAATTAGTAACAATACTGTGGAGGAGGAATTCCTGGAGTGTTTACGGGATGGTTTCCTGGACCAATATGTTGAGGAACCAACCAGAGATCAGGCCATCTTAGACTGGGTATTATGTAACGAGAAAGGATTAATTAGCAATCTTGTACGAGACCCCTTGGGTCGGAGCGATCATAATATGATCGAATTCTTCATTAAGATGGAGAATGAAGTAGTTGACTCAGAGACTAGGGTCCTAAATTTAAATAAAGGAAACTACGATGGTCTGAGGTGCGAGTTGGGAAAGATTGATTGGGGAATGTCACTCAAAGGGTTGATGGTGGATAGGCAATGGCAAACATTCAAAGACCGCGTAGATGAACTACAGAATTTGTTCATCCCAGTTTGGCATAAAAATAAAACAAAAAAGGTGACTCAACCATGGCTAACAAGGGAAATTAGGGATAGCATAAGATCCAAGGAGAGGACATATAAATTGGCCAGAAAAAGCAATAATCCTGAGGATTGGGAATAGTTTAGGATGCAACAAAGGAGGACAAAGGGATTAATTAAGAAGGGGAAAATAGAATATGAGAGTAAGCTTGCAGGGAACATAATAACTGACTGTAAAAGCTTTTATAGGTATGTGAAGAGAAAAAGATTGGTGAAGTCAAGCGTAGGTCCCTTGCAGTCAGAATCAGGGGAATTTATAATGGGGAACAAAGAAATGGCAGACCAATTAAATACATATTTGGTTCTGTCTTCACAAAGGAGGACACAAATAACCTCCCAGAGATGTCGGGGAACATAGGGTCTGATGAAAGGGAGGAACTGAAAGAAATCAGTATTTGTAGGGAAATGGTGTTAGGGAAATTGATGGGATTGAAAGCCGATAAATCCCCAGGGCCTGATAATCTACATCCTAGGGTACTTAAGGAAGTGGCCCTAGAAATAGTACATGCATTGCTGATCATCTTCCAACATTCGATGGAATCTGGAACAGTACCCATGGATTGGAGGGTAGCTAATGTTACCCCACTATTCAAAAAAGTTGGTAGAGAGAAAACGGGGAATTACAGACCGGTAAGCCTGACATCGGTAGTGGGGAAAATGCTGGAGTCCATTATATAAGATGTAATAGCAGAGCACTTGGAAAACAGTGACATGATCGGACAAAGTCAACATGGATTCACAAAAGGTAAATCGTGCTTGACTAATCTACTGGAATTTTTTGAGGATGTAACTGGTAATATAGATAAGGGAGAACCAGTGGATGTGGTGTAGCTGGACTTTCAGAAGGCTTTTGATAAGGTCCCGAATAAGAGATTAGTGTGTAAAATTAAGGCACATGGGATTGGGGGCGAGGTATTGATGTGGATAGAGAACTGGTTGGCAGACAGAAAGCAAAGAGTTGGAATAAACGGGTCTTTTTCCAAGTGGCAGGCAGTGACTAGTGGGGTACCGCAGGGATCGGTCCTTGGACCCCAGCTATTCACAATATATATTAATGATCTAGACAAGGGAACTAGATGTAATATCTCCAAATTTGCAGATGGCACAAAGCTGGGTGGGCGTGTGTGCTGTGAGGAGGATGTCGAAAAACTCCAGGATGATTTGGACATGTTGGGTGATTGGGCAGAAACATGGCAGATGCAATATAACGTGGATAAATGTGAGGTTATCCACTTTGGTGGCAAAAACAGGAAGGCAGATTATTATCTAAATGGCAATAGGTTGGGAGAAGGGGAAGTGCAACAAGACCTGGGTGTCCTTGTGCACCAGTCGCTGAAGGTAAGCATGCAGGTGCAGCAGGCGGTTAAGAAGGCAAATGGTATGTTGGCCTTCGTAGTGAGAGGGTTTGAGTACAGGATCAAGGATGTCTTGCTGCAGTTGTACAGGGTCTTGGTGAGACCACATCTTGAGTATTGTGTGCAGTTTTGGTCGCCTTATCTGAGGAAGGATGTTCTTGCCACGGAAGGAGTTCAGCGAAGATTCACCAGGCTGATACCTGGGATGGCAGGAATGACGTATGAGGAGAGATTGGGTCGACTGGGCTTGTACTCGCTGGAGTTTAGAAGAATGAGAGGGGATCTCATTGAAACTTATAAAATTCTGACAGGACTGGACAGACTAGATGCAGGAAGGATGTTCCCGATGGTCGGGGAGTCCAGAATCAGGGGACACAGTCTAAGGATAAGGGGTAAGCCATTTAGGACTGAAATGAGGAGGAACTTCTTCACCCAGAGAGTGGTGAACCTGTGGAACTCTCTACCACAGAAGGCGGTGGAGGCCAGTTCATTAAATATATTCAAGAAGGAGTTGGATATATTTCTTAAGGCTAAAGGGATCGAGGGGTATGTGGAGAAAGCAGGGACCTGGAACTGAATTTGGATGATGAGCCATGATCTCATTGAATGGCGGAGCAGGCTCGAGGGGCCAAATGGCCTACTCCTGCTCCTATCTTCTATGTTTCTATGTAAAAGAAATCCTTCTCATCTTAGTCTTAAATGAGTGACCCCTTATCCTCGTTTATCCCTACTCTCTGTTTACTGCTTGTTAACCAATCCTCTATCCATGCTATTATATTACCCTCAGCCCCTTGAGCCCTTATCTTTTCTGTGGAAACTTATCAAAAGCCTTTTGGAAATCCAAATATACTATATCCATTGCTTCCCCTTTATTTACCCTGCCAGTTACATCCTCAAAGAAATTTGTCAAACACTATTTCCCTTTCATAAAACCGTGTCGACTCTGTCTAATCATATTATGATTTCCTAAGTGCCCTGTTACCACTTCCTTAATCATGGATTCCAGCATTTTCATAGAATCATAGAATGGTTACAGCACCGGTGAAGGCCATTCGGCCCATCGAGCCCATGCCGGCTCTCTGCAAGAGCACTTCAGCTTGTCCCACTCCCCCACCCTTTCCCCGTAGTCCTGCACATTTCTTTCCTTCAGGTACTTGTCCAATCCCCTTTTGAAAGCAGCGATTGAGTCCGACTCCACTACCCTTTCAGGCAGCGCATTCCAGATCCTAACCATTCGCTGCGTAAAAAAGTTTTTTCTTTGGTTCTTTTGCCTTAAATCTGTGTCCTCTGGTTCTCAACCCTTCCGCCAATGGGAAGAGTTTCTCTCTCTCTACTCTGTCCAGACCCGTCATGATTTTGAACACCTCGATCAAATCTCCTCTGAACCTTCTCTGCTCCAAGGAGAACAACCCCAGCTTCTCCAGTCTATCCACGTAACTGAAGTCCCTCATCCCTGGAATCATTCTCGTAAATCTTTTCTGCACCCTCTCTAAGGCCTTCACATCCTTCCTAAAGTGCGGTGCTCAGAATTGGACACAATACTCCAGTTGAGGCCGAACCAGTGTTTTATAAAGGTTCATCATAACTTCCTTGCTTTTGTACTCCAGGGCCTCGATTTTCATTGGGCCGTGAGGCAGGCTTTTAGACGTGCAGGGGGTTAAAATCGCAAAACCTAGGGGTCGCGACCCCCCCACCTGGTTCCCGCCTCCACGCCATTTTAACCTAGGTGTGTCTGATTGACCCGAATCAATCCCACCTGCAACAGGCCGGACTGGTCTTTCGGGCCCTTAAGCAGCAATCATTGGCCTTTATAATCCCATTTTAACAGGCCCTTGCCTGTTTAACCGTTTTCCCACGTAAAACGCGCCTGGTGGGGATCACGCCTGTGAAACCTGGTGTGGGCACTATTGGCTTGCTGACCATCAGCTGCAGGTCAACCATTAAAGAGGAGATTTGATCAGTCATCATTTGCAGGTGGCAGGACTTTGTTGTCTCAGCTCTGGGGGAACTTTTAGAAGGCATAACCACAGCTGTGGAAGTTTGGAGTCTGACACCCATCTCCAGTGTGACTTCCTGCGCGACCTCTCTCGCCACCCTCACTCAGCGCTTCCTCAACTGAGGCACCTACCTACCACTTTTTGCTTCCCCTCTTGGCATTAGAGGACCTCCAGCCCCATTCGCGAAATGACACATGCCACAACTGCAGAAGTTGCCATCAGAAATTTTATTTACAATAACCAACTGATGGCATTTTTAAAATAAACACTACATTTCACCCAAGTGACTACCCTTGTGACTATTAGTGCTTTATTTTCCTCTTACGCGTGCCCCTACGTAGTGGTTCCCCTGTGGCTTCAGCAGATGTGGAGGCCCCTTGCTCACTTTCCTGCTGCTCCTGTCTCGACACCTTTGGCGGGTGTCCTCTGGGATGGCGAGCCTGTGAGGGCTCGCCAGCAGTCTGCTGCTCCTGCAGCTGTGCAGGGGTTGAGACCTCTATCTCCGTTGGGTGTGTACTCTGGCGGGATTCTGACCGAGGGCTCTGCAGTGGCATGGAAGTGTGAGCGCTTGGACAGGAGCCCCCACTTCCTTGAGGGCTGCCACCAACCTCCCTCTCATGAGTCAGGTCCCCCTCAGTGCCTTCAAGTGGCTTGAGAGCACCTTGCTGCACATCAGGGGGGCCATGGGGACCCGTATCTGCAATGGCAGTCCTACTCAGAAGGACTTCCATGAAGTTCTGGTTTCTCTGTTCAATAGATGCCCATCGCTCCTCAAGAGATTTCATTCTATTCTGAACACTCACCAAGTTTTTCATACCCTGGCGACTAACCTCCTCCATGGCCATAGCCCTCCTGTCCTCTACCGTAGCCAGCCTTACCACGGAGGCAGCAATCATTTACACGTAGGTAGCCATCCTTTCCGTGTTGACGCGTTCATGCGCCAATGACTCCAGAAAGGCTCTGCTCATGTTCGCAATGGACTCCTCCATTCGCTCCACACTCGCAGTGACCCTAGAGACAAAACCTGCCAGAGACTCCTGCATCTGTGCCTGGAGTTCCATCTGATCTTACGGATGGACCCAGAGGCAGAGGGTCGACATGCAGCTGAGCCGAGCTGGCAGAGTCCTGCGCCCTCCGACGAGGACTCTCCACTGCTGTCCCTGTCTCCACAATCTGCTGATGCTCACTTGTGAGCTGTGATACATCAGGTGACAACTCTACTCTATGTCCCGAAGGTCCCACCGAGGTGTGAGTGTCTGCGCTGGTGCTGGGTGTGCTCTGATGCTGCACCCTCAGAGGTAGCAGATTCCTCTGAGGAGTTTGGAAGCTCAGGCTCTTCCTCCTGCACAGTGGGGACGGGGGCTCTCGATGGTCCTGTGGGGGAGTCAAGGAAAAAGTTAGAGATGTGATGCCAAGGTTACATGCACATTGCATTTTGCAGATGATCATAAGTCCATATGATGTAGCTTCAGAATCATTATCAGTGACTCATGCAATGCCAATGAGAGAGATGGAAAACTATTCTGTCACCAGCTTATGGGAATGCTCCTGCCTGTCCTTCCCCAACATTCACATCTCGGTCAGCCCCGGCAATCTCCAGGACCGCCTCCTCCCAGGGGGTGAGCTGGGCTACTGAGGGTGGGCCTCCTCCTGTCCTCGCTCTTTCCCTTTTATTGTGAGCTCTCTTTTCCTGCAATGAGGGAGGCAACTGGAATTTGAGTGAGAATGAAGGAGTGAGTGTAGAGATTGTATAGCATAGATACTTAGAAGTAGACAAAGATGGAGTGAGGTTGCAAGACCAAGGGCCCACCCTGTGTTGTCAGTTGTGTTCAAAGCATCAGAGTGAGAGGGAGTGTGAAGGCTGCATGGTGGCATAGTTCTGTGAATGTGAGCATAGAGAGAGAGGGAATGGGTAAGGGTGCATGGATGTGAGTGTCTAGTGGGATGTGCAGGATGAGATTGCTAAAGCTGAGTGCTGGTGAGGAAAGGCAATGGGGATCAGATTGAGGGTGATGGAAACATCATACAGTACTTACTTTTCCAGTGCGAAGAACGTCATGGAATCTTTTCCTGCACTGTAACCACGTTCTTCGTGTTAGCCCCAAGGAGTTGACTTGACCTGCCACCTCTAGCCACACAGCCTTGGTCTGGCTGGGAGGCCTCTTCCTCCCTGAAGAAGGGAAGAGGACCTCCCTGTGGGCCCTAGCACCATCCAATAATGCCTGTAGTGAAGCCTCATCAAATTTGGGTGCAGATCTGGCCCTCCTGCTGGCCGTTCCTCCTGCAGGCTCCTGTGCCATCTTAATGCTGAAGGTTGGAAGCCTGCAGAAGAAGCAAGGCTTGCTGTGGACCTTAAAAGCAGCAGCAATGATGACGTCATATTCTGCGACTTTCTGACTGGAAATACTCAATTGCCAAGGCTTCCCACATGCTGGAAATCAATTGGCCAATTGTGTTAAATTTGCATCAATCTCACAGACCCATTTACAATCGTGTCGGAATCACTGAATTCGGGGAAACCACCAATTCCCCGCACCTGAATGAAAATCGACCCCTATATCTCTATTCATGAAGCCCAGGATCCCGTAAGCCTTTTTAACTGCTTTCTCAACCTGCCCTGCCACCTTCAATGATTTGTGCACACATACCCCCAGGTCTCTCTGTTCGTGCCCCCTCTTCAGGATTGTACCCTTTAGTTTATATGTCCTCTCCCCATTCTTTCTACTACAATGTATCACTTCACACTTTTCTGGGTTAAATTTCATCTGCCACGTGTCCGCCCATTTCATCAGCCTGTCTATGTCTTCCTGAAGTCTCTCACTATCCTCCTCACTGTTCACTATACTTCCAAGTTTTGTGTTAGCTGCAAATTTTGAAATTGTGCCCTGTACACCCACGTCCAAGTCATTAATATATATCAAGAAAAGCAGTGGTCCTAGAACCGACCCCTGGGGAACCCCACTGTATACCTTCCTCCAGTCCGAAAAACAATCATTCACCACTACTCTCTGTTTCCTGTCACTTAGCCAATTTTGTATCCATGCTGCCACTGTCCCTTTTATTCCATGGGCTTCAACTTTACTGGCAAGCCTATTATGTGGCACTTTGTCGAACGCCTTTTGGAAATCCATGTACACCACATCAACCACATTGTCCTCATCAACCCTCTCTGTTACCTCTGTTCCCGACGACTGATATCAGGCTAGCTGGTCTGTAGTTCCCTGTTTTCTCTCTCCCTCCTTTCTTGAATGGCGGGGTTTCAGTTGCAACCTTCCAATCCGCTGGGACCATTCTAGAATCTAGAGAATTTTGGAAGATCACAACCAATGCATCCACTATCTCTGCAGCCACCTCCTTTAGAACCCTAGGATGTTGGTCGTCAGGTCCAGGGGATTTGTTGGCTTTTAGTTCCATTAGTTTCTCAAGTAATTTTTCTCTACTGATATTGATTACTTTAAGTTCCTCACTCTCATTCACCCCTTCATTTTTGGTATGCCTTTTGCGTCTTCTACTGTGAAGACAGATACAAAATATTTGTTTAATGTCTCTGCATTTCCTTAAATGGCCGACAGTGAGATGGAATGTTGGGGAGTGTCTGGACAGTAGACGAATGCGATGAAGTGGAGAGTGTGCAGGACCAGCCGTACAGGAAACCCCTCCCTCCGCGCAGAGTGGAATGGCACGGAGGGAATTTCGGAGAGATGGCTAAAGTTAAGAGGCGAGGGAGGATTTAGACCACCTTTCTACAGGCTAAAGTGCTGACCATATTTATTTAAAAATAAAATTATTCACAGGACCAGTAACAGAAATGGAATGGAATACAGCACCGTCGGTATATTACACCTCGCACAGCTGGGGCCCCAAGATTCCAAGTCCCGCCATGTGCAGGAGTACATGAGGCAGGGGGAGGGGGGTGTGGTGGGTGTGTGTGGACTTCAATGCCCCCCAATCCCCCCAACGCTGACCCCATCCTCAATTGCAGAGTCAGTTCATTGCAATATTGCTGGTCGGGGCAAAGGCTCATGTCCTGCAGGAATTGGACGGTTATGTTAGGAGGCCAAGAAAATTCATGGGCGAGGGACAGATGAAGCCCTGCTGAAAGTGGAAGTGCTGCATTTATTGCTCAACTTCACCTACAGCAGTAGCAGCATGCAGCAATGTGAAGAGAGGGCTGCGACAAGACCCAGTCAGAAGAAAGGCTGCGATTCTTCGGCGTGACGTCGACGTAGTGAATGACATTAGACATAGGATGGGCGGAATGGTGGGAGTGGAGTGCTAAGAGACCTGTCAACACAGCAGCCAGGGCCATGGGAAGGAGGTGGTACAGACTCTGAGAGCAACTCCTCGACCTCAGGACACGTGTCCAACAAACTTGATTGAATTCTTTGATGAAGTAACGGAAAGGTGTGATGAGGGTAGTGCGGTGGATGTTGTGTATATGGACTTCCTGAAGGCATTTCATAAAGTGCCACATAATAGACTTGGATACGAAAGTGGCTAAGGGACAGAAAGCAGAGAATAGCGGTGACCAGTTGTTTTTCAGACTGGAGGGGGTTATACAGTGATGACCCCCAGGGGTCGGTATTAGGACCACTGCTTTATTTGATATATAATAATGACCTGGACTTAGGTTTAGAGGGATAATTTAAAAGTTTGCAGATGACGCAAAACTCGGAAATGTAGCAAATAATGAGAAGGATAGTAACAGACTTCAGAAGGACATAGACAGGCTGGTGAAATGGGCAGACACATGGCAGATGAAATTTAATGCAGAGAAGTATGAAGTGATACATTTTAGTAGGAAGAATGAGGAGAGGCAATATAAACTAAATGGTACAATTTTAAAGGGGCTGCAGGAACAGAGAGACCTGGGCGTGTACGTACACAAATCTTTGAAGGTGGCAGGACAAGTTGAGAAGGCTGTTAAAAAAGCACACGGGATCCGTGGATTTATAAACAGAGGAATATATAGGGTCCAAAAGCTAGGAAGTGACGCTAAACCTTTATAAAACACTGCTTAGTCCTCAACTGGCGTATTGTGTTAAATTCTGAGCACCGCACTTTAGGAAGGATGACAAGGCCATCAAAGGGCTGCAGAAGAGATTTACTAGAATGGTACCAGGGATGAGGGACATTAGTTATGTGGAGAGACTGGAGACACTGGGATCGTTAGCATTAGAGCAGAGAAGGTTAAGCGGAGATTTAATAGAGGTGTTCAAAATTACGAGGGGTTTCGATAGAGTAAATAGGGAGAAACTGTTTCCTGTGGCAGGAGGGTCGGTAACCTCAGGACACAGATTTAAGATAATTGACAAAAGAACCAGAAGTAAGCTACAAATTTTTTAATTCATTCTTGGGATGTGGGCGTTGCTGGCAAGGCCAGCATTTATTGCCCATCCCTAGTTGCCCTTGAGAAGGTGGTGGTGAGCTGCCTTCTTGAACCGCTGCAGTCCGTGTGGTGAAGGTGCTCCCACAGTACTGTTAGGGAGGGAACTCCAGGATTTTGACCCAGCGACGATGAAGGATCGGTGATATACTTCCAAGTTAGGATGGTGTGTGACTTGGAGGGGAACTTGGAGGTGGTGGTGTTCCCATGCGCCTGCTGCCTTTGTCCTTCTAGGTGGAAGAGGTCGCGGGTTTGGGAGGTACTGCCAAAGAAGCCTTGGCGAGTTGCTGCAGTGCATCTTGTAGATGGTACACACTGTTGCACCGGTGGTGGAGGGAGTGAATGTTTAAGGTGGTGGATGGGGTGCCGATCAAGCAGACTGCTTTGTCCTGGATGGTGTCGAGCTTCTTGAGTGTTGTTGGAGCTGCACTCATCCAGGCAAGTGGAGAGTATTCCATCACACTCCTTACTTGTGCCTTGCAGATTGTGGAACGGCTTTGGGGAGTCAGGAGGTGAGACACTCGCCGCAGAATACCTAGCCTCTGACACGCTCTTGTAGCCACAGTATTTATGTGGCTGGTCAGTTAAGTTTCTGGTCAATGTGACCCTCAGGATGTTGATGGTAGGGAACTTGATGCTGGTAATGCTGTTGAATGTCAAAGGGAGGTGGTTAGACTCTCGCTTGTTGGAGACAGTCATTGCCTGGCACTTGTGAATGGAACTGAACACTGTCCAATCACCAGCGAACATCCCCACTTCTGACCTTATGATGGAGGGAAGGTCATTGATGAAGCAGCTGGAGATGGTTGGGCCTAGGACACTGCCCTGAGGAACTCCTGCAGCGATGTCCTGGAGCTGAGATGATTGGCCTCTAACAGCCATAACCATTTTCTTTTGTGCTAGGTATGACTCCAGCCAGTGGAGAGTTTTCCCCCTGATTCCCATTGACTTCAGTTTTACTAGGGCTCCTTGATGCCAAGCTCGGTCAAATGCTGGCTTGGTGTCAAGGGACAGTCACTCTCACCTCACCTCATCTGGTTTAACCCAGACAGACTGATAGTAACCCTAGAAATGCAATAACAAACTGTTTTTATTCATTCTCGGGGTGTGGGCGTCATTGGCAAGGCCGGCGTTTATTGTCCATCCCTAGTTTCCTTTAAATGGTGTTGATGGGCCTTCTTAGCAGTGTGGTTGTGATGAAATATTTCCATTCATCACTGCCTGTGACTGAGATCGGTTTCAGTGTCATTTCCCTTCCCCCAGACCTCATTGTATTGTGTACTGGAATGTGCTGTATTGTATACTGGAATGTGCTGGAATGTGCTGTGTGTAGGGCTCCGCCCATACCTGGCCCCGTTTGTAAGCTAGCTTCAGTCTAGCCCCAGTCTCCAGAAGGACGACATCTCTCTCGCTTACGTGTTTCGTTCTAAGTTAATAAAAGCCTTGTTTTGTTCTGCTACCTTCGAGTCTCGGAATTATTGAGGCACATCAGTGGTATAACTGAATGGCTCGCTAATCACTTCGGAGGACAGTTGGTGTGGGCCTGGAGTCACATATAGGCCCAGACCGGGTAAGGACGGCAGGTTTCCTTCCCTAAAGGACACGAGTGAACCAGTTGGGTTTTTACGACAATCCGACAGCTTCATGGTCGCCGACACCAACTTTTTATTTCTAGATTTTAAAATAAACTGAATTCAAATCTCAACCTGGTGGGCTTTGAACTCAAGTACTCAAGATTATTAGTCTAGGGCTCTGGGATGCTCGTCCAGTAACATAACCACAACACTATCATACCCAACTAGTAACAACCTCAAGGATAGAAGCATATGAACTAAATGATCTGTACAGAGCCCTGGAAAAATTACATTATATCACTGGAGAATTCTGCAATGCTTGTATCTCTTTTGACGAATCATTTTCTAAATGGGAACTCTGTAAAACAAGCCAATCGACTCAGTCATATATACTGACTAGTCTGTGACTGAAAGTAACAAACATTCTGTTCCCAGGCAAGAGAAAATTGCACATAATACCCAGTAATGAAGAGCTACAGGAGGAGGAACAACAGATGTTCATCCGTTAACCCAACAGGATTAGGAGACAATTGAGATCCTGGGATTTTAAGGTAATTGGCAAAAGAATCGGGTGTGAGGTGAGGAGAATTTTTTTACTCAGTGAGTTGTTGTGATCCTGAATGTCCTGCTTGAAAGGATGGTGGAAGCAAATTCAATCGGAACTTTCAAGAGGGAATTGGATATATACTTGAAAAGGAAAAATATTTGCAGGGCTGTGGGGAAAGAGCAGGGGGGAGTGGGACTAATTGGAGAACTCTTTCAAAGAGCTGGCACAGGCACGATGGGCCGAATGGCCTCCCTCTGTGCTGTAAGATTCTATGATCTCACTCAGCTGAGGAAATAAGGGAAGAAGCATGGGACATCCTGCACCCACAGGTGACTCGTGCAGAAGAAGTGCTAATGTTCAAAGATACTAGATCAATTTCCCTTTCCTGACCTTCAGACTGTGAGGAGTCCCTCACAGGAGCAGGACTGGAAGGAGGCAATGGCTATCTGCAACCTGCATGCGTTTCTCAGTCCCTGTCTCTCCACAGGAGTCGAAGAAGAAGCAGAGAGAGAACTGAGTCAGTGGCAGGATCCTCCACAGAATGGACATCACCTTCTCACTTGCACTGACCAGCCTGGATAGAGTCACTCAGGGGAGGGGGCGGCTACAGGTAGTTCAGGTGACACTGGATGCTGAGGTGTTCAATTAGGCTCATCACTGTGCACTCCCCATGTGACTTTTCACCTTTATCTCATTCCTGTTCGAACACCTCTAAGTGCAGCGTGTCCAAGGCGTGCATGGCCGTTCTACTTGACTATAAGCCTCCTGGGATGGAGGTGACGCTTCCATCAGAGCCAGAGTCCTGGGCTGGCTCCTGCCCAAAACATGAACCAACTGCACTGCCCTGTCCCCCTGCGCTCCTTCCAGATAGAGGGCATTGAAAAGCTGGGCTCACACACTTCAGGTTCATTTTTTGATATTGGCAGCCCAGAGAGATTTATTAAACTTCTCAGAAGGGATGTCAGGAAGAGGAGCTGAAGATTGCTGGGGTTCTGTCTTGGAGTCTGACTGAGACGTGAAGCTCAGTTCAACCTGCTGCACACACCTCGCAATGCAGTGTCCGAGGAGAGTCAGGGGAGGAGCCTCACTTGGTTGCGATCCTGGAGGGATTAGTGCGTGAATCAAAGCTACCGGTTTCTCAGCCTTACCCAACATAACCTCCAGGCCGGGAAACCTCGCTCCAGATCAACACGGACACGCCAATTTAAACAAAAGATACAGAAGATAATATCCGCAACTCGGCAGACACAGTTTCTGATCCACTGGTGTGGGGAAATAAAAGAAATGGAAATGGGAGATGAGCAGAACGATGAGGGAAAGGGTGGAGACAGTCGTTCTTTGCTGTACAAGCCTTGTAGGCCGACAGCCTCTCACATCTCACTCCTGGCTTAACTTATCGCTCCTCCAGCCTGCTCCCACTGGCACCGATCCAGCTCAGGGTTTGCTTTCAGTGCAAATTGGGTTTCTGCCATAAACTGCTGTCATTAATTGCAGGGTATTTAAATTTCCCCCAAGCTATGCTTAGCTTTTATTTTCATAATTACAGGTTTATTAAGAATGTGTCTACATCTGCAGGAGGCTTGACACCACAGTGCGGCTGGTTCAGGAGCAGGCTCCACTGTTGTTAAAGACCTCACCAATGTTACCCGAAACCATACAGGACAAACAATCCCAGGTCTGATTGCTGGTCCGCGCTCTCTTAGGTGACCTCAGCCAGAGGTTCCTCGCCTCTACATTAGAGACGGCGAGAATCAGGCAGAGTTCCAGCTCTTGGTTACGATTCAGCGCTTTCTACGGGAACACGTGCACACATAGGCATTGGATCAGGACAGAAATAGGCCAGCTGTGATGCACGTCACAGTCAAAGAGCTAGCCAACATTCACTCTCAGGTATCACAGAGCTTCTGGGGCCTCTGGAACTGTATCCAGCAAGGGGTCAGTGAATCCAGGACTGGCCATTGACACCAACTCACACATGACACTGAGGGAGTAGGACTGAATGCTGCCAGGCTCACAGGCAGTCTTGTTCCGACACAACCGAGATAGACTAGGACTGTTCAATCTTTGAATATCTAACAATCATCGTGCCCAAAAATTAAGATAAAGACAGAAAACATCTCAATTTTAGATTGTGAATACAATTTGACTTAAAGATGCATGGTAAAAATGCAAAGAGTAACTGGACACAAAATAGGCCCTCCCTCACTTTACTGTCACAGAGATACCTGGTGTGTCCAGTCAGTGGAATCTCATTGACCAACTTTGGACCTTCCCTTGATGATCAGTTCAAAGCTGAAACAGTGAGGCTTTAATTAATCTGTCTGTGTTTTTCTGACTGACTCTAATCTTTCTGCTAAATCCAGTTGCAACATGACCGGGACATTTAATGACATGCTTCTCTGTAGCAAATGCCTTTCTCTTTAATTACATCATCTGGTCTCTGCAGTAATTCCATATACACAGTCATGAAAAGACAAATTAATGTTGTGAGCACAGTATACGTCATTGTGAACCGCACTGTCCTCACTGTGAGCCGCACTGTCCTCAATGGTGGGTGGAGAAAGCGCAGGAGATCCAGCAGCTAGCCGACAACAACGACGTGCGTGGATTCTTTAGCGCAGTCAAGACCATCTATGGCCCAAGCACCCAAGGCCCTTCCCCACTGCGGGCCAAGAACGGAGAGGTACTCATCAAGGACAGGGAAGCAGTCAGTGCCCGCTGGAAGGAGCACTTCGAAGATCTCCTTAACCACGAATCTGTCTTCGACACGAGTGTCCTCAGCTCCATCCCACAGCATGCTACCCGCCACCATCTCAGCACAACTCCAGCCCGGCATGACGTTGAAAAGGCCATCCGACAACTGAAGAACAACAAGGCCTCAGGAGCAGATGGAATCCCTGCCGAGGCACTAAAGCATGGCGGAGAAGCACTACTGGTGCGAATTCATGAACTTATTTCTCTTATCTGGAAGGAGGAGAGCATGCCAGGGGATCTCGAGATGCTGTAATTGTGACCATCTTCAAGAAAGGTGACAAGTCCGATTGCGGTAATTACAGAGGAGTTTCCCTGCTATCTGTCACAGGGAAAGTCATCGCAAGAATCCTCCTCAATCGCCTTCTTCCAGTGGCCGAAGAGCTCCTCACAGAGTCGCAATGCGGATTCCGCCCACTAAGGGGTACAATGGACATGAGCTTCACCGCGCATTAACTACAAGAGAAATGCAGGGAACAG
The DNA here is from genome assembly GCF_052327205.1 of Somniosus microcephalus. NCBI lineage: Eukaryota > Metazoa > Chordata > Chondrichthyes > Squaliformes > Somniosidae > Somniosus > Somniosus microcephalus. The sequence goes on along the minus strand of NC_141010.1, from coordinate 60,995,623 downwards.
CATCAACCGCTGTACATGGCCTTCTTTAATCTCACAAAGGCCTTCGACACTGTCAACCGTGAGGGATTATGGAGTGTCCTCCTCAAATTCGGCTGCCCTCAAAAGTTTGTCACCATCCTCCGCCTGCTTCACGACGACATGCAAGCCGTGATCCTGACCAATGGTTCCACCACAGACCCAATTCACGTACGAACCGGGGTCAAGCAAGGCTGTGTCATCGCACCAACGCTCTTCTCAATCTTCCTTGCTGCAATGCTCCAACTCACCCTCAGTAAGCTCCCCACTGGAGTGGAGCTAACTAACAGAACAAACAGGAAACTGTTGAACCTCCGTCGCCTCCAGTCCAGATCCAAGGTCGTCCCATCCTCTGTCATCTAATTACAGTATGCAGACGACGCTTGCGTCTGCGCTCACTCGGAGGTCGAACTCCAAACCATCGTAAACACCTTCACCGAAGCATACGAGAGCATGGGCCTTACACTAAACATCCGTAAGACAAAGGTCCTCTACCAACCTGCCCCCGCCACACAATGCTGCCCCCCAATTATCAAAATCCATGACAAGGCCTTGGACAACGTGGACCACTTTCCATACCTCGGGAGCTTACAGTCAACAAGGGCAGACATCGACGACGAACTCCAACACCGCCTTCAGTGTGCCAGTGCAGCCTTCGGTCGCCTGAGGAAGAGAGTGTTTGAAGACCAGGACCTCAAACCCGGCACTAAGCTCATGGTCTACAGGGCAGCAGTGATACCTGCCCTGCTGTATGCCTCAGAGACATGGACCATGTACAGCAGGCACCTCAAAGCACTGGAGAGGTACCACCAACGCTGCCTCCTCAAGATCCTGCAAATCCATTGGCAGGATAGGCGCACCAATGTCAGTGTTCTTGCTCAGGCCAACATCCCCAGCATCGAAGCTCTGACCATGCTCAATCAGCTCCGATGGATGGGTCACATTGTCACATGCCCGATACGAGACTCCCAAAACAAGCGCTCTATACGGAGCTCCGGCACGGCAAGGGAGCCCCAGGTGGGCAGAGGAAACGCTTCAAGGACACCCTCAAAGCCTCCTTGAAAAAGTGTAACATCCCCACCGACACCTGGGAATCCCTGGCCCAAGACCGCACAAAGTGGAGGTGAAGCATCCGGGAAGGCGCCGAACACCTCGAGTCTCTTCACCGGGAGCAAGCGGAAGCCAAGCGCAGGCAGCGCAAGGAGCGCACGTCAACCCAAGCACCCCACCCACACGCCCCTTCAACCACCGTCTGCCGCACCTGTGACAGAGACTGTAGGTCCCTCATTGGACTCATCAGTCACCTGAGAACTCATTGTTAATGTGGAAGCAAATCATCCTTGGTTCCAAGGTACTGCCTAAGAAGATAAGAAGAAGACTATGAGCCTCACTGTCCTCACTGTGATTGGCACTGTCCTCACTGTGAGACACACTGTCCTCATTGTGAACCACACTGTCCCACACTGTGAACCGCACTGTCCTCACTGTGAGCCGCACTGTCCACACTGTGAGCCGCACTGCCCTCACTGTGAGCCGCACTGCCCTCACTGTGAGCCGCACTGGCCTCACTGTACTCACTGTGAACCGCACTGTCCTCACTGTGAGCCGCACTGTCCTCACTGCGAACCTCACTGCCCTCACTGTGAGCCACACTGTCCTCACAATGAACCGCATTGTCCTCACTGTGAACCGCACTGTCCTCACTGTGAACCTCACTGCCCTCACTGTGAACCGCACTGTCCTCACTGTGAGCCGCACTGTCCTCACAGTGAACCACACTGTCCTCACTGTGTCACACTGTCCCTGGATTTACAAAAGGTAAATCATGCTTGACTAATCTGCTGGAATTTTTTGAGGCTGTAACTGGTAAAATAGATAAGGGAGAACCAGTGGATGTGGTGTATTTGGACTTTCAAAAGGCTTTCGATAAGGTCCCGCATAAGAGATTAGCATGTAAAGTTAAGGCACATGGGATTGGGGGCAAGGTACTGACTTGGATAGAGAACTGGTTGGCAGACAGAAAGCAAAGAGTTGGAATAAACAGGTCTTTTTCTGAGTGGCAGGCAGTGACTAGTGGGGTACCGCAGGGATCGGTCCCCGGACCCCAGATATTCACAATATACATTAATGATCTAGACGAGGGAACTAGATGTAATGTCGCCAAGTTTGCAGACGACACAAAGCTGGGTGGGCGTGTGTGCTGTGAGGAGGATGCCAAGAAACTCCAGGATGATTTGGACAGGCTGGGTGATTGGGCAGAAGCATGGCAGATGCAATATAATGTGGATAAATTCAAGGTTATCCACTTTGGTGTCAAAAACAGGAAGGCAGATTATTATCTGAATGGCTATAGATTCGGAGAAGGGGAAGTGCAACGAGACCTGGGTGTCCTTGTGCACCAGTCGCTGAAAGTAAGCATGCAGGTGCAGCAGGCGGTTAGGAAGGCAAATGGTATGTTGGCCTTCGTAGCAAGAGGGTTTGAGTACAGGAGCAAGGATGCCTTGCTGCAGTTGTACAGGGCCTTGGTGAGACCACATCTTGAGTATTGTGTGCAGTTTTGGTCGCCTTATCTGAGGAAGGATGTTCTTGACATGGAAGGAGTTCAGCGAAGATTCACCAGGCTGATACCTGGGATGGCAGAAATGACGTAAGAGGAGAGATTGGGTCGATTGGGATTATACTCGCTGGAGTTTAGAAGAATGAGAGGGGATCTCATTGAAACTTATAAAATTCTAACAGGACTGGACAGACTAGATGCAGGAAGGATGTTCCTAATGATCGGATAGTCCAGAACCAGGGGTCACAGTCTAAGGATAAGGGGTAAGCCATTTAGGACAGAAATGAGGCGGAATTTCTTCACCCAGAGAGCGGTGAACCTGTGGAATTCTCTACCACAGAAGGCAGTAGAAGCCAATTCATTAAATGTATTCAAGAAGGAGTTGGATATATTTCTTAAGGCGAAAGGGATCAAGGGATATAGGGAGAAGGCAGGGACAGGTTACTGAATTTGGATGATCAGCCATGATTGCATTTAATGGCGGAGCAGGCTCGAGGGGCTGAATGGCCTACTCCTGCTCCTATCTTCTATGTTTCTATGTTTCTCACTTTGAGACGCACTGTCCTCACTGTGAGCCGCACTTTCCTCACTGGGAGCCACACTTTCCTCACTGTGAGCCGCAGTGTTCTCACTGTGATTCACACTGTCCTCACTGTGAGCCGCAGTGTCCTCACTGTGATTCACACTGTCCTCACTGTGAACCGCACTGCCCTCACTGTGAATCGCACTGTCTCTCACTGTGAATCGCACTGTCCTCACTGTGAGCCGCGCTGTCCTTACTGTGAATCGCACTGTCCTCACTGTGAGCCGCTCTGTCCTCACTGTGAATTGCACTGTCCTCACTGTGAGCCGCACTGTCCTCACTGTGAATCGCACTGTCCTCACTGTAAGCCGCACTGTCCTTACTGTGAACCGCAATGTCCTCGCTGTGAGCCGCACTGTCCTCACTGTGAATCGCACAATCCTCACTGTGAGCCGCACGGTCCTCATTGAGAACCGCACTCTCCTCACTGTGAGCCGCACTGTCCTCACTGTGAGCCACACTGTCCTCACTGTGAGCCACACTGTCCTCACTGTGAACCGCACTGTCCTCACTGTGAACCGCACTGTCCTCAATCTGAGCCAAACTGTCCTCACTGTGAGCCGCACCGTCCTCACTGTGAGCCGCACCGTCCTCGCTGTGAGACGCACTGTCCTCGCTGTGAGACGCACTGTCCTCAATCTGAGCCGCACTGTCCTCACTGTGAGCCGCACTGTCCTCACTGTGAGCCGCACTGTCCCTCACTGTGAGCCTCACTGTGAGCCTCACTCCTCACTGTGAGCCGCACATTCCTCACTGTGAGTCGCGCTGCCCTCACTGTGAGCCGCGCTGCCCTCACTGTGAGCCGCACTGTCCTCAATCTGAGCCAAACTGTCCTCACTGTGAGCCGCATTGTCTTCATTGTGAGCCTCACTGTCCTCACTGTGAGCCGCACATTCCTCACTGTGAGCCGCACTGTCTCTCACTGTGAGCCGCACCGTCCTCACTATGAACCTCACCGTCCTCACTGTGAGCCGCACTGTCTCTCACTGTGAGCCGCACCGTCCTCACTGTGAACCTCACCGTCCTCACTGTGAGCCGCACTGTCCTCACTGTGAGCCGCAATGTCCTCACTGTGAGCCGCACCGTCCTCACTGTGAATCGCACCGTCCTCACTGTGAGCCGCACTGTCCTCACTGTGAGCCGCACATTCCTCACTTTGAGCCGCACTGTCTCTCACTGTGAGCCGCACCGTCCTCAATGTGAACCTCACCGTCCTCACTGTGAGCCGCACTGTCCTCACTGTGAGCCGCACTGTCCTCACTGTGAATCGCACTGTCCTCACTGTGAGCCGCACTGTCCTCACTGTGAACCGCACTGTCCTCACTGTGAGCCAAACTGTCCTGAATCTGAGCCAAACTGTCCTCACTGTGAGCCGCACTGTCCTCACTGTGAGCCGCACTGTCCTCACTGTGAGCCGCATTGTCTTCATTGTGAGCCTCACTGTCCTCACTGTGAGCCGCACATTCCTCACTGTGAGCCGCACTGTCTCTCACTGTGAGCCGCACCGTCCTCACTATGAACCTCACCGTCCTCACTGTGAGCCGTACTGTCCTCACTGTGAGCCGCACCGTCCTCGCTGTGAGCCGCACTGTCCTCACTGTGAGCCGCACCGTCCTCACAATGAACCTCACCGTCCTCACTATGAACCTCACCGTCCTCACTGTGAGCCGCACTGTCCTCACTGTGAGCCGCACTGTCCTCACTGTGAGCCGCACCGTCCTCACTATGAACCTCACCGTCCTCACTGTGAGCCGCACTGTCCTCACTGTGAGCCGCACTGTCCTCAATCTGAGCCGCACTGTCCTCACTGTGAGCCGCACTGTCCTCACTGTGAGCCGCACTGTCCCTCACTGTGAGCCTCACTGTGAGCCTCACCGTCCCCACTGTGAACCTCACCGTCCCCACTGTGCGCCGCACTGTCCTCACTGTGTCACACTGTCCTCACTGTGAACCTCACCGTCCTCACTGTGAGCCGCACTGTCCTCACTGTGAGCTGCACTGTCCTCACTGGGTGCCACAATGTCCTCACTGTGAACGGCTCTGTCCTCACTGTAAACCGTACAATCCTCACCGTGAGCCGCAATGTCCTCACTGTGAGCAGCACTTTCCTCACTGTGAGCCGCACTTTCCTCACTGTGAGCCGCACTCTCCTCACTGTGAGCCGCACTGACCTCACTGTGAGCCGCGCTGTCCTCACTGTGAGCCACACTGTCCTCACAATGAACCGCACTGTCCTCACTATGAACCGCACTGTCCTCACTGTGAGCCACACTGTCCTCACTGTGAGTCACACTGTCCTCACTGTGAGCCGCACTGTCCTCACTGTGAACCGCACTGTCCACACTGTGAGCCGCACTGTCCTCAATGTGAGCCGCACTGTCCTCAATGTGATCCGCACTGTCCACACCGTGTCACACTGTCCTCACTATGAACCGCACTGTCCTCACTGTGAACCGCACTGTCCTCACGGTGAACCGCACTGTCCCACACTTTGAACCGCGCTGTCCTCACTGTGAACCGCACTGTCCTCACGGTGAGCAGCACTGTCCTCACTGTGAGCCACACTGTCCTCACTGTGAGCCACACTGTCCTCACTGTGAACTGCACTGTCTCTTACTGTGATCCACACTGTCCTCACTGTGTGCCTCACTGTCCCACATTGTGAGCCGCACTGTCCTCACTGTGAGCCGCACTGACCTCACTGTGATCCGCACTGTCCCTCACTGTGAGCCGCACTGTCTTCACTGTGAACCGCACTGTCCTCACTGTCCCTCACTGCGAGCCGCACTGTCCTCACTGTGAGCCGCAGTGTCCTCACAATGAACCGCGCTGTCCTCACTGTGAGCCACACTGTCCTCACAATGAACCGCACTGTCCTCACTGTGAGCCGCACTGTCCTCACTGTGAATCGCACTGTCCTCACTGTGAGCCGCACTGTCCTCATTGTGAGCCACACTGTCCTCAATCTGAGCCGCACTGTCCTCACTGTGAGCCGCACCGTCCTCACTGTGAGCCTCACTGTGAGCCTCACTGTCCCCACTGTGAACCTCACCGTCCCCACTGTGAGCCGCACCGTCCTCACTGTGAGCCGCACCGTCCTCACTGTGAATCGCACGGTCCTCACTGTGAATCGCACGGTCCTCACTGTGAGCCGCACTGTCCTCACTGTGAACCGCACTGTCCTCACTGTAAACCGTACAATCCTCACCGTGAGCCGCAATGTCCTCACTGTGAGCCGCACTTTCCTCACTGTGAATCGCACGGTCCTCACTGTGAGCCGCGCTGTCCTCACTGTGAGCCGCACTGTCCTCACTGTAAACCGTACAATCCTCACCGTGAGCCGCACTGTCCTCACTGTCAGCCGCACTGTCCTCACTGTGAGCCGCACTGTCCTCACTATGTGCCACAATGTCCTCACTGTGAACCGCACTGTCCTCACTGTAAACCGTACAATCCTCACCGTGAGCCGCAATGTCCTCACTGTGAGCTGCACTTTCCTCACTGTGAGCCGCACTTTCCTCACTGTGAGCCGCACTCTCCTCACTGTGAGCCGCAATGTCCTCAATATGAACCGCACTGTCCTCACTGTGAGCCGCACTGACCTCACTGTGAGCCGCACTGTCCCTCACTGTGAGCCACACTGTCCTCACAATGAACCGCACTGTCCTCACTATGAACCGCACGGTCCTCACTGTGAGCCGCACTGTCCTCACTGTGAGCCGCACTGTCCTCACTGTGAGCCGCACTGTCCCTCACTATGAGCCGCACTGTCCCTCACTGTGAGCCGCACTGTCCTCACTATGAACCGCGCTGTCCTCACAATGAACTGCACTGTCCTCACTGTGAGCCACACTGTCCTCACTGTGAGTCACACTGTCCTCACTGTGAGCCGCACTGTCCTCACTATGAACCGCACTGTCCTCACTGTGAACCGCACTGTCCACACTGTGAGCCGCACTGTCCTCACTGTGATCCGCACTGTCCACACCGTGTCACACTGTCCTCACTATGAACCGCACTGTCCTCACTGTGAACCGCACTGTCCTCACTGTGAACCGCACTGTCCCACAATTTGAACCGCGCTGTCCTCACTGTGAACCGCACTGTCCTCACGGTGAGCAGCACTGTCCTCACTGTGAGCCACACTGTCCTCACTGTGAGCCGCACTGTCCTCACTGTGAACTGCACTGTCTCTTACTGTGATCCACACTGTCCTCACTGTGTGCCTCACTGTCCCACATTGTGAGCCGCACTGTCCTCACTGTGAGCCGCACTGACCTCACTGTGATCCGCACTGTCCCTCACTGTGAGCCGCACTGTCTTCACTGTGAACCGCACTGTCCTCACTGTCCCTCACTGCGAGCCGCACTGTCCTCACTGTGAGCCGCACTGTCCTCACTATGAACCGCGCTGTCCTCACTGTGAGCCACACTGTCCTCACAGTGAACCGCACTGTCCTCACTGTGAGCCGCACTGTCCTCACTGTGAATCGCACTGTCCTCACTGTGAGCCGCACTGTCCTCATTGTGAGCCACACTGTCCTCAACCTGAGCCGCACTGTCCTCACTGTGAGCCGCACCGTCCTCACTGTGAGCCTCACTGTGAGCCTCACTGTCCTCACTGTGAGCCGCACCGTCCCCACTGTGAACCTCACCGTCCCCACTGTGAGCCGCACCGTCCTCACTGTGAGCCGCACCGTCCTCACTGTGAATCGCACGGTCCTCACTGTGAGCCGCGCTGTCCTCACTGTGAATCGCACTGTCCTCACTGTGAGCCGCACTGTCCTCACTGTGTACCACAATGTCCTCACTGTGAACCGCACTGTCCTCACTGTAAACCGTACAATCCTCACCGTGAGCCGCAATGTACTCACTGTGAGCCGCACTTTCCTCACTGTGAATCGCACGGTCCTCACTGTGAGCCGCACTGTCCTCACTGTGAGCCGCACTGTCCTCACTGTAAACCGTACAATCCTCACCGTGAGCCGCAATGTCCTCACTGTGAGCTGCACTTTCCTCACTGTGAGCCGCACTTTCCTCACTGTGAGCCGCACTCTCCTCACTGTGAGCCGCAATGTCCTCACTGTGAGCCGCACTGTCCTCACTATGAACCGCACTGTCCTCAATATGAACCGCACTGTCCTCACTGTGAGCCGCACTGACCTCACTGTGAGCCGCACTGTCCTCACTATGAACCGTGCTGTCCTCACTGTGAGCCACACTGTCCTCACAATGAACCGCACTGTCCTCACTATGAACCGCACGGTCCTCACTGTGAGCCACACTGTCCTCACTGTGAGCCGCACTGTCCTCACTATGAACCGCACTGTCCTCACTGTGAGCCGCACTGTCCCTCACTATCAGCCGCACTGTCCCTCACTGTGAGCCGCACTGTCCTCACTGTGAGCGCACTGTCCTCACTATGAACCGCGCTGTCCTCACTGTGAGCCACACTGTCCTCACAATGAACTGCACTGTCCTCACTGTGAGCCACACTGTCCTCACTGTGAGTCACACTGTCCTCACTGTGAGCCGCACTGTCCTCACTATGAACCGCACTGTCCTCACTGTGAACCGCACTGTCCACACTGTGAGCCGCACTGTCCTCACTGTGATCCGCACTGTCCACACCGTGTCACACTGTCCTCACTATGAACCGCACTGTCCTCACTGTGAACCGCACTGTCCTCACTGTGATCCGCACTGTCCACACCGTGTCACACTGTCCTCACTGTGAACCGCACTGTCCTCACTGTGAACTGCACTGTCCCACAATTTGAACCGCGCTGTCCTCACTGTGAACCGCACTCTCCTCACGGTGAGCAGCACTGTCCTCACTGTGAGCCACACTGTCCTCACTGTGAGCCACATTGTCCTCAATGTGAGCCACACTGTCCTCACTGTGAGCCGCACTGTCCTCGCTGTGAACTGCACTGTCTCTTACTGTGATCCACACTGTCCTCACTGTGTGCCTCACTGTCCCACATTGTAAGCCGCACTTTCCTCACTGTGAGCCGCACTGACCTCACTGTGAGCCGCACTGTCCCTCACTGTGAGCCGCACTGTCTTCACTGTGAACCGCACTGTCCTCACTGTCCCTCACTGCGAGCCGCACTGTCCTCACTGTGAGCCGCACTGTCCTCACTATGAACCGCGCTGTCCTCACTGTGAGCCACACTCTCCTCACAATGAACCGCACTGTCCTCACTGTGAGCCGCACTGTCCTCACTGTGAGTCACATAGTCCTCACTGTGAGCCGCACTGTCCTCACTATGAACCACACTGTCCTCAGTGTGAGCCTCACTGTACTCACTGTGAGCCTCACTGTACTCACTGTGAACCGCACTGTCCTCACTGTGAGCCGCACTGTCCTCACTGTGAGCCACACTGTCCTCACTGTGAGCCGCACTGTCCTCACTGTGAGCCGCACTGTCCCTCACTGTGAGCCTCACTGTGAGCCTCACTGTCCTCACTGTGAGCCGCACCGTCCCCACTGTGAACCTCACCGTCCCCACTGTGAGCCGCACCGTCCTCACTGTGAATCGCACGGTCCTCACTGTGAGCCGCGCTGTCCTCACTGTGAATCGCACTGTCCTCATTGTGAGCCGCACTGTCCTCACTGTGTACCACAATGTCCTCACTGTGAACCGCACTGTCCTCACTGTAAACCGTACAATCCTCACCGTGAGCCGCAATGTCCTCACTGTGAGCCGCACTTTCCTCACTGTGAATCGCACGGTCCTCAATGTGAGCCGCGCTGTCCTCACTGTGAGCCGCACTGTCCTCACTGTGAGCCGCACTGTCCACACTGTAAACCGTACAATCCTCACCGTGAGCCGCAATGTCCTCACTGTGAGCCGCACTTTCCTCACTGTGAATCGCACGGTCCTCACTGTGAGCCGCGCTGTCCTCACTGTGAGCCGCACTGTCCTCACTGTGAGCCGCGCTGTCCTCACTGTGAGCCGCACTGTCCTCACTGTGAGCCGCACTGTCCTCAATCTGAGCCAAACTGTCCTCACTGTGAGCCGCACTGTCCTCACTGTGAGCCGCATTGTCTTCATTGTGAGCCTCACTGTCCTCACTGTGAGCCGCACATTCCTCACTGTGAGCCGCACTGTCTCTCACTGTGAGCCGCACCGTCCTCACTATGAACCTCACCGTCCTCACTGTGAGCCGTACTGTCCTCACTGTGAGCCGCACTGTCCTCGCTGTGAGCCGCACTGTCCTCACTGTGAGCCGCACTGTCCTCAATCTGAGCCGCTCTGTCTCTCACTGTGAGCAGCACCGTCCTCACTGTGAACCTCACCGTCCTCACTGTGAGCCGCACTGTCCTCACTGTGAGCCGCACTGTCCTCACTGTGAACCGCACTGTCCTCACTGTGAACCGCACTGTCCCACAATTTGAACCGCGCTGTCCTCACTGTGAACCGCACTGTCCTCACGGTGAGCAGCACTGTCCTCACTGTGAGCCACACTGTCCTCACTGTGAGCCGCACTGTCCTCACTGTGAACTGCACTGTCTCTTACTGTGATCCACACTGTCCTCACTGTGTGCCTCACTGTCCCACATTGTGAGCCGCACTGTCCTCACTGTGAGCCGCACTGACCTCACTGTGATCCGCACTGTCCCTCACTGTGAGCCGCACTGTCTTCACTGTGAACCGCACTGTCCTCACTGTCCCTCACTGCGAGCCGCACTGTCCTCACTGTGAGCCGCACTGTCCTCACTATGAACCGCGCTGTCCTCACTGTGAGCCACACTGTCCTCACAGTGAACCGCACTGTCCTCACTGTGAGCCGCACTGTCCTCATTGTGAGCCACACTGTCCTCAACCTGAGCCGCACTGTCCTCACTGTGAGCCGCACCGTCCTCACTGTGAGCCTCACTGTGAGCCTCACTGTCCTCACTGTGAGCCGCACCGTCCCCACTGTGAACCTCACCGTCCCCACTGTGAGCCGCACCGTCCCCACTGTGAGCCGCACCGTCCTCACTGTGAATCGCACGGTCCTCACTGTGAGCCGCGCTGTCCTCACTGTGAATCGCACTGTCCTCACTGTGAGCCGCACTGTCCTCACTGTGTACCACAATGTCCTCACTGTGAACCGCACTGTCCTCACTGTAAACCGTACAATCCTCACCGTGAGCCGCAATGTCCTCACTGTGAGCCGCACTTTCCTCACTGTGAATCGCACGGTCCTCACTGTGAGCCGCACTGTCCTCACTGTGAGCCGCACTGTCCTCACTGTGAACCGCACTGTCCTCACTGTAAACCGTACAATCCTCACCGTGAGCCGCAATGTCCTCACTGTGAGCTGCACTTTCCTCACTGTGAGCCGCACTTTCCTCACTGTGAGCCGCACTCTCCTCACTGTGAGCCGCAATGTCCTCACTGTGAGCCGCACTGTCCTCACTATGAACCGCACTGTCCTCAATATGAACCGCACTGTCCTCACTGTGAGCCGCACTGACCTCACTGTGAGCCGCACTGTCCTCACTATGAACCGTGCTGTCCTCACTGTGAGCCACACTGTCCTCACAATGAACCGCACTGTCCTCACTATGAACCGCACGGTCCTCACTGTGAGCCACACTGTCCTCACTGTGAGCCGCACTGTCCTCACTATGAACCGCACTGTCCTCACTGTGAGCCGCACTGTCCCTCACTATCAGCCGCACTGTCCCTCACTGTGAGCCGCACTGTCCTCACTGTGAGCGCACTGTCCTCACTATGAACCGCGCTGTCCTCACTGTGAGCCACACTGTCCTCACAATGAACTGCACTGTCCTCACTGTGAGCCACACTGTCCTCACTGTGAGTCACACTGTCCTCACTGTGAGCCGCACTGTCCTCACTATGAACCGCACTGTCCTCACTGTGAACCGCACTGTCCACACTGTGAGCCGCACTGTCCTCACTGTGATCCGCACTGTCCACACCGTGTCACACTGTCCTCACTATGAACCGCACTGTCCTCACTGTGAACCGCACTGTCCTCACTGTGATCCGCACTGTCCACACCGTGTCACACTGTCCTCACTGTGAACCGCACTGTCCTCACTGTGAACTGCACTGTCCCACAATTTGAACCGCGCTGTCCTCACTGTGAACCGCACTCTCCTCACGGTGAGCAGCACTGTCCTCACTGTGAGCCACACTGTCCTCACTGTGAGCCACATTGTCCTCAATGTGAGCCACACTGTCCTCACTGTGAGCCGCACTGTCCTCGCTGTGAACTGCACTGTCTCTTACTGTGATCCACACTGTCCTCACTGTGTGCCTCACTGTCCCACATTGTAAGCCGCACTTTCCTCACTGTGAGCCGCACTGACCTCACTGTGAGCCGCACTGTCCCTCACTGTGAGCCGCACTGTCTTCACTGTGAACCGCACTGTCCTCACTGTCCCTCACTGCGAGCCGCACTGTCCTCACTGTGAGCCGCACTGTCCTCACTATGAACCGCGCTGTCCTCACTGTGAGCCACACTCTCCTCACAATGAACCGCACTGTCCTCACTGTGAGCCGCACTGTCCTCACTGTGAGTCACATAGTCCTCACTGTGAGCCGCACTGTCCTCACTATGAACCACACTGTCCTCAGTGTGAGCCTCACTGTACTCACTGTGAGCCTCACTGTACTCACTGTGAACCGCACTGTCCTCACTGTGAGCCGCACTGTCCTCACTGTGAGCCACACTGTCCTCACTGTGAGCCGCACTGTCCTCACTGTGAGCCGCACTGTCCCTCACTGTGAGCCTCACTGTGAGCCTCACTGTCCTCACTGTGAGCCGCACCGTCCCCACTGTGAACCTCACCGTCCCCACTGTGAGCCGCACCGTCCTCACTGTGAATCGCACGGTCCTCACTGTGAGCCGCGCTGTCCTCACTGTGAATCGCACTGTCCTCATTGTGAGCCGCACTGTCCTCACTGTGTACCACAATGTCCTCACTGTGAACCGCACTGTCCTCACTGTAAACCGTACAATCCTCACCGTGAGCCGCAATGTCCTCACTGTGAGCCGCACTTTCCTCACTGTGAATCGCACGGTCCTCAATGTGAGCCGCGCTGTCCTCACTGTGAGCCGCACTGTCCTCACTGTGAGCCGCACTGTCCACACTGTAAACCGTACAATCCTCACCGTGAGCCGCAATGTCCTCACTGTGAGCCGCACTTTCCTCACTGTGAATCGCACGGTCCTCACTGTGAGCCGCGCTGTCCTCACTGTGAGCCGCACTGTCCTCACTGTGAGCCGCACTGTCCTCAATCTGAGCCAAACTGTCCTCACTGTGAGCCGCACTGTCCTCACTGTGAGCCGCATTGTCTTCATTGTGAGCCTCACTGTCCTCACTGTGAGCCGCACATTCCTCACTGTGAGCCGCACTGTCTCTCACTGTGAGCCGCACCGTCCTCACTATGAACCTCACCGTCCTCACTGTGAGCCGTACTGTCCTCACTGTGAGCCGCACTGTCCTCGCTGTGAGCCGCACTGTCCTCACTGTGAGCCGCACTGTCCTCAATCTGAGCCGCTCTGTCTCTCACTGTGAGCAGCACCGTCCTCACTGTGAACCTCACCGTCCTCACTGTGAGCCGCACTGTCCTCACTGTGAGCCGCACTGTCCTCACTGTGAGCAGCACTGTCCTCACTGTGAACCTCACCGTCCTCACTGTGAGACGCACTGTCCTCAATCTGAGCCGCACTGTCCTCACTGTGAGCCGCACTGTCCTCACTGTGAGCCGCACTGTCCCTCACTGTGAGCCTCACTGAGAGCCGCACTTTCCTCACTGTGATTCACACTGTCCTCACTGTGAGCCGCAGTGTCCTCACTGTGAATCGCACTGTCCCCACTGTGAATCGCACTGTCCTCACTGTGAGCCGCACTGTCCTCACTGTGAGCCGCACCGTCCTCACTGTGAACCTCACCGTGAGCCTCACCGTCCCCACTGTGAGCCGCACCGTCCCCACTGTGAGGCGCACGGTCCTCACTGTGAGCCGCGCTGTCCTCACTGTGAGCCGCGCTGTCCCTCACTGTGAGCCGCTCTGTCCTCACTGTGAACCGCACTGTCCTCACTGTGAGCCGCACTGTCCTCACTATGAACCGTGCTGTCCTCACTGTGAGCCACACTGTCCTCACAATGAACCGCACTGTCCTCACTATGAACCGCACGGTCCTCACTGTGAGCCACACTGTCCTCACTGTGAGCCGCACTGTCCTCACTATGAACCGCACTGTCCTCACTGTGAGCCGCACTGTCCCTCAATGTGAGCGCACTGTCCTCACTGTGAACCGCGCTGTCCTCACTGTGAGCCACACTGTCCTCACAATGAACCGCACTGTCCTCACTGTGAGCCACACTGTCCTCACTGTGAGTCACACTGTCCTCACTGTGAGCCGCACTGTCCTCACTATGAACCGCACTGTCCTCACTGTGAACCGCACTGTCCTCACTGTGAACCGCACTGTCCACACTGTGAGCCGCACTGTCCTCACTGTGATCCGCACTGTCCACACCGTGTCACACTGTCCTCACGATGAAACGCACTTTCCTCACAGTGAACCGCACTGTCCTCACAGTGAACCGCACTGTCCCACACTTGGAACCGCGCTGTCCTCACTGTGAACCGCACTGTCCTCACGGTGAGCAGCACTGTCCTCACTGTGAGCCACACTGTCCTCACTGTGAGCCACATTGTCCTCAATGTGAGCCACACTGTCCTCACTGTGAGCCGCACTGTCCTCACTGTGAACTGCACTGTCTCTTACTGTGATCCACACTGTCCTCACTGTGTGCCTCACTGTCCCACATTGTGAGCCGCACTGTCCTCACTGTGAGCCGCACTGACCTCACTGTGATCTGCACTGTCCCTCACTGTGAGCCGCACTGTCTTCACTGTGAACCGCACTGTCCTCACTGTCCCTCACTGCGAGCCGCACTGTCCTCACTGTGAGCCGCACTGTCCTCACTATGAACCGCGCTGTCCTCACTGTGAGCCACACTGTCCTCACAATGAACCGCACTGTCCTCACTGTGAATCGCACTGTCCTCACTGTGAGCCGCACTGTCCTCACTGTGAGCCGCACTGTCCCTCACTGTGAGCCTCACTGCGAGCCTCACTGTCCTCACTGTGAGCCGCACCGTCCTCACTGTGAGCCGCACCGTCCTCACTGTGTCACACTGTCCTCAATGTGAACCTCACCGTCCTCACTGTGAGCCGCACTGTCCTCACTGTGAGCCGCACTGTCCTCACTGTGAACCGCACTGTCCTCACTGTGAGTCACTCTGTCCTCACCGTGAGCCGCAATGTCCTCACTGTGAGCCGCACTTTCCTCACTGTGAGCCGCACTGTCCTCACTATGAACCGCACTGTCCTCACTGTGAGCTACACTGTCCTCACTATGAACCGAACGGTCCTCACTGTGAGCCGCGCTGTCCTCACTGTGAGCCGCACTGTCTCTCACTGTGAGCCGCACCGTCCTCACTGTGAGCCGTACTGTCCTCACTGTGAGCCGCACTGTCCTCGCTGTGAGCCGCACTGTCTTCACTGTGAGCCGCACTGTCCTCACTGTGAGCCACACTGTCCTCAATCTGAGCCGCACTGTCCTCACTATGAGCCGCACTGTCCTCACTGTGAGCCGCACTGTGAGCCGCACCGTCCCCACTGTGAACCTCACCGTCCCCACTGTGAGCCGCACCGTCCTCACTGTGCGCCGCACCGTCCTCACTGTGAGCCGCACTGTCCTCACTGTGTGCCACAATGTCCTCACTGTGAACCGCACTTTCCTCACTGTGAGCCGCACTTTCCTCACTGTGAGCCGCACTCTCCTCACTGAGAGCCGCACTGTCCTCGCTTTGAACCGCACTGTCCTCAATATGAACCGCACTGTCCTCACTGTGAGCCGCACTGACCTCACTGTGAGCCGCACTGTCCCTCACTGTGAGCCGCTCTGTCCTCACTGTGAACCGCACTGTCCTCACTGTGAGCCGCACTGTCCTCACTATGAACCGTGCTGTCCTCACTGTGAGCCACACTGTCCTCACAATGAACCGCACTGTCCTCACTATGAACCGCACGGTCCTCACTGTGAGCCACACTGTCCTCACTGTGAGCCGCACTGTCCTCACTATGAACCGCACTGTCCTCACTGTGAGCCGCACTGTCCCTCACTGTGAGCCGCACTGTCCCTCACTGTGAGCCGCACTGTCCTCACTGTGAGCGCACTGTCCTCACTATGAACCGCGCTGTCCTCACTGTGAGCCACACTGTCCTCACAATGAACCGCACTGTCCTCACTGTGAGCCACACTGTCCTCACTGTGAGTCACACTGTCCTCACTGTGAGCCGCACTGTCCTCACTATGAACCGCACTGTCCTCACTGTGAACCGCACTGTCCACACTGTGAGCCGCACTGTCCTCACTGTGATCCGCACTGTCCACACCGTGTCACACTGTCCTCACTATGAACCGCACTGTCCTCACAGTGAACCGCACTGTCCCACACTTTGAACCGCGCTGTCCTCACTGTGAACCGCACTGTCCTCACGGTGAGCAGCACTGTCCTCACTGTGAGCCACACTGTCCTCACTGTGAGCCACACTGTCCTCACTGTGAGCCACACTGTCCTCACTGTGAACTGCACTGTCTCTTACTGTGATCCACACTGTCCTCACTGTGTGCCTCACTGTCCCACATTGTGAGCCGCACTGTCCTCACTGTGAGCCGCACTGACCTCACTGTGATCCGCACTGTCCTCACTGTGAGCCGCACTGACCTCACTGTGATCCGCACTGTCCCTCACTGTGAGCCGCACTGTCTTCACTGTGAACCGCACTGTCCTCACTGTCCCTCACTGCGAGCCGCACTGTCCTCACTGTGAGCCGCACTGTCCTCACTATGAACCGCGCTGTCCTCACTGTGAGCCACACTGTCCTCACAATGAACCGCACTGTCCTCACTGTGAGCCGCACTGTCCTCACTGTGAATCGCACTGTCCTCACTGTGAGCCGCACTGTACTCACTGTGAGCCGCACTGTCCTCAATCTGAGCCAAACTGTCCTCACTGTGAGCCGCACTGTCCTCACTGTGAGCCGCATTGTCTTCATTGTGAGCCTCACTGTCCTCACTGTGAGCCGCACATTCCTCACTGTGAGCCGCACTGTCTCTCACTGTGAGCCGCACCTTCCTCACTGTGAGCCGCACTGTCTCTCACTGTGAGCCGCACCGCCCTCACTGTGAACCTTACCGTCCTCACTGTGAGCCGCACTGTCCTCACTGTGAGCCGCACTGTCCTCACTGTGAGCCGCACTGTCCCTCACTGTGAGCCTCACTGTCCTCACTGTGAGCCGCACCGTCCCCACTGTGAACCTCGCCGTCCCCACTGTGAGCCGCGCCGTCCCCACTGTGAGCCGCGCCGTCCCCACTGTGAGCCGCGCCGTCCTCACTGTGAATCGCACCGTCCTCACTGTGAGCCGCACTGTCCTCACTGTGTGCCACAATGTCCTCACTGTGAACCGCACTGTCCTCACTGTAAACCATACAATCCTCACCGTGAGCCGCAATGTCCTCACTGTGAGCCGCACTTTCCTCACTGTGAATCGCACGGTCCTCACTGTGAGCCGCGCTGTCCTCACTGTGAGCCGCACTGTCCTCACTGTGAGCCGCACTGTCCTCACTGTGAGCCGCACTGTCCCCACAGTGAATCGCACTGTCCTCACTGTGAGCCGCACGGTCCTCACTGTGAACCGCACTGTCCTCAATCTGAGCCACACTGTACTCACTGTGAGCCGCACTGTCCTCACTGTGAACCGCACTGTCCTCAATCTGAGCCAAACTGTCCTCACTGTGAGCCGCACTGTCCTCACTGTGAGCCGCATTGTCTTCATTGTGAGCCTCACTGTCCTCACTGTGAGCCGCACATTCCTCACTGTGAGCCGCACTGTCTCTCACTGTGAGCCGCACCGTCCTCACTATGAACCTCACTGTCCTCACTGTGAGCCACACTGTACTCACTGTGAGCCGCACTGTCCTCACTGTGAGCCGCACTGTCCTCCATCTGAGCCGCACTGTCCTCACTATGAGCCGCACTGTCCTCACTGTGAGCCACACTGTCCCTCACTGTGAGCCTCACTGTGAGCCTCACTGTCCCCACTGTGAACCTCACCGTCCCCACTGTGAGCCTCACTGTCCTCAATATGAACCGCACTGTCCTCACTGTGAGCCGCACTGACCTCACTGTGAGCCGCACTGTCCCTCACTGTGAGCCGCTCTGTCCTCACTGTGAACCGCACTGTCCTCACTGTGAGCCGCACTGTCCCTCACTGTGAATCGCACTGTCCTCACTGTGAGCCGCACTGTCCTCACTGTGAACCGCACTGTCCTCAATCTGAGCCACACTGTACTCACTGTGAGCCGCACTGTCCTCACTGTGAACCGCACTGTCCTCAATCTGAGCCAAACTGTCCTCACTGTGAGCCGCACTGTCCTCACTGTGAGCCGCATTGTCTTCATTGTGAGCCTCACTGTCCTCACTGTGAGCCGCACATTCCTCACTGTGAGCCGCACTGTCTCTCACTGTGAGCCGCACCGTCCTCACTATGAACCTCACTGTCCTCACTGTGAGCCACACTGTACTCACTGTGAGCCGCACTGTCCTCACTGTGAGCCGCACTGTCCTCGCTGTGAGCCACACTGTCCTCCATCTGAGCCGCACTGTCCTCACTATGAGCCGCACTGTCCTCACTGTGAGCCACACTGTCCCTCACTGTGAGCCTCACTGTGAGCCTCACTGTCCCCACTGTGAACCTCACCGTCCCCACTGTGAGCCTCACTGTCCTCAATATGAACCGCACTGTCCTCACTGTGAGCCGCACTGACCTCACTGTGAGCCGCACTGTCCCTCACTGTGAGCCGCTCTGTCCTCACTGTGAACCGCACTGTCCTCACTGTGAGCCGCACTGTCCTCACTATGAACCGTGCTGTCCTCACTGTGAGCCACACTGTCCTCACAATGAACCGCACTGTCCTCACTATGAACCGCACGGTCCTCACTGTGAGCCACACTGTCCTCACTGTGAGCCGCACTGTCCTCACTATGAACCGCACTGTCCTCACTGTGAGCCGCACTGTCCCTCAATGTGAGCCGCACTGTCCCTCACTGTGAGCCGCACTGTCCTCACTGTGAGCGCACTGTCCTCACTGTGAACCGCGCTGTCCTCACTGTGAGCCACACTGTCCTCACAATGAACCGCACTGTCCTCACTGTGAGCCACACTGTCCTCACGGCGAGTCACACTGTCCACACTGTGAGCCGCACTGTCCTCACTATGAACCGCACTGTCCTCACTGTGAACCGCACTGTCCACACTGTGAGCCGCACTGTCCTCACTGTGATCCGCACTGTCCACACCGTGTCACACTGTCCTCACTATGAACCGCACTTTCCTCACAGTGAACCGCACTGTCCTCACAGTGAACCGCACTGTCCCACACTTTGAACCGCGCTGTCCTCACTGTGAACCGCACTGTCCTCACTGTGAGCCACATTGTCCTCAATGTGAGCCACACTGTCCTCACTGTGAGCCGCACTGTCCTCACTGTGAACTGCACTGTCTCTTACTGTGATCCTCACTGTCCTCACTGTGTGCCTCACTGTCCCACATTGTGAGCCGCACTGTCCTCACTGTGAGCCGCACTGACCTCACTGTGATCTGCACTGTCCCTCACTGTGAGCCGCACTGTCTTCACTGTGAACCGCACTGTCCTCACTGTCCCTCACTGCGAGCCGCACTGTCCTCACTGTGAGCCGCACTGTCCTCACTATGAACCGCGCTGTCCTCACTGTGAGCCACACTGTCCTCACAATGAACCGCACTGTCCTCACTGTGAGCCGCACTGTCCTCACTGTGAATCGCACTGTCCTCACTGTGAGCCGCACTGTCCTCATTGTGAGCCACACTGTCCTCAATCTGAGCCGCACTGTCCTCACTGTGAGCCGCACTGTCCTCACTGCGAGCTGCACTGTCCCTCACTGCGAGCCTCACTGTCCTCACTGTGAGCCGCACCGTCCTCACTGTGAGCCGCACCGTCCTCACTGTGAGTCACTCTGTCCTCACCGTGAGCCGCAATGTCCTCACCGTGAGCCGCACTTTCCTCACTGTGAGCCGCACTGTCCTCACTGTGAGCCGCACTGTCCTCACTATGAACCGCACTGTCCTCACTGTGAGCTACACTGTCCTCACTATGAACCGAACGGTCCTCACTGTGAGCCGCGCTGTCCTCACTGTGAGCCGCACTGTCCCCACTGTGAACCGCACTGTCCTCACTGTGAGCCGCACTGTCCTCACTGTGAGCCGCACTGTCCTCAATCTGAGCCAAACTGTCCTCACTGTGAGCCGCACTGTCCTCACTGTGAGCCGCATTGTCTTCATTGTGAGCCTCACTGTCCTCACTGTGAGCCGCACATTCCTCACTGTGAGCCGCACTGTCTCTCACTGTGAGCCGCACCGTCCTCACTATGAACCTCACCGTCCTCACTGTGAGCCGTACTGTCCTCACTGTGAGCCGCACTGTCCTCGCTGTGAGCCGCACTGTCTTCACTGTGAGCCGCACTGTCCTCAATCTGAGCCGCACTGTCCTCACTATGAGCCGCACTGTCCTCACTGTGAGCCGCACTGTCCCTCACTGTGAGCCTCACTGTGAGCCGCACCGTCCCCACTGTGAGCCTCACTGTCCTCAATATGAACCGCACTGTCCTCACTATGAGCCGCACTGTCCTCACTGTGAGCCGCACTGTCCCTCACTGTGAGCCTCACTGTGAGCCGCACCGTCCCCACTGTGAACCTCACCGTCCCCACTGTGCGCCGCACCGTCCTCACTGTGAGCCGCACCGTCCTCACTGTGAACCGCACTTTCCTCACTGTGAGCCGCACTCTCCTCACTGTGAGCCGCAATGTCCTCACTGTGAGCCGCACTGTCCTCACTTTGAACCGCACTGTCCTCAATATGAACCGCACTGTCCTCACTGTGAGCCGCACTGTCCCTCACTATGAAACGTGCTGTCCTCACTATGAACCGCGCGGTCCTCACTGTGAGCCACACTGTCCTCACTGTGAGCCGCACTGTCCTCACAATGAACCGCACTGTCCTCACTATGAACCGCACGGTCCTCACTGTGAGCCACACTGTCCTCACTGTGAGCCGCACTGTCCTCACTATGAACCGCACTGTCCTCACTGTGAGCCGCACTGTCCCTCACTGTGAGCCGCACTGTCCTCACTGTGAGCGCACTGTCCTCACTATGAACCGCGCTGTCCTCACTGTGAGCCACACTGTCCTCACAATGAACCACACTGTCCTCACTGTGAGCCACACTGTCCTCACTATGAACCGCACTGTCCTCACTGTGAACCGCACTGTCCACACTGTGAGCCGCACTGTCCTCACTGTGATCCGCACTGTCCACACCGTGTCACACTGTCCTCACTATGAACCGCACTGTCCTCACTGTGAACCGCACTGTCCCACACTTTGAACCGCGCTGTCCTCACTGTGAACCGCACTGTCCTCACGGTGAGCAGCACTGTCCTCACTGTGAGCCATACTTTCCTCACTGTGAGCCACATTGTCCTCAATGTGAGCCACACTGTCCTCACTGTGAGCCGCACTGTCCTCACTGTGAACTGCACTGTCTCTTACTGTGATCCACACTGTCCTCACTGTGTGCCTCACTGTCCCACATTGTGAGCCGCACAGTCCTCACTGTGAGCCGCACTGACCTCACTGTGAGCCGCACTGTCCCTCACTGTGAGCCGCACTGTCTTCACTGTGAACCGCACTGTCCTCACTGTCCCTCACTGCGAGCCGCACTGTCCTCACTGTGAGCCGCACTGTCCTCACTATGAACCGCACCGTCCTCACTGTGAGCCGCACTGTCCTCACTGTGTGCCACAATGTCCTCACTGTGAACCGCACTGTCCTCACTGTAAACCGTACAATCCTCACCGTGAGCCGCAATGTCCTCACTGTGAGCCGCACTTTCCTCACTGTGAATCGCACTGTCCTCACTGTGAGCCGCACTGTCCCCACTGTGAATCGCACTGTCCTCACTGTGAGCCGCACTGTCCTCACTGTGAACCGCACTGTCCTCAATCTGAGCCAAACTGTCCTCACTGTGAGCCGCACTGTCCTCACTGTGAGCCGCATTGTCTTCATTGTGAGCCTCACTGTCCTCACTGTGAGCCGCACATTCCTCACTGTGAGCCGCACTGTCTCTCACTGTGAGCTGCACCGTCCTCACTATGAACCTCACCGTCCTCACTGTGAGCCACACTGTCCTCACTGTGAGCCGCACTGTCCTCACTGTGAGCCGCACTGTCCTCGCTGTGAGCCGCACTGTCCTCGCTGTGAGCCACACTGTCCTCCATCAGAGCCGCACTGTCCTCACTATGAGCCGCACTGTCCTCACTGTGAGCCACACTGTCCCTCACTGTGAGCCTCACTGTGAGCCTCACCGTCCCCACTGTGAGCCTCACTGTCCTCAATATGAACCGCACTGTCCTCACTGTGAGCCGCACTGACCTCACTGTGAGCCGCACTGTCCCTCACTGTGAGCCGCTCTGTCCTCACTGTGAACTGCACTGTCCTCACTGTGAGCCGCACTGTCCTCACTATGAACCGTGCTCTCCTCACTGTGAGCCACACTGTCCTCACAATGAACCGCACTGTCCTCACTATGAACCGCACGGTCCTCACTGTGAGCCACACTGTCCTCACTGTGAGCCGCACTGTCCTCACTATGAACCGCACTGTCCTCACTGTGAGCCGCACTGTCCCTCACTGTGAGCCGCACTGTCCCTCACTGTGAGCCGCACTGTCCTCACTGTGAGCCACACTGTCCTCACAATGAACCGCACTGTCCTCACTGTGAGCCACACTGTCCTCACTGTGAGCCGCACTGTCCTCACTATGAACCGCACTGTCCTCACTGTGAACCGCACTGTCCTCACTGTGATCCGCACTGTCCACACCGTGTCACACTGTCCTCACTATGAACCGCACTGTCCTCACAGTGAACCGCACTGTCCTCACTGTGAACCGCACTGTCCTCACGGTGAGCCGCACTGTCCCACACTTTGAACCGCGCTGTCCTCACTGTGAACCGCACTGTCCTCACGGTGAGCAGCACTGTCCTCACTGTGAGCCACACTGTCCTCACTGTGAGCCACATTGTCCTCAATGTGAGCCACACTGTCCTCACTGTGAACTGCACTGTCTCTTACTGTGATCCACACTGTCCTGACTGTGTGCCTCACTGTCCCACATTGTGAGCCGCACTGTCCTCACTGTGAGCCGCACTGACCTCACTGTGATCCGCACTGTCCCTCACTGTGAGCCGCACTGTCCTCACTGTCCCTCACTGCGAGCCGCACTCTCCTCACTGTGAGCCGCACTGTCCTCACTATGAACCGCGCTGTCCTCACTATGAACCGCGCTGTCCTCACTGTGAGCCACACTGTCCTCACAATGAACCGCACTGTCCTCACTGTGAGCCGCACTGTCCTCACTGTGAATTGCACTGTCCTCACTGTGAGCCGCACTGTCCTCACTGTGAGCCGCACTGTCCCCACTGTGAACCGCACTGTCCTCACTGTGAGCCGCACTGTACTCAATCTGAGCCAAACTGTCCTCACTGTGAGCCGCACTGTCCTCACTGTGAGCCGCATTGTCTTCATTGTGAGCCTCACTGTCCTCACTGTGAGCCGCACATTCCTCACTGTGAGCCGCACTGTCTCTCACTGTGAGCCGCACCGCCCTCACTGTGAACCTTACCGTCCTCACTGTGAGCCGCACTGTCCTCAATCTGAGCCGCACTGTCCTCACTATGAGCCGCACTGTCCCTCACTGTGAGCCTCACTGTGAGCCGCACCGTCCCCACTGTGAACCTCACCGTCCCCACTGTGAGCCGCGCCGTCCCCACTGTGAGCCGCGCCGTCCTCACTGTGAGCCGCGCCGTCCTCACTGTGAATCGCACGGTCCTCACTGTGAGCCGCGCTGTCCTCACTGTGAGCCGCACTGTCCTCACTGTGTGCCACAATGTCCTCACTGTGAACCGCACTGTCCTCACTGTAAACCGTACAATCCTCACCGTGAGCCGCAATGTCCTCACTGTGAGTCGCACTTTCCTCACTGTGAATCGCACGGTCCTCACTGTGAGCCGCGCTGTCCTCACTGTGAGCCGCACTGTCCTCACTGTGAATCGCACTGTCCTCACTGTGAACCGCACTGTCCTCAATCTGAACCAAACTGTCCCTCACTGTGAGCCTCACTGTGAGCCGCACCGTCCCCACTGTGAACCTCACCGTCCCCACTGTGAGCCGCACCGTCCCCACTGTGAGCCGCACCGTCCTCACTGTGAGCCGCGCCGTCCTCACTGTGAATCGCACTGTCCTCACTGTGAGCCGCACTGTCCTCACTGTGTGCCACAATGTCCTCACTGTGAACCGCACTGTCCTCACTGTAAACCGTACAATCCTCACCGTGAGCCGCAATGTCCTCACTGTGAGCCGCACTTTCCTCACTGTGAATCGCACGGTCCTCACTGTGAGCCGCGCTGTCCTCACTGTGAGCCGCACTGTCCTCAATCTGAACCAAACTGTCCTCACTGTGAGCCGCACTGTCCTCACTGTGAGCCGCACTGTCCTCAATCTGAACCAAACTGTCCTCACTGTGAGCCGCACTGTCCTCACTGTGAGCCGCATTGTCTTCATTGTGAGCCTCACTGTCCTCACTGTGAGCCGCACATTCCTCACTGTGAGCCGCACTGTCTCTCACTGTGAGCCGCACCGTCCTCACTATGAACCTCACTGTCCTCACTGTGAGCCACACTGTACTCACTGTGAGCCGCACTGTCCTCACTGTGAGCCGCACTGTCCTCAATCTGAGCCGCACTGTCCTCACTATGAGCCGCACTGTCCTCACTGTGAGCCGCACTGTCCCTCACTGTGAGCCTCACTGTGAACCTCACCGTCCCCACTGTGAACCTCACCGTCCCCACTGTGAGCCACAATGTCCTCACTGTGAACCGCACTGTCCTCACTGTAAACCGTACAATCCTCACCGTGAGCCGCAATGTCCTCACTGTGAGCTGCACTTTCCTCACTGTGAGCCGCACTGTCCCCACTGTGAATCGCACTGTCCTCACTGTGAGCCGCACTGTCCTCACTGTGAACCGCACTGTCCTCAATCTGAGCCAAACTGTCCTCACTGTGAGCCGCACTGTCCTCACTGTGAGTCGCATTGTCTTCATTGTGAGCCTCACTGTCCTCACTGTGAGCCGCACATTCCTCACTGTGAGCCGCACTGTCTCTCACTGTGAGCCGCACCGTCCTCACTATGAACCTCACTGTCCTCACTGTGAGCCACACTGCACTCACTGTGAGCCGCACTGTCCTCACTGTGAGCCGCACTGTCCTCCATCTGAGCCGCACTGTCCTCACTATGAGCCGCACTGTCCTCACTGTGAGCCACACTGTCCCTCACTGTGAACCTCACTGTGAGCCTCACTGTCCCCACTGTGAACCTCACCGTCCCCACTGTGAGCCTCACTGTCCTCAATATGAACCGCACTGTCCTCACTGTGAGCCGCACTGACCTCACTGTGAGCCGCACTGTCCCTCACTGTGAGCCGCTCTGTCCTCACTGTGAACCGCACTGTCCTCACTGTGAGCCGCACTGTCCCTCACTGTGAGCCGCACTGTCCTCACTATGAACCGTGCTGTCCTCACTGTGAGCCACACTGTCCTCACAATGAACCGCACTGTCCTCACTATGAACCGCACGGTCCTCACTGTGAGCCACACTGTCCTCACTGTGAGCCGCACTGTCCTCACTATGAACCGCACTGTCCCTCAATGTGAGCCGCACTGTCCCTCACTGTGAGCCGCACTGTCCTCACTGTGAGCGCACTGTCCTCACTGTGAACCGCGCTGTCCTCACTGTGAGCCACACTGTCCTCACAATGAACCGCACTGTCCTCACTGTGAGCCACACTGTCCTCACTGTGAGTCACACTGTCCTCACTGTGAGCCGCACTGTCCTCACTATGAACCGCACTGTCCTCACTGTGAACCGCACTGTCCACACTGTGAGCCGCACTGTCCTCACTGTGATCCGCACTGTCCACACCGTGTCACACTGTCCTCACTATGAACCGCACTGTCCTCACAGTGAACCGCACTGTCCCACACTTTGAACCGCGCTGTCCTCACTGTGAACCGCACTGTCCTCACGGTGAGCAGCACTGTCCTCACTGTGAGCCACACTGTCCTCACTGTGAGCCACATTGTCCTCAATGTGAGCCACACTGTCCTCACTGTGAACTGCACTGTCTCTTACTGTGATCCACACTGTCCTCACTGTGTGCCTCACTGTCCCACATTGTGAGCCGCACTGTCCTCACTGTGAGCCGCACTGACCTCACTGTGATCTGCATTGTCCCTCACTGTGAGCCGCACTGTCTTCACTGTGAACCGCACTGTCCTCACTGTCCCTCACTGCGAGCCGCACTGTCCTCACTGTGAGCCGCACTGTCCTCACTGTGAGCCGCATTGTCTTCATTGTGAGCCTCACTGTCCTCACTGTGAGCCGCACATTCCTCACTGTGAGCCGCACTGTCTCTCACTGTGAGCCGCACCGTCCTCACTATGAACCTCACTGTCCTCACTGTGAGCCACACTGTACTCACTGTGAGCCGCACTGTCCTCACTGTGAGCCGCACTGTCCTCCATCTGAGCCGCACTGTCCTCACTATGAGCCGCACTGTCCTCACTGTGAGCCACACTGTCCCTCACTGTGAGCCTCACTGTGAGCCTCACTGTCCCCACTGTGAACCTCACCGTCCCCACTGTGAGCCTCACTGTCCTCAATATGAACCGCACTGTCCTCACTGTGAGCCGCACTGACCTCACTGTGAGCCGCACTGTCCCTCACTGTGAGCCGCTCTGTCCTCACTGTGAACCGCACTGTCCTCACTGTGAGCCGCACTGTCCCTCACTGTGAGCCGCACTGTCCTCACTATGAACCGTGCTGTCCTCACTGTGAGCCACACTGTCCTCACAATGAAGCGCACTGTCCTCACTATGAACCGCACGGTCCTCACTGTGAGCCACACTGTCCTCACTATGAACCGCACTGTCCTCACTGTGAGCCGCACTGTCCCTCAATGTGAGCCGCACTGTCCCTCACTGTGAGCCGCACTTTCCTCACTGTGAGCGCACTGTCCTCACTGTGAACCGCGCTGTCCTCACTGTGAGCCACACTGTCCTCACAATGAACCGCACTGTCCTCACTGTGAGCCACACTGTCCTCACTGTGAGTCACACTGTCCTCACTGTGAGCCGCACTGTCCTCACTATGAACCGCACTGTCCTCACTGTGAACCGCACTGTCCACACTGTGAGCCGCACTGTCCTCACTGTGATCCGCACTGTCCACACCGTGTCACACTGTCCTCACTATGAACCGCACTGTCCTCACAGTGAACCGCACTGTCCCACACTTTGAACCGCGCTGTCCTCACTGTGAACCGCACTGTCCTCACGGTGAGCAGCACTGTCCTCACTGTGAGCCACACTGTCCTCACTGTGAGCCACACTGTCCTCACTGTGAACTGCACTGTCTCTTACTGTGATCCACACTGTCCTTACTGTGTGCCTCACTGTCCCACATTGTGAGCCGCACTGTCCTCACTGTGAGTCGCACTGACCTCACTGTGATCTGCACTGTCCCTCACTGTGAGCCGCACTGTCTTCATTGTGAACCGCACTGTCCTCACTGTCCCTCACTGCGAGCCGCACTGTCCTCACTGTGAGCCGCACTGTCCTCACTATGAACCGCGCTGTCCTCACTGTGAGCCACACTGTCCTCACAATGAACCGCACTGTCCTCACTGTGAGCCGCACTGTCCTCACTGTGAATCGCACTGTCCTCACTGTGAGCCGCACTGTCCTCATTGTGAGCCACACTGTCCTCAATCTGAGCCGCACTGTCCTCACTGTGAGCCGCACTGTCCTCACTGTGAGCCGCACTGCGAGCCTCACTGTCCTCACTGTGAGCCGCACCGTCCTCACTGTGAGCCGCACCGTCCTCACTGTGTCACACTGTCCTCACTGTGAACCTCACCGTCCTCACTGTGAGCCGCACTGTCCTCACTGTGAGCCGCACTGTCCTCACTGTGAGTCACTCTGTCCTCACTGTGAACCGCACTCTCCTCACGGTGAGCAGCACTGTCCTCACTGTGAGCCACACTGTCCTCACTGTGAACTGCACTGTCTCTTACTGTGATCCACACTGTCCTCACTGTGTGCCTCACTGTCCCACATTGTGAGCCGCACTGTCCTCACTGTGAGCCGCACTGACCTCACTGTGATCTGCACTGTCCCTCACTGTGAGCCGCACTGTCTTCACTGTGAACCGCACTGTCCTCACTGTTCCTCACTGCGAGCCGCACTGTCCTCACTGTGAGCCGCACTGTCCTCACTATGAACCGCGCTGTCCTCACTGTGAGCCACACTGTCCTCACAATGAACCGCACTGTCCTCACTGTGAGCCGCACTGTCCTCACTGTGAATCGCACTGTCCTCACTGTGAGCCGCACTGTCCTCATTGTGAGCCACACTGTCCTCAATCTGAGCCGCACTGTCCTCACTGTGAGCCGCACTGACCTCACTGTGAGCCGCACTGTCCCTCACTGTGAGTCGCAAAATCCTCACTGTGAGCCGCACTGTCCTCACTGTGAGTCACAAAATCCTCACTATGAACCGCACTGTCCTCACTGTGAGCCTCACTGTACTCACTGTGAACCGCACTGTCCTCACTGTGAACCTCACCGTCCACACTGTGAGCCGCACCGTCCTCACTGTGAGCTGCACTGTCCTCACAGTGTGCCGCAGTGTCCTCACCGTGAACCGCACTGTCCTCACTGTGAGCCGCACTGTCCTCACTGTGTCACACTGTCCTCACTGTGAGCCGCACTGTCCTCACTATGAACCGCACTGTCCTCACTGTGAGCCGCACTGTCCTCACTGTGTCACACTGTCCTCACTGTGAGCCGCGCTGTCCTCACTGTGAGCCACACTGTCCTCACTGTGAGCAGCACTGTCCTCACTGTGAGTCACACTGTCCTCACTGTGAGCCGCACTGTCCTCACTATGAACTGCACTGTCCTCACTGTGAGCCTCACTGTCCTCACTGTGAGCCGCACTGTCCTCACTGTGAACCACACTGCCCTCACTGTGAGCCACACTGTCCTCACTGTGAACCGCACTGGCCTCACTGTGAACCGCACTGTCCTCACTGTGAGAAACACTGTCCTCACTGTGAGCCACACCGTCCTCACTGTGAACCGCACTTTCCTCACTGTGAGAAACACTGTCCTCACTGTGAGCCACACTGTCCTCAATCTGAGCCGCACTGTCCTCACTGTGAGCCTCACTGACCTCACTGTGAGCCGCACTGTCCTCACTTTGAACCGCGCTGTCCTCACTGTGAGCCACACTGCCCTCACAATGAACCGCACTGTCCTCACTGTGAGCCGCACTGTCCTCACTGTGAGCCGCACTCTCTTCACTGTGAGCCTCACTGTCCTCACTGTGAGCCGCACATTCCTCACTGTGAGCCGCACTGTCTCTCACTGTGAACCGCACTGTCCTCACTGTGAGACACACTGTCCTCAATCTGAGCCGCACTGTCCTCACTGTGAGCCGCACTGTCCTCACTGTGAGCCGCACTAAGCCTCACTGTGAGCCTCACTGTCCTCTGTGTGAGCCGCATTGTCCTCACTGTGAGCCGCACTGTCTCTCACTGTGAGCCGCACTGTCCTCACTGTGAACCTCACCGTCCACACTGTGAGCCGCACCGTCCTCACTGTGTCACACTGTCCTCACTGTGAACCTCACCATCCTCACTGTGAGCCGCACTGTCCTCACTGTGAACCGCACTGTCCTCACCGTGAGCAGCAATGTCCTCACCGTGAGCCGCACTGTCCTCACTGTGAGCCGCACTGTCCTCACTATGAACCACACTGTCCTCACTGTGAGCAGCAATGTCCTCACTGTGAGCCGCACTGTCCTCACTGTGAGCCGCACTATCCTCACTATGAACCTCACTGTCCTCACTGTGAACCGCACTGTCCTCACTGTGAATTGCACTGTCCTCACTGTGAGCCGCACTGTCCTCACTGTGAGCCGCACTGTCCTCACTGTGAGCCTCACTGACCTCACTATTAACCGCGCTGTCCTCACTGTGAGCCACACTGTCCTCACAATGAACCGCACTGTCCTCACTGTGAGCCGCACTGTCCTCACTGTGAGTCACACTGTCCTCACTGTGAGCCGCACTGTCCTCACTATGAAACGCACTGTCCTCACAGTGAGCCTCACTATACTCACTGTGAAACGCACTGTCCTCACTGTAAGCCGCACTGTCCTCACTGTGAACCTCACTGCCCTCACTGTCAGCCACACTGTCCTCACAGTGAACCGCACTGTCCTCACTGTGAGCCGCACTGTCCTCACTGTGAACCGCACTGTCCTCACTGTGAACCTCACTGCCCTCACTGTGAACCGCACTTTCCCTCACTGTGAGCTTCACTGTGAGCCTCACTGTCTCACTGTGAGCCGCACTGTCTCTCACAGTGAACCACACTGTCCTCACTGTGATCCACACTGTCCTCACTGTGTCACACTGTCCCTGGATTTACAAAAGGTAAATCGTGCTTGGCTAATCTACTGGAATTTTTTGAGGATGTAACTGGTAAAATAGATAAGGGACAACCAGTGGATGTGGTGTATTTGGACTTTCAAAAGGCTTTCGATAAGGTCCCGCATAAGAGATTAGCGTGTAAAGTTAAGGCACATGGGATTGGGGGCAAGGTACTGACTTGGATAGAGAACTGGTTGGCAGACAGAAAGCAAAGAGTTGGAATAAACGGGTCTTTTTCTGAGTGGCAGGCAGTGACTAGTGGGGTACCGCAGGGATCGGTCCTAGGACCCCAGCTATTCACGATATATATTAATGATCTAGACAAGGGAAGTAGATGTAATATCGCCCTGTTTGCAGACGACACAAAGCTGGGTGGGCGTGTGTGCTGTGAGGAGGATGCCAAGAAACTCCAGGATGATTTGGACAGGCTGGGTGATTGGGCGGAAGCATGGCAGATGCAATATAATGTGGATAAATTCAAGGTTATCCACTTTGGTGTCAAAAACAGGAAGGCAGATTATTATCTGAATGGCTATAGATTGGGAGAAGGGGAAGTGCAACGAGACCTGGGTGTCCTTGTGCACCAGTCGCTGAAAGTAAGCATGCAGGTGCAGCAGGCGGTTAGGAAGGCAAATGGTATGTTGGCCTTCGTAGCGAGAGGGTTTGAGTACAGGAGCAAGGATGTCTTGCTGCAGTTGTACAGGGCCTTGGTGAGACCACATCTTGAGTATTGTGTGCAGTTTTGGTCGCCGTATCTGAGGAAGGATGTTCTTGCCATGGAAGGCGTTCAGCGAAGATTCACCAGGCTGATACCTGGGATGGCAGGAATGACGTAAGAGGAGAGATTGGGTCGATTGGGATTATACTCGCTGGAGTTTAGAAGAATGAGAGGGGATCTCATTGAAACTTATAAAATTCTAACAGGACTGGACAGACTAGATGCAGGAAGGATGTTCCTGATGATCGGGTAGTCCAGAACCAGGGGTCACAGTCTAAGGATAAGGGGTAAGCCATTTAGGACAGAAATGAGGCGGAATTTCTTCACCCAGAGAGCGGTGAACCTGTGGAATTCTCTACCACAGAAGGCAGTAGAAGCCAATTCATTAAATATATTCAAGAAGGAGTTGGATATATTTCTTAAGGCTAAAGGGATCAAGGGATATGGGGAGAAAGCAGGGACAGGTTACTGAATTTGGATGGTCAGCCATGATCGCATTGAATGGCGGAGCAGGCTTGAGGGGCTGAATGGCCTACTCCTGCTCCTATCTTCTATGTTTCTATGATTCTCACTGTGAGCCACACTGTCCTCACTGTGAGCCGCATTTTCCTCACTGTGAGCCGCACTTTCCTCACTGTGAGCCGCAGTGTCCTCACTGTGATTCTGACTGTGCTCACTGTGAGCCGCAGTGTCTTCACTGTGATTCACACTGTCCTCACTGTGAACCGCACTGCCCTCACTGTGAACTGCACTGTCTCTCACTGTGAATCGCACTGTCCTCACTGTGATTCGCACTGTCCTCACTGTGAGCCGCACTGTCCTCACTGTGAATCGCACTGTCCTCACTGTGAGCTGCACTGTCCTCACTGTGAATCGCACTGTCCTCACTGTGAGCTGCACTGTCCTCACTGTGAATCGCACTGTCCTCACTGTGAGCCGCACTGTCCTCACTGTGAATCGCACTGTCCTCACCGTGAGCCGCACTGTCCTCACTGTGAACCGCAATGTCCTCACTGTGAGCCGCACTGTCCTCACTGCGAATCACACTGTCCTCACTGTGACCCGCACTGTCCTCACTGTGAACCGCACTGTCCTCATTGTGAACCGCACTGTCCTCACTGTGAGACACACTGTCCTCACTGTGAGCCGCACCGTCCTCACTGTGAGCCGCACCGTCCTCACTGTGAGACGCACTGTCCTCAATCTGAGCCGCACTGTCCTCAGTGAACCTCACCGTCCTCACTGTGAGCCGCACCGTCCTCACTGTGAGCCGCACCGTCCTCACTGTGAGACGCACTGTCCTCAATCTGATCCGCACTGTCCTCAGTGAACCTCACCGTCCTCACTGTGAGCCGCACCGTCCTCACTGTGAACCGCACCGTCCTCACTGTGAGACGCACTGTCCTCAATCTGAGCCGCACTGTCCTCACTGTGAGCCGCACTGTCCCTCACTGTGAGCCGCACTGTCCCTCACTGTGAGCCGCACTGTCCCTCACTGTAAGCCTCACTGTGAGCCTCACTGTCCTCTCTGTGAGCCGCATTGTCCTCACTGTGAGCCGCCCTGTCTCTCACTGTGAACCGCACTGTCCTCACTGTGACCCTCACCGTCCACACTGTGAGCCGCACCGTCCTCACTGAGCCGCACTGTCCTCACTGTATCACACTGTCCTCACTGTGAACCTCACCGTCCTCACTTTGAGCCGCACTGCCCTCACTGTGAGCCGCACTGTCCTCATTGTGTGCCGCAATGTCCTCACTGTGAACCGCACTGTCCTCACCGTGAACCGCACTATCCTCACCGTGAGCCGCACTGTCCTCACTGTGAGCCGCACTGTCCTCACTGTGAGCCGCACTGTCCTCACTGTGAGCCTCACTGTCCACCGCACTGACTTCAGTGTGAACCGCACTGTCCTCACTGTGAGACACACTGTCCTCACTGTGAGCCGCACTGTCCCTCACTGTGAGCCTCACTGTGAGCCTCACTGTCCTCACTGTGAACCTCACCGTCCACACTGTGAGCCGCACCATCCTCACTGTGAGCCGCACCGTCCTCACTGTGTCACACTGTCCTCACTGTGAACCTCACCGTCCTCACTGTGAGCCGCACTGTCCTCACCGTGAGCCGCACTGTCCTCACCGTGAACCGCACTGTCCTCACCGTGAACCGCACTGTCCTCACCGTGAGCCGCACTGTCCTCACCGTGAGCCGCACTGTCCTCACTATGAACTGCACTTTCCTCACTGTGAGCCACACTGTCCTCACTGTGAGCCACACTGTCCTCACTATGAACCGCACTGTCCTCACTATGAACCGCACTGTCCTCACTGTGAGCCACACTGTCCTCACTATGAACTGCACTGTCCTCACTGTGAGCCGCACTGTCCTTCACTGTGAGCCGCACTGTCCTCACTGTGAGTCGCACTGTCCTCACTGTGATCCGTACTGTCCTCATCATGTCACACTGTCCTCACTATGAACCGCACTGTCCTCACTGTGAACCGCACTGTCCTCACTGTGAACCGCATTGTCCTCATGGTGAGCCGCACTGGCCCACACTGTGAACCGCGCTGTCCTCACTGTGAACTGCACTGTCCTCACGGTGAGCAGCACTGTCCTCACTGTGAGCCACACTGTCCTCACTGTGAGCCGCACTGTCCTCACTGTGAACCGCACTGTCTCTCACTGGGATCCACACTGTCCTCACTGTGAGCCTCACTGACCCACACTGTGAGCCGCACTGTCCTCACTGTCAGCCGCACTGTCCTCACTGTGAATCGCACTGTCCTCACTGTGAGCCGCACTGTCTCTCACTGTGATCCACACTCTCCTCACTGTGAGCCGCACTGTCCTCACTGTGAATCGCAATGTCCTCACTATGAACCGCACTGTCCTCACTGTGAGCCACACTGTCCTCTCTGTGAGCCCCACTGTCCTCACTGTGAGCCGCAATGTCCTCACTGTGAGCCGCACTCTCCTCACTATGAGCCGCTATGTCCTCACTGTGAGCCGCACTGTCCTCACTGTGAGCCGCACTGTCTCTCACTGTGAGCCGCACCGTCCTCACTGTGAACCTCACCGTCCTCACTGTGAGCCGCACCGTCCTCACTGTGTCACACTGTCCTCACTGTGAACCTCACCGTCCTCACTGTAAGCCGCACTGTCCTCACTGTGAGCCACTCTGTCCTCACTGTGTGCCGCAATGTCCTCACTGTGAACCGCACTCTCCTCACCGTGAACCGCACTATCCTCACCGTGAGCCGCAATGTCCTCACTGTGAGCCGCACTGTCCTCACTGTGAGCCGCACTGTCCTCATTATGAACCACGCTTTCCTCACTGTGAGCCACACTGTCCTCACAATGAACCGCACTGTCCTCACTGTGAGCCATACTGTCCTCATAATGAACCGCACTGTCCTCACTGTGAGCCTCACTATACTCACTGTGAACCGCACTGTCCTCACTGTAAGCCGCACTGTCCTCACTGTGAACCGCACTGTCCTCACTGTGAACCGCACTGCCCTCACTGTCAGCCACACTGTCCTCACAGTGAACCGCACTGTCCTCACTGTGAGCCGCACTGTCCTCACTGTGAACCGCACTGTCCTCACTGTGAACCACACTGCCCTCACTGTGAACCGCACTTTCCCTCACTGTGAGCTTCACTGTGAGCCTCACTGTCCTCACTGTGAGCCGCACTGTCTCACTGTGAGCCGCACTGTCTCTCACAGTGAACCACACTGTCCTCACTGTGATCCACACTGTCCTCACTGTGTCACACTGTCCCTGGATTTACAAAAGGTAAATCGTGCTTGACTAATCTACTGGAATTTTTTGAGGATGTAACTGGTAAAATAGATAAGGGACAACCAGTGGATGTGGTGTATTTGGACTTTCAAAAGGCTTTCGATAAGGTCCCGCATAAGAGATTAGCGTGTAAAGTTAAGGCACATGGGATTGGGGGCAAGGTACTGACTTGGATAGAGAACTGGTTGGCAGACAGAAAGCAAAGAGTTGGAATAAACGGGTCTTTTTCTGAGTGGCAGGCAGTGACTAGTGGGGTACCGCAGGGATCGGTCCTAGGACCCCAGCTATTCACGATATATATTAATGATCTAGACAAGGGAACTAGATGTAATATCGCCAAGTTTGCAGATGACACAAAGCTGGGTGGGCGTGTGTGCTGTGAGGAGGATGCCAAGAAACTCCAGGATGATTTGGACAGGCTGGGTGATTGGGCAGAAGCATGGCAGATGCAATATAATGTGGATAAATTCAAGGTTATCCACTTTGGTGTCAAAAACAGGAAGGCAGATTATTATCTGAATGGCTATAGATTGGGCGAAGGGGAAGTGCAACGAGACCTGGGTGTCCTTGTGCACCAGTCGCTGAAAGTAAGCATGCAGGTGCAGCAGGCGGTTAGGAAGGCAAATGGTATGTTGGCCTTCGTAGCGAGAGGGTTTGAGTACAGGAGCAAGGATGTCTTGCTGCAGTTGTACAGGGCCTTGGTGAGACCACATCTTGAGTACTGTGTGCAGTTTTGATCGCCGTATCTGAGGAAGGATGTTCTTGACATGGAAGGCGTTCAGCGAAGATTCACCAGGCTGATACCTGGGATGGCAGGAATGACGTAAGAGGAGAGATTGGGTCGATTGGGATTATACTCGCTGGAGTTTAGAAGAATGAGAGGGGATCTCATTGAAACTTATAAAATTCTAACAGGACTGGACAGATTAGATGCAGGAAGGATGTTCCTGATGATCGGGTAGTCCAGAACCAGGGGTCACAGTCTAAGGATAACGGGTAAGCCATTTAGGACAGAAATGAGGCGGAATTTCTTCACCCAGAGAGCGGTGAACCTGTGGAATTCTCTACCACAGAAGGCAGTAGAAGCCAATTCATTAAATATATTCAAGAAGGAGTTGGATATATTTCTTACGGCTAAAGGGATCAAGGGATATGGGGAGAAAGCAGGGACAGGTTACAGAATTTGGATGATCAGCCATGATCGCATTGAATGGCGGAGCAGGCTCGAGGGGCTGAATGGCCTACTCCTGCTCCTGTCTTCTATGTTTCTATGATTCTCACTTTGAGCCGCACTGTCCTCACTGTGAGCCGCACTTTCCTCACTGTGAGCCACACTGTCCTCACTGTGAGCCGCATTTTCCTCACTGTGAGCCGCAGTGTCCTCACTGTGATTCACACTGTCCTCACTGTGAATCGCACTGTCTCGAACTGTGAATCGCACTGTCCTCACTGTGAATCGCACTGTCCTCACTGTGAGCCGCACTGTCCTCACTGTGAATCGCACTGTCCACACTGTGAGCCGCACTGTCCTCACTGTGAATCGCACTGTCCTCACTGTGAGCCGCACTGTCCTCATTGTGAACTGCAATGTCCTCACTGTGAATCGCACTGTCCTCACTGTGAGCTGCACTGTCCTCACTGTGAATCGCACTGTCCTCACTGTGAGCCGCACTCTCCTCACTGTGAACCGCACTGTCCTCACTGTGAGCCGCACTGTCGTCACTGTGAGCCGCACTGTCCTCACTGTGAGCCGCACTGTCCTCACTGGGAGATGCACCGTCCTCACTGTGAGCCACACTGTCCTCAATCTGAGCCGCACTGTCTTCACTGTGAGCCGCACTGTCCTCACTGTGAGCCGCACTGTCCCTCACTGTGAGCCTCACTGTGAGCCGCACTGTCTCTCACTGTGAGCCGCAGTGTCCTCACTGTGTCACACTGTCCTCACTGTGAGCCGCACTGTCCTCACTGTGAGCCGCACTGTCCTCACTGTGAACCGCACTGTCCTCACTGTGAACCGCACTGTCCTCACCGTGAGCCACACTGTCCTCACTGTGAGCCGCACTGTCCTCACTGTGAGCGCAATGTTCTCACTGTGAGCCGCACTGTCCTCACTTTGAACCGCACTGTCCTCACTGTGAGCCGCACTGTCCTCACTGTGAGCCACACTGTCCTCACTATGAACCGCACTGTCCTCACTATGAACCGCACTGTCCTCACTGTGAGCGCAATGTTCTCACTGTGAGCCGCACTGTCCTCACTGTGAACCGCACTGTCCTCACTGTGAGACACACTGTCCTCAATCTGAGCCGCACTGTCCTCACTGTGAGCCGCACTGTCTCTCACTGTGAACCTCACCGTCCTCACTGTGAGCCGCACCGTCCTCACTGAGAACCTCACCGTCCTCACTGTGAGCCGCACCGTCCTCACTGTGAACCGCACCGTCCTCACCGTGAGCCGCAATGTCCTCACTGTGAGCCGCACTGTCCTCACTGTGAGCCACACTGTCCTCACTATGAACCGCACTTTCCTCACTGTGAGCCGCACCTACCTCACTATGAACTGCACTGTCCTCACTGTGAGCCGCACTGTCTTCACTGTGAGCCGCACTGTCCTCACTGTGAGAAGCACTGTCCTCACTATGAACCGCGCTGTCCTCACTGTGAGCCACACTGTCCTCACGATGCACCGCACTGTCCTCACTGTGAGCCGCACTGTCCTCACTGTGAGCCGCACTGTCCTCACCATGTCACACTGTCCTCACTATGAACCGCACTGTGCTCACTGTGAACCGCACTGTCCTCACGGTGAGCCGCACTGGCCCACACTGTGAACCGCGCTGTCCTCACTGTGAACTGCACTGTCCTCACTGTGAGCCGCACTGTCCTCACTGTGAGCCGGAATGTACTCACTGTGAACCGCACTGTCCTCACTGTGAGCCGCACTCTCCTCACTGTGAGCCGCGCTGTCCTCACTGTGAGCCGCAATGTACTCACTGTGAACCGTACTGTCCTCACTGTGAACCACCAGGGTGGCTCCAAGTGCTATTTGGAATCAGTCAGAAGGAGCCCAGTGTAAATGAATTAAAGGGAGTTTTCAAATAGCAAACAGAACAATGTATCATCTCCCGCATTTAATAAAAATGGAGTACAGCAACAACAACTTGTATTTATATAGTGTCTTTAACATAGTCAAATATCCCAGGATGCTTCACAGGGGCTTAATAAGGCAAAAGTTGACATGAAGAAATTAGTGCAAATGACCAAATGCTTGGTCAAAGAGGTAGGTTTTAAGGAGCGTCTTAAAGGGGTAGAGTGGTAGAGAGACAAATGTGTTTGGGGAGGGAATGCAAAGATTAGGGCCTAGACAGCTGAAGGCACGGCCGCCAATGGTGGGGCAAAGG
This sequence comes from Somniosus microcephalus, assembly GCF_052327205.1. Classification (NCBI taxonomy): domain Eukaryota; kingdom Metazoa; phylum Chordata; class Chondrichthyes; order Squaliformes; family Somniosidae; genus Somniosus; species Somniosus microcephalus. Next base: position 60,956,792 of record NC_141010.1, on the reverse strand, counting down.
AAGTGGAGGATTGCTGAGTTATTGGAGGGTTGTAGGGCTGGAGGAAGTTACAGAGATAGGGAGGGGCAAGGCCGTGGATGGATTTGAACATGATGACGAGAATTTGAAAGCTGAGGCGTTGGTGGACCAGGAGCCAATGTAGGTCAGCGAGGTGATGGGTGAACGGGACTAGGTGGGGGTCGGGGCTCGGGCAGCAGGTGATGGGTGAACGGGACGTGGTGGGGGTCGGGGCTCGGGCAGCAGGTGATGGGTGAACGGGACGTGGTGGGGGTCGGGGCTCGGTCAGCGAGGTGATGGGTGAACGGGACGTGGTGGGGGTCGGGGCTCGGGCAGCAGGTGATGGGTGAACGGGACTTGGTGGGGGTTGGGGCTCGGGCAGCAGGTGATGGGTGAACGGGACGTGGTGGGGGTCGGGGCTCGGGCAGCAGGTGATGGGTGAACGGGACTAGGTGGGGGTCGGGGCTCGGGCAGCAGGTGATGGGTGAACGGGACTAGGTGGGGGTCAGGGCTCGGGCAGCAGGTGATGGGTGAACGGGACGTGGTGGGGGTCGGGGCTCGGGCAGCAGGTGATGGGTGAACGGGACGTGGTGGGGGTCGGGGCTCGGGCAGCAGGTGATGGGTGAACGGGACTAGGTGGGGGTCGGGGCTCGGGCAGCAGGTGATGGGTGAACGGGACGTGGTGGGTGTCGGGGCTCGGGCAGCAGGTGATGGGTGAACGGGACTTGGTGGGGGTCGGGGCTCGGGCAGCAGGTGATGGGTGAACGGGACGTGGTGGGGGTCGGGGCTCGGGCAGCAGGTGATGGGTGAACGGGACTAGGTGGGGGTCGGGGCTCGGGCAGCAGGTGATGGGTGAACGGGACTTGGTGGGGGTCGGGGCTCGGGCAGCAGGTGATGGGTGAACGGGACGTGGTGGGGGTCGGGGCTCGGGCAGCAGGTGATGGGTGAACGGGACTTGGTGGGGGTCGGGGCTCGGGCAGCAGGTGATGGGTGAACGGGACGTGGTGGGGGTCGGGGCTCGGGCAGCAGGTGATGGGTGAACGGGACTTGGTGGGGGTCGGGGCTCGGGCAGCAGGTGATGGGTGAACGGGACTAGGTGGGGGTCGGGGCTCGGGCAGCAGGTGATGGGTGAATGGGACTTGGTGGTGGTCGGGGCTCGGGCAGCAGGTGATGGGTGAACGGGATTTGGTGGGGGTCGGGGCTCGGGCAGCAGGTGATCGGTGAACGGGACTAGGTGGAGGTCGGGGCTCGGGCAGCAGGTGATGGGTGAACGGGACTTGGTGGGGGTCGGGGCTCGGACAGCAGGTGATGGGTGAACGGGACGTGGTGGGGGTCGGGGCTCGGGCAGCAGGTGATGGGTGAACGGGACTTGGTGGGGGTCGGGGCTCGGGCAGCAGGTGATGGGTGAACGGGATGTGGTGGGGGTCGGGGCTCGGGCAGCAGGTGATGGGTGAACGGGACTAGGTGGGGGTCGGGGCTCGGGCAGCAGGTGATGGGTGAACGGGACTAGGTGGGGGTCGGGGCTCGGGCAGCAGGTGATGGGTGAACGGGACGTGGTGGGGGTCGGGGCTCGGGCAGCAGGGATTTGGATGAGCTCAAGTTTCTGGAAGCTGGAAGATAGGAAGCTGTCCGGGAGAGCATTGGAATAGTCATTTTACTGTGTAGTTACCCAACCTCTAGTTCTTCATTTAAGTTACTATTTCTTGTTTTAAGCAGCTTAGTGTTGCCCTGAACTCTCTGCCTGGGCTCTGCAGTCAGCTTAATAAAGCTATGTATGTACCAGAATTTGAGTGTAACCTGCCGTTTGATGTCTGCTCCGCCCAGTAACGTCTGACTAATTTGGTCAACTCTCAGTGTTCTCAGTCTCATGGTCCACGGAGAGATTCTTTCAGGGTCAATCATAAACTCACAGGAGCAGCCTTAACATTTCTGGAATATGCAACTGAGAACTGAACGATTTGCCCTGTAGCGAGATTGTAACAAGTTGGATCACAGCCTAGTTATCAATTCATTCATTGATTCAACATGAACTCAGCCAATAGCAACGCTCAATAAAGACATCAATGTCACACCAAACCCACTAGATTTCTAAACTTGCTGCTGCATGTGGAAGGCCCTGTAAGTGGGCCGGGACCTGGAGATGCTGGTCCTGGCCTTTACTCAGAGTCTCCAGGGGGCCCATACGCACCCCAAATGTGAGCACCCACTACAGAGAGCTGGGGTCACGGGCGGAGACGCCCTATTCTGGGAGTTCCTGCTTCTCCGACCTCAGTGAATCTCAACGTTACATCGAAAGCTGGTAAGCCCAGTGAGAAGGGTGCAAGTGTGCCTCACTAGGGGATCCAGGGAAGGGAAGACCATCGAAGATGAGGGCCTTTCTTTTCTAAAAAAATCATTCTTAGTATCAGGTCCCTTCCCAAGGTTCTCAAACATAATTTGTTTGGGTGGGGGGAGGGAACTGGACACCCCTCCCTGGACTACACCAGATATTGTATCCCTTCGAGCTGGCAGGAGCCGGTGACATGCTTGTAGAGGCATGGGTGCCCGACAGCACTATGCTAATGAGGTTCCCTCTGATCCCACAAACTCCAGCAAGGTTAGTTGATCTGTTGGAATTCTATACAATGGGACTGAATGGGAAGGGAATTTGTCCATTAGAATGTTACAGAGGGAGTGTTTGGGAAGGGGTTTGACCCACTAAAATTCTATGCAGTGGGAATGAATGGGATGTTGTTTGACCCATTATAATTCTGTACAATGGGCGTGAATGGGAAGGGGTTTGGTCCATTGGAATTCTACACAATGGGAGGGAAAGGAAACCTGTCTATTATCCAGCCTTCCCCAGAGACCTTTTCTTGCCTCTTGTGTAAAGGCCAGGTAAGCCTGCACTTCCTATCAACTGAACCATGACCCTCTGTGCAAAGCCTCAGGATTGTGTGCCCTGCACAAACAATGAAAATGTGCCTCGATACCTTTAGGATTTTCACTACGTATCTACGTTTACAGAACGTGATTAATAGTCACACCAGATACTTTTGTAACAGTCTAAACTACCAAACAGGTTTATTCATAGATGGTCATTTTCAGATCAAGCAGTAACAGAAAGTTACAGAGAATTTACAGCACAGAAACAGGCCATTCGGCCCAACTGGTCTGTGCCGGTGTTTATCCTCCCACCCCTCTTTAACTCACCCTATCAACAGATCCTTCTATTCCTTTCTCCCTCATGTACTTATCGAGCTTCCCCATAAATGCATCTTTGCTATTCGCCTCGACTATTCCATGTGATAGTGAGTTCCACATTCTCACCACTCTCTGAGTAAAGGCGTTTCTCCTGAATTCATTATTGGATTTAATAGTGACTGTCTTATATTTGTGGCCCCTAAGTTGTTGAAGTTAGTCCGAAGAACATAACAGCTCTGAACCAGTTCATGAAAGGGTTAATTAAACAATCCTGTCAGTTGACTTTCTTGGTTTGGCTTTGTGACAAACACTTCTTGGAAGGGCAGAAGCCATTCAATCCCTTTCTATTTCACTCCCTCTACAGTGAAACAACAACATGTCATAGTGTAGCCTCGGGCAAACACTGGACTATTGCACCAATGCAAGTTCGTCCACCTCTCCCAGCCGCTGACCTCTGACCTCTCTGAGATTGCCAATTAGAGACCGTTTTAAGCTGAGGGCCAATGCCCACTAAGAACTGATTGAGACTGCTCCAAATCATTTCACATCAGACTCCTGCACCCAGCGGACAGTGGAGACCTCCCTCTCAATGCCCAGGCTGGAATTGAACCCAGGTTGCAGTGGACAGTACAGTAGAGGTGTGGGTGACAGTCATTATTACCCTGCATTTCTGCATCATTGTGGAGTGGGAGAGGAGCTAAGCCTCCTGCTCCTGCACCCGAGGGCCTGGTGTCTGCCAGCGGTGGCTGCCAGGGAGATTGTTACTGATAGAGAAGAACTGACAGCAGAGTAGACTTTGTGCAATCACTGGGAACAAAGGAGTGGACCCACCACAGCTCGAGAATATTTTAAAATAGAACCACACAGCACAGAAGGAGGCCATTCGGCCCACCATGCCTGTGCCGGCTCTTTGAAAGAGCTATCCAATTAGTCCCACTCCCCCCTGCTCTTTCCCCAGAGCCCTGTAAGTATTTCTCCAATTCCCTTTTGAAAGTTATTATTGAATCTGCTTCCACCGCCCTTTCAGGCAGTGAATTTCTGATCATAACCACTCGGTCCATAAAATAAATTCTCCTCATCCCCCTCCACCCCCCCTGGCTTTTTTGCCGATGATCTTAAATCTGTGCCCGCTGCTTGCCAACCCTTCTGCCATTGGAAACAGTTTCTCCTTTAAAACGCTTCATCATTTTGAACACCTCGACTAAATCTCCCCGTAACTTGTTTTGCTCGAAGGAGAACAATTTAGCAAAAACAACTTTTAAAAAGTGGCCATTTGCGCTGGTCACAGTTTCGCTGTCACAAGTAGACTCAAAGTGAAGGGGCCACCTGCGGGAGAGGGCTTGGCTTGAGTTGAATCTGGGCAGTCGGAGCTTTCCACGCACTGAACATATTGACATGGCATCAAGCCAAGGGGGCAGGGCAAGGCTGCCCTTTATATTACAGTGTGAATGAGAGCATTCAGGGCTGACAAGTGGGAAAAAAGCTATTGAATTGACTGAAAGCATTCTCTTTCCAATTTTAGCTCATTTGGCGGCAACCCTTTCCTTATACAGAAGCTGAAAGTCACATGAGCTGAATTCCTGGTTTATAAGCAAAGGGTACAAGAAGCTTCTCATTAACAGGAGCCAGGCGGCAGCTTCAAGAACATTGCAGGGGAGCAGAGTTTGTGCAAAGGACGGGCGGCTGGGAGGAGGTGGACGGTGAGCAGAGGCAAGGCTGAGAGGAACAGCCCAATCCAACGGGACAGTGGAGCTCCGGGCACCGAGACAAGGGGCAGGAAGGAGAGGTGGAGGGAGAGAGGCTCGGCTCAGCCCAGCCCAGCCCAGCCGGCAGTCAATCAGAGCCTGGCTCTGTGTCTGAGGCTCCGAGCTCAGGAAACACAAGGCAGCGAGAAGCCGGACCATGATCGGCACCAGGTCCAGGGGTTCGCAGCTCCCGGACCCCGACCCAGATCCCAAGAAACTCGCTCTGAAAGCCTTCAAGAAAGTTGGTAAGGATCGGTGGGCACTGGGCACCGCTGAGGGGAGGGCAGGGCTGTGCCCAGCCAGGCACTGGCAGGAGGGCGAGGAAGGGTTTAACGGGTAGCGTTTAGACTGTGACTGTGCTGAGATCCCACTGCTGAGGTGACCAAATTTCGGGTCTCGCCCAAGGAGGAAACTCCAGGAATTTGCCACTGCATCAACAGTGCATTCCTTAAAGGTTTAACTTCATTGTCAATCTGGCTCGCTTGGCAACACTTTGCCTCGGAGTGAGAAGGTTTCTGAGACCTTACAGTGAACACATTGGCTGCTGTGTTTGCTAACAAAACAGCAGTGACTGCACTTTAAAAGCACTTCCTTGGTGTTAATGCCCACTGGGACGTCCCGAAGATGCGACAAGGCGCTATATAAATGCAACTTCTGTCTTTACTATTTCGAGAATCTCAGACTTGAAACGCTCTCCTGTTTGAGGCAACTACTGGTCTCAGAGTGGCATCTGTGAAGTGCCATGTGCCAAAACGGAGGTTATACTGCTGGTTGCACCTCCCTGTAGATAGCACTGAGGACAACCACAAAGGGAGATCTGTTCTGGTGGGGCTAATTTTTAATATAAAGAAAAGGCAGGGATGTCCCCTCTCTCCTAACATTGGTAGCAAGATTTGAAGGCTCCCAAATGTCCCAACAGGCAGCCTGAGACTGTAGTTATACTGCACCTAGTGTGAACTCAAACTGTGGTGAGATGCTCATGGGGTGGGGGGGGGGGCTGTCCCCATTCAGCTTTACTGCTCTCAGGATTCAGATCAGATCTCTCAAGTTGCACTGATGTGTTGAGTGATATTCAAACGCCCTTTCACCTCAGCAAGAGTGAGGGCTGTAGAATGGACTGTGAACCAATAAAGGGAGGGTAGGGGTGTGCTCAGGCACAAAGACAAACACAACTGAAAATAGCCGAAAGATAAGAAAAGGGACCAGAGCAAAGTCCAGATCATCACTACTGTTAAAGGCAATATAAATACTGCAGGGTCAGAGAAAAATATAGGAAATAGTTGCAAAGTAACGGATAAAAAAACAGGAGTGAAAAAATGCAAGGATTGTGATTCGTTAAAATGAGTGAGGAAAAGGGTAGGTTAGGGTCCGCTGCTCAAATTCAAGTACTCTGCATCGATCTAGTCCGAGACATTTTACACTAGTGTCGGGAATGGGGGACATTTTACACTAGTGCCAGGAGTGGGACACTTTACACTAGTGCAGGGAGTGAGACACTTTACACTAGTCCGGGAGTGAGACACTTTACACTAGTGCCGGGACTGGGACACTTTACACTAGTGCCGGGAGTGTGACACTTTACACTAGTGCCAGGAGTGTGACACTTTACACTAGTGTCGGGAATGGGGGACATTTTACACTAATGCGGGGAGTGGGACACTTTACACTGGTGCCGGGACTGGGACACTTTACACTAGTGCGGGGAGTGAGACACTTTACACTAGTGCCAGGAGTGAGACACTTTACACTGGTGCCGGGAGTGTGACACTTTACACTAGTGCCAGGAGTGTGACACTTTACACTAGTGCCAGGAGTGTGACACTTTACACTAGTGTCGGGAATGGGGGACATTTTACACTAGTGCGGGGAGTGGGACACTTTACACTAGTGCCGGGACTGGGACACTTTACACTAGTGCCAGGAATGGGGGACATTTTACACTAGTGCTGGGAGTGGGACACTTTACACTAGTGCCGGGACTGGGACACTTTACACTAGTGCGGGGAGTGAGACACTTTACACTAGTGCCGGGAGTGGGGGACACTTTACACTAGTGCCAGGAGTGAGACACTTTACACTGGTGCCGGGAGTGAGAAACTTTACACGAGTGCCGGGAGTGAGACACTTTACACTAGTGCCAGGACACTTTACACTAGTGCCGGGAGTGGGACACTTTACACTAGTGCCAGGAGTGAGACACTTTACACTAGTGCCAGGAGTGAGACACTTTACACTAGTGCCAGGAGTGAGACACTTTACACTGGTGCCGGGAGTGAGAAACTTTACACTAGTGCCGGGAGTGAGACACTTTACACTAGTGCCGGGAGTGAGACACTTTACACTAGTGCCGGGAGTGAGACACTTTACACTAGTGCCGGGAGTGGGACACTTTACACTAGTGCCGGGAGTGGGACACTTTACACTAGTGCCGGGAGTGAGACACTTTACACTAGTGCCGGGAGTGAGACACTTTACACTAGTGCCGGGAGTGGGACACTTTACACTAGTGCCAGGAGTGAGACACTTTAAACTAGTGCCGGGAGTGGGACACTTTACACTAGTGCCGGGAGTGGGACACTTTACACTAGTGCCGGGAGTGAGACACTTTACACTAGTGCCGGGAGTGAGACACTTTACACTAGTGCCGGGACTGGGACACTTTACACTAGTGCGGGGAGTGAGACACTTTACACTAGTGCCGGGAGTGGGGGACACTTTACACTAGTGCCAGGAGTGGGACACTTTACACTGGTGCCGGGAGTGGGGGACACTTTACACTAGTGCTAGGAGTGGGACACTTTACACTAGTGCCGGGAGTGGGACACTTTACACTAGTGCCAGGAGTGAGACACTTTACACTAGTGCCAGGAGTGAGACACTTTACACTAGTGCTGGGAGTGGGACACTATACACTAGTGCCGGGAGTGAGACACTTTACACTAGTGCCAGGAGTGAGACACTTTACACTAGTGCCAGGAGTGAGACACTTTACCCTAGTGCCGGGAGTGGGGGACACTTTACACTAGTGCCAGGAGTGGGACACTTTACACTAGTGCCGGGAGTGGGACACTTTACACTAGTGCCAGAAGTGAGACACTTTACACTAGTGCCGGGAGTGAGACACTTTACACTAGTGCCGGGAGTGGGACACTATACACTAGTGCGGGGAGTGGGACACTTTACACTAGTGCGGGGAGTGGGACACTTTACACTAGTGGCAGGAGTGAGACACTTTACACTAATGCGGGGAGTGGGACACTTTACACTAGTGCCGGGAGTCAGACACTTTACACTACTGCCGGGAGTGGGACACTTTACACTAGTGCCGGGAGTGAGACACTTTACACTAGTGCCGGGAGTGAGACACTTTACACTACTGCTGGGCGTGAGACACTTTACACTAGTGCCGGGCGTGAGACACTTTACACTAGTGCCGGGAGTGGGACACTTTACACTAGTGCTGGGAGTGGGACACTTTACACTTTAGGAACCTGTTTCAGCAGAATTATTAAAAAGACGTACATGGGGAAATGTCCTGAATGCGTGCTCCCTCTGCCTGCTTCAGCTGTGGAACTGGACATGGGGAAATCGTATGCATGAATTCCTGGAATGCTGTCCGTGGGTGAGACTCCACATCCAACGCATTCAGTCAAAATATTTAACCTGCACTGAATTTCCTGGGTTTCAGTACAGAAACACAGTGGTGTTCCTGGCAGCAGTTTGCATTTAGCTTTTGTTATTTGGAATATTTTTCTGAATATGATTCACTCTTTTTATTCTGTTGTTTTATTTTACCATTTTTCCTTTGTTTACCTGGTCCAGTCCCTACATTGTAGAGGCTGGGTCCCTAGGCCTACTCGCGGTGTAGAGGCTGGGTCCCTGGGCCTACTCCCGGTCTAGAGGCTGGGTCCCTGGGCCTACTCCCGGTGTAGAGGCTGTGTCCCTGGGCCTACTCCCATTGTAGAGGCTGGGTCCCTGGGCCTACTCCCGGTGTAGAGGCTGGGTCCCTGGACCTACTCCCAGTGTAGAGGCTGGGTCCCTGGGCCTACTCCCATTGTAGAGGCTGGGTCCCTGGGCCTACTCCCGGTGTAGAGGCTGGGTCCCTGGGCCTACTCCCGGTGTAGAGGCTGGGTCCCTGGGCCTACTCCCATTGTAGAGGCTGGGTCCCTGGGCCTATTCCCATTGTAGAGGCTGGGTCCCTGGGCCTATTCCCATTGTAGAGGCTGGGTCCCTGGGCCTATTCCCATTGTAGAGGCTGGGTCCCTGGGCCTACTCCCAGTGTAGAGGCTGGGTCCCTGGGCCTATTCCCAGTGTAAGGGCTGGGTCCCTGGGCCTACTCCCGGTGTAGAGGCTGGGTCCCTGGGCCTACTCCCGGTGTAGAGGCTGAGTCCCTGGGCCTATTCCTAGTGTAGAGGCTGGGTCCCTGGGCCTATTCCCAGTGTAGAGGCTGGGTCCCTGGGCCTATTCCCAGTGTAGAGGCTGGGTCCCTGGGCCTACTCCCAGTGTAGAGGCTGGGTCCCTGGGCCTATTCCCAGTGTAGACTGGGTCCCTGGGCCTATTCCTAGTGTAGAGGCTGGGTCCCTGGGCCTATTCCCAGTGTAGAGGCTGGGTCCCTGGGCCTATTCCCAGTGTAGAGGCTGGGTCCCTGGGCCTATTCCCAGTGTAGAGGCTGGGTCCCTGGGCCTATTCCCAGTGTAGAGGCTGGGTCCCTGGGCCTATTCCCAGTGTAGAGGCTGGGTCCCTGGGCCTATTCCCAGTGTAGAGGCTGGGTCCCTGGGCCTATTCCCAGTGTAGAGGCTGGGTCCCTGGGCCTATTCCTAGTGTAGAGGCTGGGTCCCTGGGCCTATCCTAGTGTAGAGGCTGGGTCCCTGGACCTACTCCCGGTGTAAGGGCTGGGTCCCTGGGCCTATTCCTAGTGTAGAGGCTGTGTCCCTGGGCCTACTCCCGGTGTAGAGGCTAGGTCCCTGGGCCTATTCCTAGTGTAGAGGCTGGGTCCCTGGGCCTACACGCAGTGTAGAGGCTGGGTCCCTGGGCCTATTCCTAGTGTAGAAGCTGGGTCCCTGGGCCTACTCCCGGTGTAGAGGCTGGGTCCCTGGGCCTATTCCTAGTGTAGAGGCTGGGTCCCTGGGCCTACACCCAGTGTAGAGGCTGGGTCCCTGGGCCTACTCCCGGTGTAGTGGATGGGTCCCTGGGCCTACACCCAGTGTAGAGGCTGGGTCCCTGGGCCTACTCCCGGTGTAGTGGATGGGTCCCTGGGACTACTCCCGGTGTAGAGGCTGGGTCCCTGGGCCTACTCCCAGTGTAGAGGCTGGGTCCCTGGGCCTATTCCCAGTGTAGATGCTGGGTCCCTGGGCCTATTCCCATTGTAGAGGCTGGGTCCCTGGGCCTGCTCCCTGTCTAGAGGCTGGGCTCCCTGGGCCTACCCCCGGTGTAGGGGCTGGATCCCTGGGCCTACTCCCGTGTAGTGGCTGGGTCCCTGGGCCTAATCCTGGTGTAGTGGCTGGGTCCCTGGGCCTACTCCCAGTGTAGAGGCTGTGTCTCTGGGCCTACTCCCAGTGTAGAGGCTGAGTCCCTGGGCCTATTCCTAGTGTAGAGACTGAGTCCCTGGGCCTACTCCCAGTGTAGAGGCTGGGTCCCTGGGCCTACTCCCAGTGTAGAGGCTGGGTCCCTGGGCCTATTCCTGCTGTAGAGGCTAGGTCCCTGGGCCTATTCCCAGTGTAGAGGCTGGGTCCCTGGGCCTATTCCCAGTGTAGAGGCTGGGTCCCTGGGCCTATTCCCAGTGTAGAGGCTGGGTCCCTGGGCCTACTCCTAGTGCAGAGGCTGGGTCCCTGGGCCTATTCCTAGTGCAGAGGCTGGGTCCCTGGGCCTATTCCCAGTGTAGAGGCTGGGTCCCTGGGCCTATTCCCAGTGTAGAGGCTGGGTCCCTGGGCCTATTCCCAGTGTAGAGGCTGGGTCCCTGGGCCTATTCCTAGTGCAGAGGCTGGGTCCCTGGGCCTATTCCCAGTGTAGAGGCTGGGTCCCTGTGCCTATTCCCAGTGTAGAGGCTGGGTCCCTGGGCCTATTCCTAGTGTAGAGGCTGGGTCCCTGGGCCTATTCCCAGTGTAGAGGCTGGGTCCCTGGGCCTATTCCTAGTGTAGAGGCTGGGTCCCTGGGCCTATTCCCAGTGTAGAGGCTGGGTCCCTGGGCCTACTCCCAGTGTAGAGGCTGGGTCCCTGGGCCTATTCCCGGTGTAGAGGCTGGGTCCCTGGGCCTATTCCCAGTGTAGAGGCTGGGTCCCTGGGCCTATTCCTAGTGTAGAGGCTGGGTCCCTGGGCCTATTCCCAGTGTAGAGGCTGGGTCCCTGGGCCTATTCCCAGTGTAGAGGCTGGGTCCCTGGGCCTACTCCCAGTATAGAGGCTGGGTCCCTGGGCCTATTCCCAGTGTAGAGGCTGGGTCCCTGGGCCTACTCCCAGTATAGAGGCTGGGTCCCTGGGCCTACTCCCAGTGTAGAGGCTGGGTCCCTGGGCCTATTCCTTGTGCAGAGGCTGGGTCCCTGGTCCTATTCCCAGTGTAGAGGCTGGGTCCCTGGGCCTATTCCCAGTGTAGAGGCTGGGTCCCTGGGCCTATTCCCAGTGTAGAGGCTGGGTCCCTGGGCCTATTCCTAGTGTAGAGGCTGGGTCCCTGGGCCTATTCCCAGTGTAGAGGCTGGGTCCCTGGGCCTATTCCCAGTGTAGAGGCTGGGTCCCTGGGCCTATTCCCAGTGTAGAGGCTGGGTCCCTGGGCCTATTCCCAGTGTAGAGGCTGGGTCCCTGGGCCTACTCCCAGTGTAGAGGCTGGGTCCCTGGGCCTACTCCCAGTGTAGAGGCTGGGTCCCTGGGCCTATTCCCAGTGTAGAGTCTGGGTCCCTGGGCCTATTCCTAGTGTGGAGGCTGGGTCCCTGGGCCTATTCCTTGTGCAGAGGCTGGGTCCCTGGTCCTATTCCCAGTGTAGAGGCTGGGTCCCTGGGCCTATTCCCAGTGTAGAGTCTGGGTCCCTGGGCCTATTCCCAGTATAGAGGCTGGGTCCCTGGGCCTACTCCCAGTGTAGAGGCTGGGTCCCTGGGCCTATTCCTTGTGCAGAGGCTGGGTCCCTGGTCCTATTCCCAGTGTAGAGGCTGGGTCCCTGGGCCTATTCCCAGTGTAGAGGCTGGGTCCCTGGGCCTATTCCTAGTGTAGAGGCTGGGTCCCTGGGCCTATTCCCAGTGTAGAGGCTGGGTCCCTGGGCCTATTCCCAGTGTAGAGGCTGGGTCCCTGGGCCTACTCCCGGTGTAGAGGCTGGGTCCCTGGGCCTATTCCCAGTGTAGACTGGGTCCCTGGGCCTATTCCCAGTGTAGAGGCTGGGTCCCTGGGCCTACTCCCAGTGTAGAGGCTGGGTCCCTGGGCCTACTCCCAGTGTAGAGGCTGGGTCCCTGGGCCTATTCCTAGTGTAGAGGCTGGGTCCCTGGGCCTATTCCCAGTGTAGAGTCTGGGTCCCTGGGCCTATTCCTAGTGTAGAGGCTGGGTCCCTGGGCCTACTCCCAGTGTAGAGTTGGATTTGTGGACCTTTCTCAGGCTCAGAAGGTATTAAGGCCTTCTCAGGCCGTGACCGTACCTTCCCCCCTCCTCTGATGGATGATCAGCCATGATCTCATTAAATGGCAGAACAGGCTCGAGGGGCCGAATGGCCTACTCCTGCTCCTATCTTCTATGTTTCTATGTTTCTCCCCCCAGTGGGAGACACTGCATCATCCAGTCACTGGCTCAGATTGGGACCTGATCGTACTGGCACTGAAACCTGTCTCTGTCCTGCTCTGTGGTGCTGAATGTTGGTTTACCAGCGCTGGGCTGCTGCAGATATATGTCACACTACAAACAAGAGTAAGGCACAATAACCTGTGACAGGAACTCAACGCTATGCGGGCGCTGTAAATATTGGTTTGTCTCAGGGCGCTGAGCCATTTACTCACAGCATTCTCTCAGTTTATTCATCAAAAGAAGCTGCAATGATTCTGGGTTGGCCTGCATTTCCTGTCACCTATTGTGATGTGAATGGGAGACAGAGCGAGAGGAGAGAGGGACAGAGACAGGAGAGAGAGATCATAGAATGGTTACAGCATGGAAGAAGGATATTCGGCCCGTCGAGCCCGTGCCGGCTCTCTGCAAGAGCACTTCAGCGAGTCCCTCTCCCCCGCCCTTTCCCTGTAGCCCAGCACATTTTTTTCCTTCAGATACTTATCCAATTCCCTTCTGAAAGCAATGATTGAGTCTCCAGGCAGTGCATTCCAGATCCTAACCACTCGCTGCGTAAGAAAGTTTTTCCTTACATCACCTTTGGTTCTTTTGCCAATCACCATAAATCTGTGTCCTGTGGTTCTCGACCCTTCCGCCAATAGGAACAGCTTCTCTCTATCTACTCTGTCCAGACACCTCATGATTTTGAACACCTCTATCAAATCTCCTCTCAACCTTCTCTGCTCCAAGGAGAACAACCCCAGCTTCTCCAGTCTATCCAGGTAACTGAAGCCCCTCATCCCTGGAATCATTCTCGTAAATCTTTTCTGCACCCTCTCTAAGGCCTTCACATCCTTCCTAAAGTGCAGTGCCCAGAATTGGACACAGTTCTCCAGTTGAGGCCGAACCAGTGTTTTATAAAGGTTCATCATAATTTCCACGCTTTTGTACTCTATGGGCTGGATTTTAATTCAGCAGTCGGGAAGGAGGCGGGACTACAACTTTCAGGTTTTAGTCCCGCCTCCATCGAGATGTGGCCAATCCACGCGATTTTCCCTTGATTGACCTTGTTGAGCCCGCCCAGCGGGCTCAGCAGGCCAATGAAGGGCCACCCGGCAACAGGTGACGTCACAAATTGAAATTTCATCTGTCAGGACGTGTTGACAGATGAAATATCAGTGTTTCACAGCTGTTTGAAGCTGTCAAACACTGACAGTCTGACTTCTAACCTGAGTCCTTTTACACAGACTCAGTTAGAACTCTCACCGGCACTGAAAGCTGAAGGCTGTCACTTTTGACAGCTCGCGGTCATTCTGCTTTCAGTGCCGGCTGAGTGATGGACTCCCGAAACCTAGAGGAAGAAAGGCTGTTAAGGTAAGTACAGGTAATTTAAACTTCTTTACACACTTTAGACACACCAAACACACTTACCTTTGCACTCATGCACCCATCACTCACCTGAACACTGACATCTCGACCCCTCCAAGTCCTTCAACCCGACGGCCCGACTGCTCTAACCTGGCGTGGTTTGGAGCCGTCGGGAATCCCACACGAAACCCCTCAAAATAGGGATTAGGCTAAAAACTGCCCATTAACTGCCTGTTAACAGGCAGTTAATTGGCACTAATTCCTTCCCGCCTCGGGTCAGCGGGTCCCAGTGCGGGGCGGGTACCCGCCTCCCCTGAAACTTACGTGGAGGCGGGTTTTGAGCGGGATGGTGTTGGGACCCCTGAATTCAGGATTTTTGCCCCCCGCACGCCTAAAAGTCCGCCTCACGGCTCACTGAAAATCCAGCCCTATATCTCTATTCATGGAGCCCAGGATCCTGTAAACATTTTTTACTGCTTTCTCAACCTGCCCTGCCACCTTCAATGATTGGTGCACATATACCCCCAGGTCTCTCTGTTCATGCTTGACCTCGTCCTCACCAATCTACCTGTCGCAGATGCATCTGTCCATGACAGCATTGGTATCAGTGACCGCAGCACAGTCATTGTGTAGAGGAAGTGCCGTCTTCACACTGAGGACACCCTCCATCGTGTTGTGTGGCACTACCACCGTGCTAAATGGGATAGATTCAGAACAGATCTAGCAGCTCAAAACTGGACATCCATGAGGCGCTGTGGGCCATCAGCAGCAGCAGAATTGTATTCCACCACAATCTGTAACCTCATGGCCCGGCATATCCCTCACTCTACCATTACCATCAAGCCAAGGGATCAGCCCTGGTTCAATGAGGAGTGTAGAAGATCATGCCAGGAGCAGCACCAGGTGTACCTAAAAATGAGGTGCCAACCTGGGGAAGCTGCAACACAGGACTACATGCATGCTAAAAAGCAGAAGCAGCATAATATAGACAGGGCTAAGCTATCCCACAATTAATGGATCAGATCAAAACTCTGCAGTCCTGCCACATCCAGTCATGAATGGTGATGGACCATTAAACAACTAACGGGAGGAGGAGGCTCCATGATTATCCCCATCCTCAATGATGGTGGAGCCCAGCACGTGAGTGCAAAAGACAAGGCTGAAGCGTTTGCAACCATCTTCAGCCAGAAGTGCCGAGTGGATGATCCATCTCGGCCTCATCCTGAGGTCCCCACCATCACAGAAGCCAGTCTTCAGCCGATTCGATTCACTTTACATGATATCAAGAAACGCTGCACACTGGATACAGCAAAGGCTATGGGCCCCAACAGCATCCCGGCTATCGTGCTGAAGACTTGTGCTCCTGAACTAGCCGCGCCTCTAGCCAAGCTGTTCCAGTACAGCTACAACACTGGCATCTACCCAACAATGTGGAAAACTGCCCAGGTATGTCCTGCCCACAAAAAGCAGGACAAATCCAATCCAGCCAATTACTGCCCCATCAGTCTACTCTCAATCATCAGCAAAGTGATGGAAGGTGTCGTCGACAGTGGTATCAAGCGGCACTTACTCACCAACAACCTGCTCACTGATGCCCAGTTTGGGTTCCGCCAAGACCACTCGGCTCCCGACCTCATTACAGCCTTGGTCCAAACATGGACAAGGAGATGAATTCCAGAGGTGAGGTGAGACTGCCCTTGACATCAAGGCAGCATTTGACTGAGTGTGGCATCAAGGAGCCCTAGTAAAACTGAAGTCAATGGGAATCGGGGGAAAACTCTCCACTGGCTGGAGTCATACCTAGCACAAAGGAAGATGGTTGTGGTGGTTGGAGGTCAATCATCTCAGCCCCAGGACATCACTACAGGAGTTCCTCAGGGCAGTGTCTTAGGCCCAACCATCTTCAGCTGCTTCATCAATGACCTTCATCCATCATAAGGTCAGAAGTGAGGATGTTCGCTGATGATTGCACAGTGTTCAGTTCCATCCGCAACTCCTCGGGTAATGAAGCAGTCCATGCCCGCTTGCAGCAAGACCTGGACGACATTCAGGCTTGGGCTGATAAGTGGCAGGTAACATTCACACCACACAAGTGACAGGCAATAACCATCTCCAACAGGCGAGCGTCTAACCACATCCCCATGACATTCAGCAGCATTACTGTCGCCAAGTCCCCCACCATCAACATCCTGGGGGTCACCATTGACCAGAAACTTTACTGCACCAGCCACATAAATACTGTGGCAAAAAGAGCAGGTCAGAGGCTAGGTATTCTATGGCGAGTGTCTCACCTCCTGACTCCCCAAAACCTTTCCACCATCTATAAAGGCACAAGTCAGGAGTGTGATGGAATACTCTCCACTTACCTGGATGAGTGCAGCTCCAGCAACACTCAAGAAACTCGACACCATCCAGGACAAAGCAGCTCGCTTGATTGGCACCCCATTCACCACCTTAAACATTCACTCCCTCCACCACCGGCGTACCGTGGCTGCAGTGTGTACCATCTACAAGATGCACTGCAGCAACTCGCCAAGGCTTCTTCGGCAGCACCTCCCAAACCCACGACCTCTTCCACCTAGAAGGCCAAGGGCAGCAGGTGCATGGGAACACCACCACCTCCAAATTCCCCTCCAATTCACACACCATCCTGACTTGGAAGTATACCGCCATTCCTTCATCGTCGCTGGGTCAAAATCCTGGAACTCCCTCCCCAACAGCACTGTGGGAGCACCTTCACCACACGGACTGCAGCAGTTCAAGAAGGCGGCTCACCCCCACCTTCTCAAGGGCAACTAGGGATGGGCAATAAATGCTGGCCTTGCCGGTGACGCCCACATCCCATGAACGAATAAAAAAAAAAAGCACCCCCTTTAGGATTGTACCCTTTAGTTTATATTTCCTCTCCTCATTCTTTCTACCAAAATGTATCACTTTGCATTTTTCTGCATTAAATTTCATCTGCCATGTGTCCACCCATTCCGCCAGCCTCTCTATGTCCTCTTGAAGTCTATCATTATCCGCCTCACTGTTCACTATACTTGCACCCTGTTCACCAAAGCAAGTAGAGCAAGTGAGGTAGAGACAGCGAAAGAGGGAGCGAGAGAGAGAGAGCGAGAGAGACAGACAGACAGAGCAACAGAGACAGACAGAGCGAGACAGACCGAGAGAGAGAGCGAGAGACAGACCGAGAGAGAGAGCGAGAGACAGACCGAGAGAGAGAGCAAGAGACAGACCGAGACACAGAGACAGACAGAGAGAGACAGACAGAGAGAGAGAGAGAGAGAGACAGACAGAGAGAGAGAGACAGACAGAGAGAGACAGACATAGAGAGAGAGAGACAGACAGACAGAGTGTGAGACCGAGAGAGAGCGAGAGACAGACCGAGAGAGAGAGAGACAGAGAGAGAGACAGAGACAGCCAGAGAGAGAGAGACAGACAGAGAGAGAGAGAGACAGACAGAGTGAGAGACCGAGAGAGAGCGAGAGACAGACAGAGAGCGAGTGAGAGCGAGAGAGAGAGAGAGAGAGACAGAGTGAGAGAGAGAGAGACAGAGTGAGAGTGAGAGAGGGAGTGAGTGAGAGCGAGAGAGAGCTAGAGAGACAGACAGAGCGAGAGAGAGAGACTGCATTTATGTGCTAAACCATAAATGTATTTTGATGCTTTGGCAACATAAGATGTAACTTATCATGCCAATAAAGCGATTTGAATTTGAATTTGAATTTGAGAGATACAGAGTGAGAGATTATAGTTTGGTTTAGCAAGATTGCATTAACAGTTTGTATTCAATGTGTTACTAAGTTTCCAGTATTAAGTGTCCCTCTCGGATATATAAGTATAAAATAAACATCCTCATCCTTTAAAGCTGGCTATCCAGTATTGGTCAGTTCTGCCTTCTTTTGGGATGCGAGGCTTCACCCTGGCTGTTACTGCCTTTCTGTGATTGTCCTCTTCTCGTCCTAGCTTGGCTAACCTTACACACAAGTATTTCTCTGTATCATTATACTGTTGTCTTACTCTCTGGGTTCAGAGACTTGAGCTGTTAAACACCAGTTGGCATACACTGCAGGTTTTCCTGTGACGCCACTCTGTTACGCGGGTTGCGGTGAATATTGGATATTCGGGGGGGTCGCATGCGCCAGTCACAGAAGTATCCAATTCTCCTTTTAAACATAGAAACATAGAAACTAGGAGCAGGAGTAGGCCATTCGGCCCTTCGAGCCTGCTCCGCCATTCAACGAGATCATGGCTGATCATCCAAACCCTAGCACACGGTCCCTACACCGACAGCCATCCCACCCAAGCCCTATCCCCGTAACCCCGTAACCCCACGTATTTAATCCCCCCTAACACTAAGGGCCAATTTTTTATCATGGCCAATCAACCTAACCCGCACATCTTTGGACTGTGGGAGGAAACCGGAGCACCCGGAGGAAACCCACGCAAACACGGGGAGAATGTGCAAACTCCACACAGACAGTCACCCGAGGCCGGATTTGAACCCGGGTTCCTGGCGCTGTGAGGCAACAGTGCTAACCACTATGCCACCGTGCATGCAAGGAAATCGGACAGTGCCTTTCCAAGTGTGTGTGCTCAGGCCTGTCCGAATTTCCAATCGTTGGTGTGTACCTCTCTTCAATTAATCTCTTCACCTTCTAACTTTCACTCAACACTTTCTCCACATGGAAGACCAGCTTGCAAAGCTCCTTGCAGCTTCCTGTAACCGCCTGCCTGTTCTGAATCTTCCAAGTGTTGATAGTTCTATTAACCTTCTGATTGGCTGTTGAAAGCATGACCTGGGGTCAATTTTTATTTACGAAGTACATCTCATTCAAGGGACACGATCAATCGAGATGGCCAATTCAAATCAAATCAGAATGATCTGATAGAGGTCTTTGAAATTATGAAGGGGTTCGATAGGGTAGACGTAGAGTAGATGTCTCCACTTGTGGGGGAGTCCAGAACTAGGGGCCATAAATACAAGAGAGTCACTAATAAATCCAATAGGGAATTCAGGAGAAACTTCTTTACCCAGAGAGTGGCGAGAGTGTGGAACTCGCTACCACAGGGAGTGGTTGAGGCGAATAATATAGATGTATTTAAGGGGAAGCTAGATAAACACATGAGGGAGAAAGGAATATGTTGATAGGGTTCAATGAAGAGGGGTGGGAGGAGGCTCGTGTGGAGCATAAACACCAGCATAGACTGGGTGGGCCGAATGGCCTGTTTCTGTGCTGTACAGTCTTTGTAAATCTATGCGATTCTGTCACATGTTTCCTTTGTATTTCCACCTCCGTAACATCGCCCGTCTCCGCCCCGCCTCCGCTCATCCGCTGCTGAAACCCTCATCCACGCCTTTGTTACTTCTAGACTTGACTATTCCAATGCACTCCTGGCCGGCCTCCTACATTCTACCCTACGTAAACTTGGGGTCATCCAAAACTCGGCTGCCCGTGTCCTAACCCGCACCAAGTCCTGTTCTCCCATCTCCCCTGTGCTCGCTGACCTACCCAGTTAATCACAGAATCACAGAAACCCCACAGTGCAGATAGAGGCCATTTCGGCCCATCAAGCCTGCACCGGCACATATCCCACCCGATCCCCGTAACCCCTACACCAACACATATCCCACCCTATCCCCACGTATTTAATCCCCCTAACACTAAGGGTCACTTTATCATAGCCAATCAACCTAACCTGCACATCTTTGGACTGTGGGAGGAAACCGGAGCACCCGGAGGAAACCCACGCAAACACGGGGAGAATGTGCAAACTCCACACAGACAGTCACCCGAGGCCGGATTCGAACCCGGGTCCCTGGCGCTGTGAGGCAACGGTGCTAACCACTATGCCACCGTGCTGCGCCTCAATTTCAAAATTCTCATCCTTGTTTTCAAATCCCTCCATGGCCTCGTCCCTCCCTATCTCTGTAATCCCCTTCAGCCCCACAACCCCCCGAGATATCTGCGCTCCTCTAATTCTGCCCTCTTGAGCATCCCTGATTATAATCACCCCACCATTGGTGGCCAAGCCTGGGCCCTAAGCTCTGGAATTCCCTCCCTAAACCTCTCCGCCTCGCTACCTCTCTTTCCTCCTTTAAGACTCTCTTTAAAACCGACCTCTTTGACCAAGCTTTTGGTCACCTGTCCTAATTTATCCTTATGTGGCTTGGTGTCAAAATTTTTTTGTCTTTTAATAGTCCTGTGAAGCTTCTTGGGATGTTTTACTATGTTAAAGGTGCTATATAAATACAAGTTGTTGTTTAAGGTGCCAGTCAACTCAATAGGGATGTGTCAGAACCCATAATTGCTGAGTTTTAATTAGTTTAATTCTCCAATTAATCTCACTTTGCTGTTCTGAGCTTAAACCACATTAAGACTGAAGATTGGTGATTGATCTGATCGAAGTGTTTATAATGTTAAAAGGATTCGATTGGGTAGGTAGAGAAAAATGGTGGGAGGAGTCCAGAACCAGAGGGTTCAATCTTAAAATTGGCCATTTAGGAGTGAAATCAGGAAGTATTTTTTCGCACAAAGGGTAGTGGAAATGTAGAAGTCTCTCCCCCAAAAGGCTATGGGTGCTGGGGGTCGATTGGTCAAGACGGAGATCGACAGGTTTTTGTTAGGTATGGGTATCGGGCGATATGGAGCAAAGGCGGATAAATGTGGAAGGTTGAAGGTAATGTGCGTTTAATTGTCTACAGTTTTGATTGGGCTCCAGTCAAGGTGGACAGCTGGCTTTAATTGGATTATGTCTGTGTGAGCCCTTTGTGTCACAAGGACCTCCCAGAATGCAATGACTTACCTGTTTAACTTTCTCAGAATGCCTGTGATGTGTTTTAGAATGGCTGTTTTTCCTACATTGACACCTCAGTGCAGCACTGAAGGAGTGCTGCATGGTTGGAGGTGCTGTCCTTCTGCACAGCTGGATGTAAAAGATCCAAGGGCACTTTCTCGAAGAGGTGCAGGAAGTTCTCAGAGTGTCCTGACCATCATTCATCCCTTGGGGTGAATCCACACAACACAATCAGCTTCCGGTATTATCGGTGGATTCTTAAAATAGTCATAAATAATTTTACTTTTATTTACGGTATTTATCATTTTGCCTTCTCCTTCCTCCCTTTCCCTGCCCAGAATGTTGTGTTCCAGCCTCTGCTTGTCGTCCTCTGTAATTAGGCCAAGGCCCCCTCTGCCCTCTCAGGTGGACTTGAAAGATCCCGCGGCTCTATTCAAAGAAGATCAGGGGAGTTCTCCCCGGTGTCCTGGCCAATATTTACCCCTCAACCAACACCTAAAACAGATAATCTGGTCATTATCTCATTGCTGTTTGAGGGAGCTTGCTGTGCACAAATTGGCTGCATTACATTACAACAGTGACTACACTTCAAAAATCACTTCAATAAAAACAGAAAATGCTGGAAACACTCACCAGGTCAGGCAGCATTTGTGGAGAGCGAAACAGAGTTAACGTTTCAGGCCGATGACATGTCATCAGAATTTATTTCAGATTTCCAGCATCCGCGGTATTTTGCTTTTGCTTCAGAAGTACTTCATTGGCTGTGAAGCACTTTGCGACATCCTGAGGTTGTAAAAGGCGCTACATAAATGCAAGTCTTTACTTTTGAATTGGTTGGAGGGAGGGGTGCAGCAGTGGCCTGGGACAGTCTTACTTACGGTGACCATCTCCTGCCTAAACTGTAAAGGGGCATTTAAAACATGCGGTGTATTTATAACGAGTGCAATTGTGTGTTCACAAAATGGGCTGTTCATATGTGCCAGAATGTGAAATCAGTCTCGCCTCGCTGTGAAGCCACTGCCCTGTAAAGTGCTGGGATTACTCTGCACATAATGAAACACTACAGAAATACAAGTTATTATTGTGCTTGTGTATTATTTCTTTTTAAATACAGCAATCAAATGGAATGCTACGGTCTGGTTTTCAATGATCAAAACTACCAAACTGTCTGATTCCAAACCAGCAGACTGGCCGCACTATCCCTGAGAGAAAGAAAGAAAGAGAGAGAGAGAGAGAATGAAGGGAGAGGCAGCGAGCGATAAAGAAAAGCCAGAGTGACAGGATAAAGAGAGAGAGAAAATGGAGTGACACAGAAAGATAAATCGAATGACAGGGTGTGAGAGAGAGATGGAGGGAGAGTGAGAAAATACAGTGATGGAGAGAGAGAAGGAGAATAAAGTGACAGGAGGGAGAGAGAGAGAGCGAGAGGGACTGAGAGGAGTAAGAGAGAGACAAAGGGCACCCTTGTGCATGTGCCACTCTTGCAGGACTGCCAGCTCCAGGCTGCTGAGCAGCAGAGGGACCTGGGGTTAAAGTTTTTGAATCATTGACTGTCCACGAGAAGAGTCGCAAGGCCTTTGCAAAAGCGACTAGGGCGTTAGGATGTATCGCTATCAATAAATATATAACTAGAAGAACAGTTCTTAACTAATACACGGCCTTGGTCTGGTTATGTCTACAATACTGGGCCCAGTTTCAGCCCCTTCCCATGGTGAGAATATTGGGATGTGGGAAAGGTTCAGCGGAGGGACACTCAATTCACCAAACTCTCGCTTTGGCAACTTACACTGATGTCTCCCAGACCTCCCCAGCCCCCCTCAATCCTCACCAGCCCCCCTCAATCCTCACCAGCCCCCTCAATCCTCCCCTGCCCCCCTCAATCCTCCCCTGCCCCCTCAATCCTCCCCTGCCCCCCTCAATCCTCCCCTGCCCCCCTCAATCCTCCCCTGCCCCCCTCAATCCTCCCCAGCCCCCATCAATCCTCCCCAGCCCCCCTCAATCCTCCCCTGCCCCCCTCAATCCTCACCAGCCCCCTCAATCCTCCCCAGCCCCCCTCAATCCTCCCCAGCCCCCCTCAATCCTCCCCTGCCCCCCTCAATCCTCCCCTGCCCCCCTCAATCCTCCCCTGCCCCCCTCAATCCTCCCCTGCCCCCCTCAATCCTCCCCTGCCCCCCTCAATCCTCCCCTGCCCCCCTCAATCCTCCCCTGCCCCCCTCAATCCTCCCCTGCCCCCCTCAATCCTCCCCTGCCCCCCTCAATCCTCCCCTGCCCCCCTCAATCCTCCCCTGCCCCCCTCAATCCTCCCCTGCCCCCCTCAATCCTCCCCTGCCCCCCTCAATCCTCCCCTGCCCCCCTCAATCCTCCCCTGCCCCCCTCAATCCTCCCCTGCCCCCCTCAATCCTCCCCTGCCCCCCTCAATCCTCCCCTGCCCCCCTCAATCCTCCCCTGCCCCCCTCAATCCTCCCCTGCCCCCTCAATCCTCCCCAGCCCCCCTCAATCCTCCCCAGCCCCCCTCAATCCTCCCCTGCCCCCCTCAATCCTCACCAGCCCCCTCAATCCTCCCCAGCCCCCCTCAATCCTCCCCAGCCCCCCTCAATCCTCCCCTGCCCCCCTCAATCCTCCCCAGCCCCCTCAATCCTCCCCAGCCCCCCTCAATCCTCCCCTGCCCCCCTCAATCCTCCCCTGCCCCCTCAATCCTCCCCTGCCCCCCTCAATCCTCCCCTGCCCCCCTCAATCCTCACCAGCCCCCCTCAATCCTCCCCTGCCCCCCTCAATCCTCCCCAGCCCCCTCAACCCTCCCCAGCCCCCCTCAATCCTCCCCAGCCCCCCTCAATCCTCCCCAGCCCCCCTCAATCCTCCCCTGCCCCCCTCAATCCTCCCCTGCCCCCCTCAATCCTCCCCTGCCCCCCTCAATCCTCCCCTACCCCCCTCAATCCTCCCCAGCCCCCCTCAATCCTCCCCAGCCCCCCTCAATCCACCCCAGCCCCCCTCAATCCTCCCCTGCCCCCTCAATCCTTCCCTGCCCCCCTCAATCCACCCCAGCCCCCCTCAATCCACCCCAGCCCCCCTCAATCCTCACCAGCCCCCCCTCAATCCACCCCAGCCCCCCTCAATCCTCCCCTGCCCCCCGCACTCCTCCCCAGCCCCCCTCAATCCTCCCTTGTGTAAGATGTAGGATCACAGGTCACACTCAGATTACCCAGAGGGTTTTAGGAGTTGTAAGGTGTTTTATTGGAGAGCTACAGTTTAGGTATAATCAGATACTACATGCGATTGAAATAGATACAGTAAACATACAAGCCGTGACAGATGAGGGCGATCTACGGCCCCGGAGCGGAACGAAACGACCGGACGGATGGACCGATGGTGAGGCAGTACGGTGGTCCCAGATTGGGCGGATTCTTGCAGTCTGTGGCAGTGGTCACTTCCGTTGGGTCATTCCTCGAGCTGCTGGAGGTGTTAGGCCATCAGCCAGCATCGATCCACTTCAGAGGCTAAACTTGACCAAGGTATGAGGCCGTAGCCACCTCGGGGAAGCCTTCGCCCCTAACTGAAGGCCTGTTTTCCTCTCTGTCGCCTGTTTTCAGATCTTATTTCGATGGGCTGGTGGACACCTGGTGTCAATCATTTTTACCCATCCCATTGTCCAATTGCAAGGGAGAGGCTACCTGTGACAGCCCCTCCCATCTTGCTGAGGTCAGCTGTTTCCCTATCTCTGTTCTAAATGTCTTGTTGCCCTTTATCAGCTTGTTTATCTTTAAGGCTCCTTGCTAAATCCCTTATCAGCATAGCTATGCCTTGAAATCCTGCTTTTGTGTTCTGACCCCGTAATTCAGCTCTCTCTGACATGACTGAAATCTTTGTGTCATCAACTTAGGCAAACTGCTGATCTAGGGAACCCGTAACAGACTATTATTTCTTCCAATCCACGATTTCTTACACCATCCACCTTGAGATGGAAATATCCTTATTGACTTCTCACAATTGGCTCTTGACTAATCCAGCTAGCTTTTATCTCAACTTGGACATTAATTAGTAGGAAGACTCAGAAATGAAGATTTCTTACAGTCTCTGAGGGGGAGGAGCAGCCTCCGATCCCTTACTTAAATTCAATTCACTGTTCCAATTCTGCCCCACCTGGGGTCTCCTCTATGTTTCTTTAGATCTTCTTTTCCGGTGTGCTCAATTAATTTGTTGGTGCTGGTTAATCATCGGCATGAGTACAATTGGCTTATGTATCAAAGTCTTACTCCACACGTTACATATATCAAATACACTATCACTACAAGTTGGAGAACTACCAGAGCGTGTGAAATAATACGAACCTAAGGGTATTAAGCCCAATATCCCACCAGTGTGAGTTGTCCTCTATGCTGTTAATTTCACAGAAAACATAGAAACATAGAGATAGGAACAGGAGTAGGCCATTCGGCCCTTCGAGCCTGCTCCGCCATTCAATGAGATCATGGCTGATCTTCGTCTGAGATCATAGCTGATCTTACCAGTTCAGTACCCCGTCCCCGCCTTTTCTCCGTAACCCTTAATCCCCTTAGCCTTCAGAAATATATCCAATTCTCTCTTGAAAATATTTATTGAATTAGCCTTCACAGCCCTCTGTGGCAGGGAATTCCACAGGCTCACCACTCTTTGAGTGAAGAAATTCTTCCTCATCTCTGTTTTAAATGATTTGCCCGCTATTTTTAGACTGTGGCCCCTGGTTCTGTGCTCCCCTGCCATTGGAAACATTCTCTCTGAATTCAGCCTGTCCAGGCCTGCCATAATTTTATATGTTTCGATGAGATCCCCTCTCAATCTTCTAAACTCCAGTGAGTACAAGCCCAAACTATTCAATCTCTCCTCGTAGGTCATTCCCGCCATTCCAGGTATCAGCCTGGTGAATCGCCGCTGCACTCTTTCCATGGCAAGAACATCCTTCCGCAGATGGGGCGACCAAAACTGTACACAATACTCCAGATGCGGTCTCACCAGCACCTTGTACAGCTGTAGTAAGGTATCCCTATTCCTATACTCGAACCCCCTTGATATGAAGGCCAACATACCATTTGCCTTCTTAATCGCCTGTTGCACCTGCATGCTCTCCTTCAGTGACTGGTGCACAAGAACACCCAGGTCCCTCTGCACTTCCCCATCTCCCAATCTATTGCCATTTAGATAATAATCCACCCTCCTGTTTTTACCCCCAAAGTGGATAACCTCGCATTTATCCACATTATAGTGCATCTGCCACGTATCCGCCCATTCCCCCAACCTGTCCAAATCGCACTGTAGCCTCCTGACATCCTCATCAGAGCCCACCCCTCCTCCTAGTTTAGTGTCGTCAGCGAATTTGGAAATATTGCATCCAATTCCCTGATCCAGATCATTTATATATATTGTGAACAGCTGGGGTCCCAGGACAGATCCTTGCGGCACCCCGCTGGTCACTGCCTGCCACTCCGAAAACGAGCCGTTTATTCCAACTCTCTGTTTTCTATCCGCCAGCCAGTTCTCTATCCACGTTAATACTTTGCCCCCAATCCCATGAGCCTTAATTTTGCATGATAATCTTTTGTGTGGAACCTTATCGAAGGCTTTCTGGAAGTCAAGGTACACCACATCCACTGGCTCTCCCCCATCTATTTTACCAGTTACTTCCTCAAAAAATTCCAGCAGATTAGTCAAACACGATTTACCCTTTGTAAATCCATGTTGACTCTGTCCGATCCTTTCCCCATTTGTCAAGTGCTCCGCTATTTTATCCTTAATAATGGACTCTAGCATTTTGCCCACAACCGATGTAAGGCTTACTGGTCTATAATTCCCTGCTTTCTCTCTACCCCCCTTTTTAAATATTGGGGTAACATTAGCTACCCTCCAATCCACGGGTACTGTTCCCGAGTCAATGGAGTTCCGGAAGATGATCCTTAGAGCATCTGCTATCTCCAGGGCCACCTCCTTAAGTACCCTAGGATGTAGTTTATCAGGCCCCGGGGATTTGTCGGCCTTCAGTCCCCTCAACTTACCCAACACCATATCCCTAGAGATACTAATTTCTGTCAGCTCCTCCCTCTCATTAGTCCCTATGTTTGCCGATATTCCTGGGAGGTTATTTGTGTCCTCCTTTGTGAATACAGAACCAAAGTATGAGTTTAATTGGTCTGCCATTTCCTTATTCTCCATTATATATTCTCCCGAATCGGACTGCAAGGGACCGACTTGGGATTTTACCAGTCTTTTCCTCCTGATATACCGATAAAAGCTTTTGCAGTCTGTCTTTATGTTTGCTGCAAGTTTACTTTCGTATTCTATTTTCCCCTTCCTGATTAATCCCTTTGTCCTCTTTTGCTGTATCCTGTACTGCCCCCAATCTTCCGGTCTGGTGCTTTTTTTTGCCAGTTGATATGCCCTTTTTTTTGATTTTATGCCGTCCCTAATTTCCCTCGTTATCCACGGTTGAGTCACCTTTTTAGGTTTATTTTTATGCCAAACCGGTATAAACATGTTCTGGAATTCTTCCATTCTATCTTTGAATGCTTGCCATTGTCTATCCACTGTCAATCCCCCCAGAAACACCACCCAATCAATCTTACCCAATTCCCGTCTCATACCCTCGTAATTCCCTTTATTTAAGTTCTGGACCTTAGTCTCTGATTCAATTTCCTCACTCTCCATCTCGACTGAGAGCTCGATCATATTATGATCGCTCTGACCCAAGGGGCCTCGTACAAGAAGATTGCTGATAAGTCCCTTCTCATTGCACAATACCCAGTCTAAAATGGCCTGATCTCGAGTCGGCTCCTCGACATATTGGTCCAGATAACCGTCCCGAAAACATTCCAGGAATTCCTCCTCCTCAGAATTTTTACTAATTTGGGTAGTCCAATCAATATGTAAATTAAAGTCACCCATGATGACAGCTGTGCTCTTATCGCACGCTTCTCTAATTTCCCTTTTTATGCCTTCCCTCACCTCCATATTACTATTTGGAGGCCTATATATCACACCCACTAACGTTTTCCTCCCCTTGCTATTTCTCATTTCTACCCATACAGATTCCGTTTCATCCGAGTTAATATCCTTCCTTTCCATTGCATTAATCCCCTCCTTTACCAGCAATGCTACCCCACCTCCCCTACCTTTTTGCCGATCCTTCCTAAATATTGTATATCCCTGGATGTTAAGTTCCCAGCCTTGCCCACCCTGCAGCCACGTTTCTGTAATCCCAATCAAATCATACTTGTTTACCTCTATTTCCACAACTAATTCATCCACCTTGTTCCTAATGCTTCTAGCATTAAGATACAAAGCCTTCAGGCTTGCTTTTTTCACACTCTCATTATGAATTAGTTTGGCCCTTTGTGTTTCTCTCCTTTGCTTATTGCTTCTCACCTTTCTACCATCTATTTCTAACTTCATATGACTTCCCTCTTTTCCACTACCTAGGTTCCCATCCCCCTGCCAAATTAGTTTAAATCCTCCCGAACCGCCCTAGAAAAAATTACCCCGAGGACATCGGCTCCCTCACAGTTCAGGTGTAGACCGTCCCCTTGGTACAGGTCACTCCTCCCCAAGAACTGGTTCCAATGCCTCAAGAATTTAAATCCCTCTCCCTTGCACCACTGCTCAAGCCACGTATTTAGCTTATCTATCTTACTCTCTCTAAACTTATTAGCTCGTGGCACTGGTAGCAATCCAGAGATTACTACCTTTGAGGTCCTACTTTTCAATTTAGCTCCTAACTCCCTAAATTCAGCTTGTAGGACCTCCTCCCTCTTTTTACCTACATCGTTGGTACCTACATGTACCACGACAACTGGCTGATCCCCCTCCCCCTTCAGAATGCTCTGCACCCGCTCCAAGACATCCTTGACCCTTGCACCAGGGAGGCAACATACCATCTTGGAGTCTCGGTCTCGGCCACAGAAACTCCTATCTATCCCCCTTACAATTGAATCCCCTATCACTATAGCCCTATCCCTCTTTTTCCCGCCCTTCTGTGCAGCAGAGCCAGTCATGGTGCCCTGAACCTGGCTGCTGGTGCCTTCCCCTGATAAGTCATCTCCCCCAACAGTACCCAAAACGGTAAACCTGTTTTGGAGGGAGATGACCGCAGGTGACTCCTGCACTACCTTCCTGCCTTTACCCTGCCTTTTGGTCACCCATTTACTGTCTGAGCTAGCCTTTACCTGCGGTGTGACCAACTCACTGAATGTGCTATCCACAACATCCTCAGCATCGCGTATGCTCCAGAGTGAGTCCATTCGCAGCTCCAGCGCCGCCATGCGGTCCGCTAGGAGCTGCAGCTGGACACACTTCCTGCACACATAGTTGTCAGGGACAGTGTCCCTGATTTCCCACATGGCACAGGAGAAGCATGACACAGGTCCGAGCTGCCCTTCCATGACTTAACCCTTACAATACCCTTTTATTTACTACGATTTAGCTTAATTATTGAATTCTACTTAGAATAAGTTTGTGAAAGTACTCACCAACCAGTCACCTACCTGTTTTCTGGTGTTGTATTTTCACTGCCGCCTCCTGTCCTGGAACCTTTTCCACCTAGGTTAGGCTCCTGAAATAAAATAAATTGAACCTACCTTTTCAACTTCCCCTAACCCCTAAAAGGTTAGAGGAGGTGGAAGGGTGGGAGACACTACACTGTAGTGTTTCGGGTTTAGCAACAGCTCCACCTATATAAGAGTTACTGGCCTCCTGCTCTCCCGACTGCACCAGCTGTGAAAGAAAAAGCCCGCGAAAGGTGAGCTTTTAAACTCACCAGTTACTGGCCTCCTGCTCTCCCGACTGCCCCAGCAGTTACTGGCCTCCTGCTCTCCCGACTGCCCCAGCTGTGGTCTCGGGCCTCGCCTCTCTCCGGTTTTTATACCGGGCTCCGACTCACTGCTCCCGACTGGTCTCGGGCCTCGCTGGTCGCCGGGTTTTCTCCCGAGCTCCTCCTCGCTGCTCCCGCTGGTCCCGACTCCGCCTCCACCCGCTGCCGATGCCGCACTGGGGCCTACCTGAGCCTCTGGGGCCTCTTGTAGTCGCTCTGCCGCTCAGCTCCGCCTCCACCCGCTGCCGATGCCGCACTGGGGCCTACCTGAGCCTCTGGGGCCTCTTGTAGTCGCTCTGCCGCTCAGCTCCGCCTCCACCCGCTGCCGATGCCGCATTTCAATATCTATTCTCGAGGTGTCTTGCTCCAAAACATAAAAATGTTTTAGGGAGGAGTTCAGTCACATCACGAGCTCACTGAAACCCTCAGACAACAGGGGGATGTAGTATCCGAATTGTGCCACATAATTGTGCAGCTCATACTTAAGTATCTCATTTGCTGTCAGTTTCACTTGAGCATAAGTTTTGATATTGAGTAAAACGTGTTGATTGATGGGACAGGTCCTGTTAGACCCGTAAACCATGGTAGTTGCGGTAGTGGTAACACAGGAGGCACCACCAAAAGCACCTCATACTGGATTTGTACTGGTTTTCCCCACGCTCTGTTACTTACAAAACACAATTATTACAGTCAGTTAAATTCAGTCTTACAATCATTTCAAGCGACATTACAGTTTAACATCTAATCAACAAATCATGGACTTAAAAGATTCTCCAGATCTCTCTTTTACTCATATCCATCTTGTGGATAATTCTTACTAAATTTATTTCTCCCTACCCCTCAATTGCCCCAATCCAAATTCCATGTAACTCTCCACTTAAACTTCAATTTCAATCCCTCTAACAGGTACCAGTGTGTTTAACTTTATTCTGATTGTTTCATTAATTAGATAGTTTCTCGATGGAGTGTGTGGCAATGCTTTAAAAGTTGTTTCACTCTCCTGAGCCACATTAACTATTTCATGTCTTGCTGTTGTCAAGTAACTGAGCATGTCTGAGACCTGTTCCTCAGTGCAAACTCACCATACATTCCCGGATGGTAATTGCTTCATACGTAACAAATCACAGTTACACACTCATATCGTATCTCAATATTTTGCCACACGTGCTATTCGATACAAGCCATTCTCGGGCTTTCAGGTGATCCTATCAAAAGATTGTAGTTGTCTGGAGATCTGTGATCATCTCCCTCTGCGTGGCCCCAATGTCTTGGGTAGTGGCCAGGCGATCAATGCAGTTTTCTTAAAAGGTTCATTAAAGGCAGGGACACAAATGTCTCCAAGAGAAAGCTATCAATTTACTATTTGTAACTACACTTTCCTGACTTTCACTAGAATGAAAAGTCCCATTAATAGCAGATTCTATCTCATTCATGAGCCCTGGAGGAACTTTACTGTCTAATACAATATTTAAGATAGAAATCATAGATCAAACATTCCCACTTGATCCAAGTTATTAACACCTTTTAAAAAAATTCTTTATAACCTGCTATATTGTGCCTGAGTCCATTTTATCATTTCAAAATGATCCTAAAATCCAAACAGCAGTATTGTTGGACTGACAGGTTTTGTCAATGTTCAATTTCATATTTCCCCAAATGCTTTCTTCCTTGATACCCAGCAATTGGCAGGACCACCTAGACTGCTCTCAACCAGTTTATTTTAATGAAAATGTAATTATCCCCTTTAACTTCCGGTAGATTTCCCCTTCTCGTATCTTATCTTATCAGCTCCAACTTCAGAAACAAGTGATTCCCAGACTGGGTGGTTTACACGGTGTTTTAACATTAGAGACAGAAGTGCTGCAATTGATTTACAAGGTAACTTCCATATAACAAAAGAAAGCAGAGAATCCATTGTGGCTCTGCTTAAAAGCCCAAGGGGTTAATTCATCAAATCATAATTTTCCTTCTATCACTGTGGGGAAATATTCACTTAAAATTAAGAAACTTAAATTTAATAATGTCCAATATCTAAATTTAATTCAACAATTCTAAAGTTGGTAAACTTAAACAGCTGTCAGTAGAACGGGTTAACTCCTTTGCAGGATTTTAAGAAGGCGGAGCGAATATTGGCAGGTGCACACAATTGCATCACTTCACGTAAATTAAAAAAAAACTTTCCTGAACGAAAAAGACAGTTGTGTTTTCACAATTCAATAGGATAGTTAACTTTAATAATTCCAGTTTAATTCAGGCCAATATTTTATTAACTAACCACGATACAGAACAGATAAAATAAAACAAATAAAAACACTAAGTTACATCATATTTCTCTTTGTTCTTTCTTCAGATGCCGTTTCAAATCACTGTAAAAATACTGAATACAACTGGAGAAAAATTAGTTTTCACATTTAAACAAAACAAATCAAAATACTTTGGAAAATTCACGATAGCAACCGTGACTCCAAGGTTAAATCTTAGACTGAAACTTAATCTTTTGTTAAACAAACTTTTTGTTTTTCTCAGCTTTTCCACACCAGCTTAATTAAGTTGTAGTTCAAAGTTTTTTTTTCAAATTCTGGGTGCCCAATCTTATTCGCACATTCTTAAACCTTCTAAAATCCAAGACAAGACTACAAAGGGTTAAATGGCTTTTAGCTCTATGTACAGAAAAGTGGGTGGAGCTAAAACAAACACAACAGACACTTTCTTTTAAAGACAAACTTTCAGACAAAAGGAATACTGTAACTCCTTAAACATTCATAAATGCTTTGTAAAAAGACATTAAAATTCACACTGAAAACAAAAAAACCTGCAGAACAGCAGAAAAGAGACATGATCTTTCCTTTTCTCCTTTATTCCATCATAATTATTTTATCCTTTTCCTCATAAGCCAATTTTCAATTTCTGATGTTTTCTACTGAATCTCATTCTGTACTGATTACTGCCGCTGGGATTCTGGGAGAGTAGGGTGGGTGCCTCCCGAACCACCGGGGCATGCACGCACGCACGGGGGTGACTGAGTTGAGTTTGCGATAGTCAATCGTCATTCGATAGTCATCTGGTTTTCTAACCGGCCAAACTGGGGAGCTGGTCATGAACGTGCCTTTGCAAACAACACTCTGCTTTAGCTCCAAGGGAAGGGATCCTTGTATAGTTGTCTGGGTTGAATTGTCAAAGCCTGATAAAACTTGGGGTACGCCCTTTGTAGGATCGGGGTGGGGATCGTGAATGATGGTGGCAGAGGAGCCGGAGTCGACTACCGTTAATTGTTGACGGGCTCCAGAGTCAACAGTGCGGACTACCGGTCTCCCACCACCATCGTAATGGAGAGGGGAAGTCATCTCTCCCTGAGAGGCCTGCAGGAGTCAGAGGGGAGGCAGAAGTTCTGTCATTTGCTCGGGTTGTTGATGCTCCACGGCAACCAGTCGGGCTCCCAGTCCGATGGTCAAAGCCCCTAAGGCTGCCTCTATTCTCTCTAGTCGCTGTTCGACCAGGTCGGGCTCCCGGTCCGATGGTCAAAGCCCCTAGGCTGCCTCCATTCTCTCTAGTTGCTGTTCGACCGGGTCGGGCTCCCAGTCCGATGACCAAAGCCCCTAGGGCTGCCTCCATTCTCTCTAGTCGCTGTTCGACTGGGTCGGGATCCCAGTCCGATGGTCAAAGCCCCTAGGGCTGCCTCCATTCTCTCTAGTCGCTGTTCGACTGAGTCGGGCTCCCAGTCTGATGGTCAAAGCCCCTAGGGCTGCCTCAATTCTCTCTAGTCACTGTTCGACCGGGTCAGGCTCCCAGTCCAATGGTCAAAGCCCCTAGGGCTGCCTCCATTCTCTCTAGTCGCTGTTTGACCTGGTCGGGCTCCCAGTCCGATGGTCAAAGCCCCTATGGCTGCCTCCATTCTCTCTAGTCACTGTTCGACCTGTTTGGGGTCTGCTTGGCTTCGGGGGTTGTTGTTGCACTGACGGGCACAGTTGCCTTGACGGTGGCAGATGGAACAACACATCGAGGCAGCATTTCCTGCCACAGGAGTTTCGGACGGCCCTGACTTTGGGGTAGGCAGTGGGCCTTCGACGGCCGCTACTGGAGCTTTAGCAGGTGTCCCGGGGATATTGGCACGGGGCTGATCCCAAGCCGTTCTGGCATGGGTGCGTACTTGTTCCCACGGGGAGTCTTTGGAGACGTAAACGCCCAGCGCGTTACAGACCAATGGTTGGAGGCCGTTAGCCCGGAGAGTTAAAGCAGTCCCCTCTACCACCCCTGGTGCGCTGGAAAATGTCATGGAGTTTATGCATGAAGGCATTGGGGCTTTGGGTAGGGCCCTGTTTGGTGCTAGTTAGGACCTGGTGGAAGTTGATACCCTCCTCCCCTAGTGCTTGACATACTTCTACCTCAATATCCTCTATTACGCCAAACAGCAGAATGTCCTGACCCATCTCTTATTTTAATTTGGAGGAACACGCAGCCAGGAGGACCTGTTTAAGGTCGTCCCCTTCTAGTTCTGGATGAGTGACCTTAAAAATCCTCCACCACTGCCTGAGGTCGATTGGGCTGGTGTTCATGTCCACCGTCCCTTGGTCATCCTTTAGTGCCCTGACCTCAAAAGTGATAAGGAGCCTATGCGTGGTGGTGGTGACCGTTTCCCCCCTGTCTTTAGGGTCGAGGAGAAGGATTGGACGCCTGCCACCTCCTCTTTAGTCAGGTGCTGAGACTGACGAGCAGCATTGGCCCGAGTGACCACACACACCGGTATCGCCTTGTTTGCTTCGCCATCCTTGTACGGTGGAGGCAGAGCCGAGGGGGTCGGGTTCTCCGCTAGGTTGTCCCAACAAGGGCCGGGATCTCTCAGTTTGATTTTGGAGACAGCAGCCACCACTGCCCGCTGTTGGCTGCTTATCGCCTGAAGCTGTTGGATTTTTGCTGAGCGTGGGATGTGGTCTGCTTCGGGGGAGGCAGTGGTTTGGCACCAGTTTAATTCCCTTATAGCGCTCCTTGCGTCTTCCAACTCCTCACTTAATCTGGTACTTTCTGCCTGTAGTTCAATATTTTGTTCTAGTATTTGCTCTCGTTTCCTTTGTGTACAGTGAGCTTGGTCGTGACCCTTTTTCTCCCAGCATAACTGGGTGCAAAGGTCAAAAGTGCTTTCCTGCCACCTGTTGTTTTCTTTCTGTAACTCTTTGTTTTTCTTATTTAATTGTACAGCGCACAAGTGTGCTCCGTAAGCTAACTTAGCTCGACCCGTTTCCAGCTTAAGTTTGCTTTTCTTAACATCCTCAGAGAGTCTGTCAAGAATATAATCACAGTCCCCGTTACTATCTTCGAGGATTTTTCGATGAACCATTGCCACAGATGTGCCGGCTTTTTCTGTCAGGCTGTCTATTAACCGTTCCCGGTGATATGCCAACACCATTGTATTTCTGGTTTTGCTTTTAACACACTCTCTCCCTGTCCCTTTTTTCAGGGAGCCCCCTACCCAGTCTACGCGACGATCACGCGCAGTTGACCAAGTCTCTCCGGTCCTCGAACCGGAACCTCACAACTCCCAACACTGTATCCCACTTCTGACACCAGTGTAAGATTTAGGATCACAGGTCACACACAGATTACCCCGAGGGTCTTAGGAGTTGTAAGGGGTTTTATTAGAGAGCTACAGTTTAAGCGTAATCAGATACTACATGCGATTGAAATAGATACAGTAGACATGGCAGCTCCGTGACGGGTAACTCGCAGTCCGGATGGGAGGAGGGGAGCCGGGCATGGTGGCCAGAGCGGGAGAAGCAGGCCACCACACGTGGAGCCGGCAACAGTGAGGAGGAGGCGGCGGTGACGAGGAGGACGGAGCGGCTGAGGGACATCGTGCTCCCACTGCCACGGGAAGCCATTGTATTGACTCTGAACGTGGCGCTGTATGTATAGCTGACGCGTCCCCACGGGGAACAAGCATTCCATTGTACTTGTACTTGTACTGGTTACATATGGCAAATAAAGCTGAACTGAACTGAACTGAACAACCCGTGACCGATGCGGGCGATCTATGGCCCCGGAGCGGAATGAAACAACTGGACGGACGGACGGTGAGGCAGTACAGTGGTCCCGGATTAGGTGGATTCCTGCAGTCTGTGGCAGTGGTCACTTCCGTTGGGTCGTTCCTCGAGCTGCTGGAGGTGTTAGGCCGTCAGCCAGCATCGATCCACCTCAGAGGCTAAACTTGACCAAGGTGTGAGGCCGTAGCCACCTCGGGGAAGCCTTCGCCACTAACTGAAGCCTGTTTTCCTCCCTCGGTCGCCCGTTTTTAGACCTTATTTCGATGGGCTGGTTGATACCTGGTGTCAATCATTTTTACCCATCCCATTGTCCAATTACAAGGGAGAGGCTACCTGTGACAGCCCCCACTCCCATCTTGCTGAGGTCAGCTATTTCGCTATCTCTGTTCTAAATGTCTTGTTGCCCTTTCAGGAGACAGCTTGTTTATCTTTAAGGCTCCTTGCTAAATCCCTTATCAGCCTTGAAGGCCTGTTTTTGTGTTCTGATCCCGTAATTCAGCCCTCTGTACAACTCCTTTTCTGACATGACTGGAATATTTCTGTGTCATCAACTTAGGCAAAATGCTGATCTAGGGAACCCGTAACAGACTATTATTTCTTCCAATCCACGATTTCTTACACTTGCGCCCCATAATCCTCCCCTGCCCCCCTCAATCCTCCTCTGCCCTCCTCAATCCTCCCCTGCCCCCCCGTCCTCCCCTTTCACACCCATGCCCTCCCTGCCCCCAGTCCTTCCTGCGTCCCCCCCCCCTCCAGTGGTCCCTGCTCTGGGACAGCCAGTATGAACAGCCACTCTGATATGATCAAAAACAGGAAACAATGTTGGCTGTAATAATTTGCTCTCTCGGTGATATCAGTGAAAGATACCAGTTACCAAAACAATTTCTTCAGGACTCTGGCTCCTGGGCACACAGAAAGCTTGGTCCCCTGTCTGAGTACTCACATTATTCTAACAATGGGCCAGTGTGTCCAGCCCTACTGTGCCGAGGTCTGGAGCTGGCTGCATCTTATTGTAATGTCAAACATTAATTTTATCAAATCAGACTGAAAAAGATTGCAGTCCATTAAAGGCCCATTGATTATAAACACCTGGGTTCTGAGTCTCCACACTCCGTGTCTCCAGACAGTCTGACAGTCTCTGGGCTCCGTGTCTCCAGACAGTCTGACAGTCTCCACACTCCGTGTCTCCAGACAGTCTGACAGTCTCTGTAAAGTCTGTGGGTTGTGCAGTTAATTACGACACAGACTTCAGGAGTAACATACAACAGGACTTTACTATTCGAAGGTCAGGGCGAATCTGCCCTATAAATCATGCCACAGCACTTATATACCGGTGTGGTCACCGTCGGTATTACCGTATACAGAAGCCAAACAAGTAGTGCCACACCTAAAATAGTTCTCTTAAAGGTGAACGGTTACATACAATAGTCTCTTAAAGGTAGACGGTTACATACACTACAATCCTCCCTTTTTAGCTTACAACATACGTATTCCCCATTAAACATAACATATTCAACTTCATGTAAAACAATTTACAGATATAGTCTCTGCGGAAAACAGTTCACAGGTTCAGTCTCTGTGGGAACAGTTCACAGATTCAGTCTCTGGTCTTGACTCGGTCCGAACAACATCTCTGTGGTGTAGCCGGTTCACATTGCTAGCGTGACTCATCCAATAGTCTTTCCCTTGACGCAACAGCTTGAACTTCCGTCCTGCTGAAGCAGCAGTGCTGACTTTTACAAACAGCTGGACTGCCTTAGTAATTTTTCCCTACTTTCCCATTAGAAGTGATAATGATTTAGATGGTTATCATCTTCGGCTTCGTCTTTTCCTTTTTTGCTTCTTGGAGACTTTCGGGGCTCCCTTATCAGCTGCCAGCTGTAGCGCCACCATCTCCCTATGTTCCTTAGACTTTAAGTGCTTCATCCTGATTTCTGCACTTTGGGAGTTTTCATCACAAGCTGGGCAGACCAAGTCCTCGTAATATTCCGTGTCACTCAACAGGTCATGGTAATATTCAGTGTCATCCTGAGCTAGTCTAGCGAGAGGGCCTGCTACTTCTTCCTTACCCAACTGGACGTTAGCCGACTGTTGTTCCCTCCCTAGACATCTTTCCTGAAGAGACTTCTTTATGCGTTCATATTCATCCCACTCTTCCTGGGTTTCCTGCAAATCCTTCACTAATGACTTCAATACTTCCCCTTCCAGCGGAGATTGATTGATTGGGCTATTCAATCCTTCTACTGGAGCATCTGTTTCAACATTCTGTTGTTCCCATTGACGTGATTCAGCGTACTTTTGGCATCCCAGTAAAATCCGTGTTGCACCCTCAGCTATATCCGTAACTTTTGAGAGCTCCGAACTCCTTCCCTCTGAAGATTGAAGCTCGTGTTCAGATTGTTCCCATTGCAGAGTCTTGTCCCTCAACGTATGAAGGAGTTGGCTGACCGTTAACTCTTCCACGGGAACACTGTGAATCAGAGTCTTCTCCATTTCATCCACCTTTTCCTCCAATGCTTTCACCTTCTTTTCCTCTTGGACTTTGGTTTTCAGCGCTCGGAGAAGTTGTGCCATGATGCTATCTAGCTCTTGTGCCATGATGCTCTCTAGCTCATGTCTTACAGTCTCTGTGTTTCTTACAGTTTCCTTTTCTTCCACTGAAAGGATTCCCAGTTGACTCTGTTCTTCAAGTTGTTGAACCTCGGTCATTGCCGCCTCATATTTGTCTTGGGTTTCCTTCAATAATTTTCTGAGTTCTTGGACATCTTGCCTTTCATGTTCTGCCATGTCTTTCACCTCTACTTTCTCATCTATGGATGGAACTTCTACCGATGAGTCTGTCTTGGCCTTGAGCTCATCAAGAATTTCCTGCAGCCTTTGGACTTCTTGCTCATGTTCAACCTTTAGTTGCTCATATGCTTCTACTGAAACTAGCTTTTCGGAGGTTGCCGAGTTAACCCCCTCCAGAATTGTAGCCTGGGCCTGTTCATACTGTTCTTTCAACTTCTCACACTCTGCTTGTAAGGAGTCGTAGAGAAGAACTGGAATAAAATCCTGGCTTCCTGAAGATTCCTCTTCATTTGCTTCTTTCGCAATTTTCTGTTGGAGTTCAGCCAAGGCTGCTATGCTATCTGCCTCTCGAAGTCTCACTGCCATCAAATCTTCTTTATTCTTGCAGTCTATCTCAGCCATTTTCCCTTTACTTTCATTTAACTGAGTGAGTAGTCCCTTATTCTGGGCTGAGAGATATTGCACCTTCTCATGTAGACCATAGCACTCCTTCTCTGTTCGACCTAGCTGGTTACTGCTGATTTGGTTCTGTGTTTCAAGTTCCAACATCCTTTGCTTAGCTTCTTTCAGTTTCGCCCCTATAAGCTCCTCTTGCAACATGGCCACATTATTCTCATCAGGTAAAGAAGCGTTTCTCTTTTCCATGTCCAAGATTTTTTTCTGCATCTCTTTAAGTGCACACTGCGATTCAGCTTCTCTTAACCTTGCCTGCACTAGCTCCGTCTCCAATTGCAGAACAAAATCCTCAGTGTAGCGTGGGTTGCCTTTATGCTGTATCTCTAGATCATGCAAATATTCTAACTCCTGAACATCATAAGGGAGATGTGATCGGTAATTGGTCACGATGGCTCTATGGTCGCTCTCTGCTTGAGCCAGCAGGTTCTGTTGTCTTTCCAGACTCTCCCATTCGGTGTCATAGAACTTTTTCATTGTTTTCATCTCTTGTACGAGACGGTAACTCAATTGTTCTAATTGTTGTCGTACTTTGAGATAACGTTGAGTTCGAGCCCGGTGTTCCTCCGTAATGCATATGTCTGTAACTTGAACAGACTCAAAATTCTCTGTCTTTAGACACGCCATCGTTTTTCCAACCTTAGTCAGTGAGTTCATGTTAACCTTGTTTTTCATACTTGGGCTGGACTTATCGTCTTCCGGCTCAGAGTCTGAGCTGCTTGTCTGCACCGAGTCCTCACTCGTCATTGCTTGTAGGTAGTGCCATTCCATGTCTATTTTCTTGATCCACTCCCGTCCTAGAAGTGGTGGTCCTCCCTCAGGTAGTACGTACAAGTTCATTCTTGGGTGTTCTTTACCCCTATCTCTCACCTTGACTCTTATCTTTCCCATGGGGTATACTTTATGCCCCGTGTATGTCTGCAAGACGAACTTGGTATCTCTTAAGGGTATATGTGAGAAGAGCCGGTGGTAATCCCTTCGATTTATGGCTGATACAGCTGATCCAGTGTCCAACTCCATTTTCACTTGGACTCCAGCTATTTTTAGCATGACCCAGATAGTTTGTAGGTCAGCTTCCTTACTCACATTATGAATTCTCAGACTACCCAGCTCCTGGCCGTTTGGGTCTGAGTCTGAATTCTGTTCGTCTGAACTCTTCTCAGCCACCTTGTGTACCTTGTTGTACTTTTCCTGTGATGGCTTCCTTTGGTTGTTGGTCTTCTTCCCTGACCGGCATACCTTAGCGATGCGACCCAGTTTGCCACATTTCCTACATTCCTGGTTCTTAAACCAGCATTGGTTCTGATCGTGTGTTGTCTTCCCACAGCGATAGCATTTTGTTATACTCGAGGTAATTTGGTC
This sequence comes from Somniosus microcephalus, assembly GCF_052327205.1. Taxonomy (NCBI): domain Eukaryota; kingdom Metazoa; phylum Chordata; class Chondrichthyes; order Squaliformes; family Somniosidae; genus Somniosus; species Somniosus microcephalus. The sequence continues at coordinate 60,916,507 of NC_141010.1, read as the reverse complement.
CACACCGAGTGCCGCTGCCTTTAGCTGCATTTCCGCAGTTCCTTTCGCTGCAGCTTCGTGCGATGCTGCTATAAGGACAGCCCTGTCAAGTGTAAGGTCGTTCTCTTCGAGTAATCGCTTTTGCGTCCCTTCCTTGGACAGTCCGCATACGAACTTGTCTCGCAATGCCTCTGTCAGATTCCCTTCAAACTGGCAGTATTTCGCTAGTCTACGCAGTTCGACCAAGTATTCCGCGTTGCTTTCGTCTTTCCGTTGCGTTCTCGCATAGAATATGAATCGCTCAGCCAACATCAACGGTGTGGGGTTCAAGTGATCCTTCAGAACAGCCACTATCTCATCGAAAGTCTGATCCGCCGGTTTAGCTGGTGATAGTAGATGCTTCAAGAGCCCGTATGTCTTTGCTCCCATCGAGTTTAGCAAGGTTATAGCTTTGTCGTCTTCTTCTATTTTGTTGGCCTCACAATAGACCTCAATGCGTTCCACGTACGTGGCCCAGTCTTCTATCTCCGAATTAAAATCGTTGATGTTACCATGCTTAGGCATCTTCCTCTCTTTGGGAACAACACAAGTATTTCTTTAAATTATTATTTCTTTTTTTTTCTAAGATGGCGGTTTTCCCGCAAAAATGGCGGTTTCCCGCTCTTATCTTCTCTCCCCGCCCACTTCAATGGCGGTTTCCCGCTTCTGTCTTCTTCCCCGCCTAATGGCGGCTTCCCGCGTTTCTTCCCTGGCGGGAGGGGTACACTTTCCCCACGGGCGACGGCCGCTGGCTTTCAGGTTCACAGCCTGCGCGTCGGCTTCAAGGCTTTCCCTTTTTTTTTATTTTATGGCAGGGCGACCGGCTCTGGGTACCCCGTTGACGGCGAACAGGTTCAGCCGCTGGGCTGGCTCTCGCACAGTTCCCCTTGCTCGGCTCTGTCTCTCTCCCACTCGCTCGGCTCTACCGGCGCTGGGTACACCCCGTTGACGGAGGACAGTTCAGCCGCTGGACTGGCTCTCGCACAGTTCCCCTTGCTCGGCTCTGCCTCTCTCCCACTCGCTCGGCTCTACCGGCGCTGGTTACACCCCGTTGACGGAGGACAGTTCAGCCGCTGGACTGGCTCTCGCGCAGTCTCTCTTGGTCGGCTCTGCCTCTCCCGCTCGCTCGGACCCCAGCCCTCTCGCAGTCCGGTGCTTCTCTCCCCGGCTGCGGCTGAGTTTCTCTCTTCCCGCGCCTACGCTCCCGGTCGCAGCGCTTCGTGGCTTCGGTCACTGCCCGGCTTTTCCCGCCGGTCGCGGTCTCTCACGACGCCGTTGGACCCGACTTTTTGTCCGGCTCCTTTTCCCCCTCGACCGTGGTCGAGTGCCCAGCCCTTATCCTCCGGCTATTCTTTTCACTTTCCCTTACTCACAGTCACCGTGGCAGAAGGGACAGTCAGTGCCTGTTGCTGATGGAAGTTTTTGTCGCTAAAGTCTTCCTCCTTTCTATTGCTGCAGCCTTGAGTTTTCTCCCAGCCGAATGACGAGGGCGGTTGCCTCTTTTCGACGCTCTTTCGTTGCTTTGAAAATATTGTTGCCGCAGGGTACGATCGGACTCGTCGCCACTGTAAAGTCTGTGGGTTGTGCAGTTAATTACGACACAGACTTCAGGAGTAACATACAACAGGACTTTACTATTCGAAGGTCAGGGCGAATCTGCCCTATGAATCATGCCACAGCACTTATATACCGGTGTGGTCACCGTCGGTATTACCGTATACAGAAGCCAAACAAGTAGTGCCACACCTAAAATAGTTCTCTTAAAGGTGAACGGTTACATACAATAGTCTCTTAAAGGTAGACGGTTACATACACTACAGTCTCCACACTCCGTGTCTCCAGACAGTCTGACAGTCTCCGCACTCCGTGTTTCCAGACAGTCTGACAGTCTCCACACTCCGTGTCTCCAGACAGTCTGACAGTCTCCGCACTCCGTGTTTCCAGACAGTCTGACAGTCTCCACACTCCGTGTCTCCAGACAGTCTGACAGTCTCCACACTCCATGTTTCCAGACAGTCTCCACACTCCGTGTCTCCGGACAGTCTCCGCACTCCGTGTTTCCAGACAGTCTGACAGTCTCCACACTCCGTGTCTCCAGACAATCTGACAGTCTCCGCACTCCGTGTTTCCAGACAGTCTGACAGTCTCCACACTCCGTGTCTCCAGACAGTCTGACAGTCTCCACACTCCGTGTTTCCAGACAGTCTGACAGTCTCCACACTCCGTGTCTCCGGACAGTCTCCGCACTCCGTGTCTCCAGACAGTCTGACAGTCTCTGGGTTCCCGTGAGAATCCTGGGGAATTCTCCATTTTGAATTCTCCCTAAATAAGTATTATTAGTTGTCGGTTCAAGTTTGTATTCTGTAACTGTTACGCGAGGTACGGCGATTCTTGAATAATCATGCTTTTAAACTCGGGTAATACGCCCTGGGTGGACCCGATTAGATTTAAAATGGAGGAAGCCAAGGTGCTGGGCCTTTCTCGGCCAAATTAAAGATGGTTTCCTCGCAGAACAAAAGAGACAGCTTTTCTGTAGGAACAGAACTAGACGAATTAATGGAATTCCAGGGCCTGAGATAAGAGGCGAAGGGAGTGTAAGATTATCATGGAATGTTACGATATCTGCGGTGAATTAAAAACATTGGTCTCTCACGGAAACAGCAAGAATACCATGGAGAACTGTTTAATTTGTGATGCCATAACTACCCCGGATGGGTCTTGATGGTCAAAAACAGGTGATGTAAGAGTGTCATCAGACTAGAAGCTGCGTGAGCCAAGGTGCTGCCGACATGGCATCTCTACGATTGGATTTTGGGTTTGAGTAGTCGGCCAGTGATTGGTTCAGGAGGACTCCATCGGTTTTGAATGAGAGTAAGGGTACAAGAAGAGGTCTCTCAGACACTTCGGTTGTAGAGATATTTGGCAGAAGAGAGCTTGGGAACATCCCCTAGAAGAGCCGAGGAGAGATTCGGGTTGGCAGAGGACCCACACATGTCACATTGGGCGGACGAGTGAGCCTAGAGGCCAGGGCTGACCGGGGTGGGCTTGTGGAGATCGCGACTTCTTCCCAGGACATAATGGGTAGTATAAATCTTGATCGCCCCTTGCTTAACCAGTGCTCAGATGCTGTAATGTATCCAGTCCCACTTACAGTGAACAAGATATAATCACTGACACCAATACGGGTCAAGTCGAATCTTTTGGAAATTAGGAGTGAAAGGGTTAATTGGCGAAGAGCCAGAAACTCACCAGTCTCCAGACAGTCTGACCGTTATGGGGGTCCCCGTGAATCTGCCGTTTGTAGAGGCAATATTCTGGCATCGTGCTCTGTGGGGTGTTTTGCCCTTGGAGTACCAATCAGAAATTCTGGGTGTAGGCGGAAAATTGTGTGGCATGTGTTTAAAATTCCCAAAGTGCGCTCTGGGTAGTCGAGCCGCCTCCAGTGAGCGCAGAGTTAGGATATCACCCTTTGTGCTTTCAAATTTACACTTGAGTTAACTGATGGACTGAATTATTGGGAAACGGAACGCACCTGTCTCCTCTCCTCTCCTCTCCTCTCCTGCCCTGTCCGGGAGCCTCTGAAATGTCCCTGCTTACTGTGTTTGTGCAGGGAACTTGACCTTTGCCCTCCTGCCTCACTCAGGACTGCATGAAGATGAAGACGTGAAGTTCATGCTGAAAGGCAGCAAGTTAAAAAAAGTAAAGTCGAGTACATGGAAGAAGGATCGACGGATGAAACTGCAGGAGGATGGGCTGTCCATCTGGTGCGAGTCCAGGAATAAGTCACCCACCTGTGAGTATGGGCACAGCACCGGCTGCATTACTGCTTCAGCAATCGTGTGTTTTCCTGGGGAACCGAGGACAAATAAATCGAGTGGAGCAAGAGACGGTCTCAGCCCCCACGTCCCCTAAATTCCCTGAGATGGCACAGGCCCATTGTCAATAACTGGACCATGTCATTGGTTAACAGACAGGAAACAGAGAGTAGGAATAAATGGGTCTTTTTCAGGGTGGCAGGCGGTGACTAGTGGGGTACCGCAGGGATCAGTGCTTGGGCCCCAGCTATTCACAATATATATCAATGATTTGGATGAGGGAACCAAATGTAATATTTCCAAGTTTGCTGACGACACGAAACTAGGTGGGATTGTGAGTTGTGAGGAGGATGCAAAGAGGCTTCAAGGCGATTTAGACAAGTTGAGGGAGTGGGCAAATACATGGCAGATGCAGTATAACGTGGGTAAATGTGAAGTTATCCACTTCGGTAGGAAAAACAGAAAGGCAGAGTATTATTTAAATGGTGATAGATTGGGAAATGTTGATGTACAAAGGGACCTGGGTGTCCTTGTACACCAGTCACTGAAAGCAAACATGCAGGTGCAGCAAGCAGTTAGGAAGGCAAATGGTATGTTGGCCTGCATTGCAAGAGGATTTGAGTACAGGAGCAAGGATGTCTTACTACAGTTATACAGGGCCTTGGTGAGACCACACCTGGAGTACTGTGTGCAGTTTTGGTCCCCTTACCTAAGAAACGATATACTTGCCATAGAGGGAGTGCAGCAAAGGTTCACCAGACTGATTCCTGGGATGGCAGGACTGTCGTATGAGGAGAGATTGGGTCGCCTAGGCCTGTATTCACTAGAGTTTAGAAGAATGAGAGGGGATCTCATTGAAACGTATAAAATTCTGACAGGGCTAGACAGACTGGATGCAGGGAGGATGTTTCCCCTGGCTGGGGGTGTCTAGAACGAGGGGTCACAGTCTCAGGATACGGGGTAGGACATTTAGGACTGAGATGAGGAGAAATGTCTTCACTCAGTGAACCTATGGAATTCTTTACCACAGAAGGCTGTGGAGGTCAAGTCACTGAATATATTTAAGAAGGAGATAGATAGATTTCTAGACACAAAAGGCATCAAGGGGTATGGGGAGAGAGCGGGAATATGGTATTGAGATAGAGGATCAGCCATGATTATATTGAATGGCGGAGCAGGCTCGAAGGGCCGAATGGTCTACTCCTGCTCCTATTTTTTTTCCCTATGTTTCTATTAATTGGGGAAAGTATTTTTTCCTCATTAGCCACATCCTCTGCTTTGTTGGGTCGATGGTTTGTTCTGTGACTACTGACAGCGTGGGCATCAGTGATGGCAAATAGTGTCAATGATACACTGTACCATTAGCACAATGTGTTACTGTAAGGGAGGGCTGAGAGACAGAGTTATTGGGGGGATTTCTAACCCCATAAAATGGATGGGTTGGGGTCAGAGGGAGGTTAACGAGTTTAAAAACTTGAATCCCGACCCCAACCTATCTCCAACCTGCCCACTTCTGGCTTTAACAGAGGCGAGACGGTGAGCGGTCAACCGGCCCGCTCCCAGGAGGCGAGAGTCCATTTAAATATTACAATCAGGCTGCGAGCCTCATGGTGATCCACCATTTTAAATTTAACTTTGAATGGTCGGGTTTCCCGCTCGCTCGGCTCTACCGGCGCTGGTTACACCCCGTTGACGGAGGACAGGAAACAGAGCTTTAAAATGTTAATCAGGACCTGCTGTTAAATTTAGCAGGGCCTGCGGAGGCAGTCTTGGCCCCCCATCCCCCCCACCCCCCCCCCCCCGGATCCCTACCCACCCCCAGATTAAAAGTCCGGCTATCGAGTCAAAACAGAGCTTTTACAAGGGCTGTTGGCATCCTAGATCTAAGCAATAAGTGAAGGTAGAATTCGATCTATAGGATCTGATTACAGTAACTGAAGGGAGGGTTAGATCTACAGGACGGATTCATTGATTGTGGGATCGCTTAGCTCTGTCTATAGCATGCTGCTTCCGCTGTTTAGCATGCATGCAGTCCTGTGTTGCAGCTTCCCCAGGTTGGCACCTCATTTTTAGGTACGCCTGGTGCTGCTCCTGGCATGCTCTTCTACACTCGTTGTTGAACCAGGCTTGATGGTAATGGTAGAGTGAGGGTTATGCCGGGCCATGAGGTTACAGATTGTGGTGGAATACAATTCTGCTGCTGCTGATGACCCAAGCGCTTCATGGATGCCCAGTTTTGTGCTGCTAGATCTGTTCTGAATCTATCCCATTTAGCACAGTGGTAGTGTCACACAACATGATGGAGGGTGTCCTCAGTGTGAAGACGGGACTTTGTCTCCACAAGGACTGTGTGGTGGTCACTCCTACCAGTACTGTCATGGACAGATGCACCTGGACAGGTAGATTGGTGAGGAGGAGGCCAAGTTAGTTTTTCGCTCGTGTTAGTTTCTCGCCACCTGCCACAGGTCCAGTCTGGTATCTATGTCCTTTAGGACGTGGCCAGCTCGGCCATTATATAGCACCTTTAACGTACTAAAACGTCCTAAGGCACTTCGCCGGAGCATAATCAAACAAAATTCGACACCAAGCCACATAAGGAGATATTGGGACACGTTTTGGTCACAGAATTAGGTTTTAAGGAGCATCTTAAAGGAGGAGAGAGAGGTAGAAAGGCAGAGAGGTTTAGGGAGGGAATTCCAGAGCTTAAGGCCTAGGCAGCTGGAGGCACGGCTGCCAATGGTGGAGCGATTAAAATACAGGCACAGAGCAAATTATTAGTGTTGTAGGTGAGGTGGATTGAATTGAATGGACTGCTGGAGTGAGCTTGGGGCACTAGGAAGGTAAATACGAAGCTTCTGAGAGATTGGGCTAAACTTTCCTCTTCACTGCCCGGGCAGTGAGCTGGCAGTGCCAATCGTCTGCCCATCAGAGAGCCTGGCCGATTTTCATTCCAGATTCCCGGCCAATCCGTGAAGAGAAATCTTTTCCCAGGTGATTTTCAGAAGCTCGTCCATTGCTAATCTCTTGTCTGATTTTTCAGTCTCGGTGATGGATATCCGGGATGTCCAAGAGGGTCACCAGTCGGAGGTGATGAAGAAACATGGCAGCAGCTTCTCCGAGACACGGTGCTTCACCATCGTGTTCACGGGCAGCCGGACCACCCTGGACCTGGTGGCAGCATCGGAGGAAGAAGGGAGGCGATGGGTTCATGGGCTTAAAAAACTGAGGAAAAAAGCAGAAACCATGAGCCAGCGAGATAAAATTGAACAATATCCTTTGTAAAATTCTTTTGACAAAGATAGGGGAAGGAATAGGCTGGGTAGTAGACTGGGTTCTAGCATTGTCATTGTGCACCAAGGACCTGATGTCACTCTCAATTTTTCTGGTTGCTGATGATGGTGCTGAGCACCATGACTTGAGTCAATGCCAAACTCGGTGCCCGGCAGCCATATCTACACAGCCGAAAACAGCCTCCAAATTGGCACCAACTTGGCAAACTCGCCCCAAAGTAAACCCAATAACAACAGACCATTTGAGAAACAGAATCCTCCTATTGCTACTGCAAGGGGTGTTTAGGATGGCCCAGGATGACCCCCATCTGATCTCCCCTCTCTTACTGCAGCTTCCCCAGGTTGGCACCTCATTTTTAGGTACGCCTGGTGCTGCTCCTGGCATGATCTTCTACACTTGTTGTTGAACCAGGCTTGATGGTAATGGTAGAGTGAGGGATATGCCGGGCCATGAGGTTACAGGTTGTGGTGGAATACAATTCTGCTGCTGCTGATGGCCCACAGCGACTCATGGATGCCCAGTTTTGAGCTGCTGGATCTGTTCTGAATCTATCCTGTTTAGCACGGTGGTAGTGCCACACAACACGATGGAGGGGGTCCTCAGTGTGAAGGCGGGACTTTGTCTCCTCTTGGCCTGGCTTTTGTTGGGTGTTATGATCATGAGGCCCTGTCCTGATGTTGTTCACACATCGATTTTCCTGGAGTTTCTCTTTGTGTAAGTTTCCTCTGGTGGGGGGAGTCCTGAACCTTAAAATTAGAGCCAGGCTGTTCAGGGGTGATGTCAGGAAGCACTTCTTCACACAAAGGGTAGTTGAAATCTGGAACTCTTGCCCCCTTAAAGCTGTTGAGGCTGGGGGTCAATTAAAAATGTCAAAACTGAGATTGATAGATTTTTGTTAGGCAAGAGTGTGAAGGATTACGGAAACAGGGCAGGTAAATGGAATTAAGATACAGATCAGCCATGAAAAAGAAAGAAAGACTTGCATTTATATCGCACTTACCACGACCTCAGGACGTCCTAAAGCGCTTTACAGCCAATGAAGTACTTTTGAAGTGTAGTCACTGTTGTAATGTAGGAAACACGCCAGCCAATTTGCGCACAGTAAGCTCCCACAAACAACAATGTTATAATGAGCAGATGATCTGTTTTTAGTGATGTTGATTGACTATTGGCCAGGACACCTCAGATAATTCCCCTGATCTTCTTCAAAATAGTGTCATGGGATCTTTTACATCCACCTGAGAGGGCAGAGGGGGCCTCGGTTTAACATCTCACCCGAAAGACGGCGCCTCCGACAGTGCAGCGCTCCCTATAGGCCTTGTTTGTAAATACATTGCAGGTCTCTGGAGTGGGACTTGAACCCACAACCTTCTGACTCAGAGGCGAGAGTGCTGCCCACCGAGGCACAGCGAACTGCCTTGTTATGAGGCATAGGTATCATTTGCAAATACAGCACGGATCTTTGAAACTGAGGCCAAAAAATGAGTCACCCTATTAGCGCCCCGGAAAAATTAGCGCCCCCGCGACCGAAATTGAGTGGTAGCGCCCCAAGATGGAAGCGGGGTGCTACTGGAAGCACCCCGCCTCCCTCTTGGGGCGCTATGAGGGAATATCGCGGCGCTACGTGCCACCGTATTGCAGACCTTCCTCCCCTTCTTAAAGGGGAGGGGCCTTGCGCAGCACGACCCGCGGCCCAGCTGGGCCCCCAGGGATCAGAGTGCCAGCAAAAGAGCCCGGCACTCAAGAGAATTGCCGGGCTCATGGAGCGCAGCCGGCACTCCGCGGGGGGGGGGGGAAGCAGGTAAGGAGGCCGGGGACAGGAGCGGAGGCAGGTGCTGGCAGGTGGCCACCAACAAAAATGGCCGCCCCGCACCTCGCCTTTAAATAGCGCCTCCCCGGCTACAGGTAGGCCTCCCTGACCCTGTCGGACATAGCGTCCGGTGGTAAGTCAGGGGGCGCTCCCGAAGATCGTGAGCGTGGCGCTGCGCACGATGATGACATCATCGCCGGTGGCGCAGCGCCACAGAGCGCAAACAGTTAGCGCTGCCGCTAACCTCCCGCTGAATATCGCGGGAGGCGTCGGCGGCACCACGCCTGGGCGCGAGTTGCTTTGCGCCCAGGCGCGGCACCGCCAACGCCTCCCGCGCTAACTGGAGTCGCAAAGCAACTGAGTTTTTCCCCCTGAGAGTTATGGTAGACAAGGCCACGTAAAAGGTAAATAGGATTCTGGGATTTATACACAGGGACTTGAATATAAAAGTAATGAAGTGACGTTGAACTTGTGGAAGACATTAAGTTGGGCCAAAGTTGGACTATTGCGAGCAGTCCTGGGAATCTCGTTATAGAAAGGTCATTGCAGCAAAGACCCACGCCAATGACACGGAATGAGAAGTTACACTGAGGAAGAAAGGTTCAAAAAATTAGGGCTTTGTCACTGGAACTGGGATGATTAAGGGGGATCTAAAAAGTTTTTCAAATCTATGAATGGTTGTAAATGGGTTGATAATAAAATATTGTTTTGAATGGTTAATAAATCGACAGAAGTGGGTACAGAGTGAAGGCATCAGTAGCGACCGAAGGGAACGTTAGCAGAAGTATGTTCACACGGAGAGTTATTAGAACATAGTTATTGGAGCATGGTTTGCTTCACCACCCGTGTCTACTGAGGCAGAGACATTTATTAAAAGGGAATTGGATTAATATCGGAAAAGGATAGGGAAGGGCAGTGAAATGGGATTAGAGTAGGGAGCTGCAGCTGGAAAGCTGACACCAACATGTACATGAGGGGCTGAATGGCCTCCCATGCTGTAGTTTCTATGGTTCTATAAGCCAGCGTGCGATACCAGCACATACCAGGCCTATCGCTCTACTTTAAGCCTTGCATCCATTTATGTATCTGTGCACATGCTGTGCATGCTACTGTTCCTTTTTATATTTCAGTTTACAGGAAACTCTTTTAACCGGCACCTCGACATCCGGAAATCTCTCTTAACCGGCAAAATTCAGGAGTAGGTTCAGGTAAGTTTTACTTCATATTAGTGGCCGTGTAACCGGGGTTCCTGGATCTGTGGCCGTGTAACCGGGGTTCCTGCACCTGTGGCCGTGTAACCGGGACTCCTGCGCAAGTGCCATGTAACCAGGGCTCCTGCACCTGTGGCCGTGTTTGGGGCTCTCGTACCTTGGTAATTATACCTCTCTGTAATCTGGACTTTTTGATCAACCGACACCACGCCAGTCCCGTCGGTGCCGGATAAGAAAGAGTTTCCTGTAGTTTCCTGAATAAGTGTCCACTGATTTCGTTATTGCCTTAAATCCAGCCACCTTGATTCATCAACACCTACAGAAGGCTGATAAAAATAATGACAACAAAATCAGCTTCAAGGAAGTGAAAAATCTGCTGAAGATGATCAATCTCAAAGTTAATGACGATTACGTCAACTTGCTCTTTGAGGTAAGACCCATGAGTGTGGAGGGAGGGAGCCTGACGATGGGTGCTTATCCATCACTGTATCTCAGTGACACCTGACCCTTTGACTGTGTGATATGTTGCTGGGCTCATCAGAGCGAAGGATGTCCATGGGGAATCTGGCCATAAGCCCAACTGTCTATTGGGCCATTGCCTTACCAAATGACCACTGAGGGAGCTGGTCCATACAACAATGCTCCAATATTAATGTTATAATCTGTTGCATTTGGTCAGTATTGACTGAAAGAAAAATTTACATTTCTATAGCGCCTTTCACAACCTCAGAATGTCCCAAAGCGCTTTGCAGCCAATGAGGTACTTTTGAAGTGTAGTCACTGTTGTAATGTAGGAAACACGGCAGCCAATTTGCACACAGCAAGCTCCCACAAACAGCAATGAGATAATGACCAGATCATCTATTTTTTTAGCAATATTGATTGAGGGATAAATATTGGCCAGGGAGAACTCCCCTGCGCTAATTCAAAATAATGCCCTGGGATCTTTTATGTCCACCTGATGGGCAGGTGGGGCCTCAGTTTAATGTCTCATCTGAAAGACGGCACCTCTGACAGTGCAGCACTCCCTCAGTACCGCTCTGGAATGTCAGCCTGGATTATGTGCCCCAGTCCTCGGAGTGGGGGCTTGAACCCACAGTCTTCTGAGGTGAGAGTGCTACCACTGAGCCAAGCTGACACCTTTACCGCTGTATTGGTTCATATCTGGTGGACGATAACCTGGACTGTCGACATTGGACAGACTCTGGGTCCGTTTACCCAACAATGGTGGGTCCGTGACGGGCGGAAGCAATGACGGGTCTCGGCCACACTGCTGGATCCATTCCGGCCTCCGAAATTACTTTCCGATGATTGGGCTTGTTAAGCCCGCCTAGCGAGTTTCCTGGCCAATTGAAGGAAGCGCGTCTGATGACATCATTTGATGACACGTCATCAGCTGGTTTCCTTAAAGGGACCATGCCCAAATTTAGTTTGACAGTTGTGCTGTCAGTGTTCTACAGCACTGAGGTGCTGCAAACACTGACAAGCACTGCACAAAGGCACAGGGCTGCACCCAGGCTCTCCCTTGATTCCCTCCATATGGACACCAACACAGCCTGGTTGCACATTGCACAGGAGGGCACAAGCAGGGATGTCGTCAGGAGGACCAGGCTGCAGTGGCGCAAACCTTTCAATGATCTCAGTAGATCATGAAATGTTACTGCAAAGTCACACTCCGCCTCATCCTGCTGTGCCACTCATCACATCCCCATCGCTCTGTCTTCCCTACCCTACTCCTGCACATCCTTACTCACACCAACTTACCTTTAACCTCCACCCATCCCTCTCTATCTACATTATCACTTCCCCATATCACTAGCCACCCCTCACACTCACCCTCATCCTAGTCCAATCATACCAATTAACAACACACAAGGGTAGGCACTTGAGTGTTTTAGCCAATATTCATGTAAAGTTTCTGTTAATATGTTGTCAAACATTGAAATCTTTATTTTCAACACTTTGCCTTCTTGGACAGATTTCAGTGCACCTTTGGAAGTGGCTTAGTGAGTTGCAGTGAATGGTGAGACATAACGGTACCCCCCCCCCCCCCAATGCTGATGGGTGTGAAAGGAATGGCGTGGGCATTGTAGGGATGCTTTATGGTGTTGGTGTGGGATGGTGCCAACCTGGCAAATCATGAGGCAGCCAGGGTGTACAGCGTCAAGTGAAGTAAATCTGGCCATGGTGAGACTATCCCTGGCCTCCCGGGCAGCAATGCGGTCAGCTGCTGATGCTCTCTGTCCTGTACAGCATCAAGTGATTACGGAGAAGGTTGGTGTTGTTGGTGCTGCTGGTGTGCCTGGTGATGCTGGTGTTGAGGCTGATAGTGGTGGGATTCTGAGGACCAAGGTGAGAGAGTATAAAGTGCACCTATGCTGGTGGAATAGATGGCAGGTGAAGTCGAGATGACAGAAGTGATCTGTCAATGGTGAGAGAGGTAATGAGGTCAGACTGGATGGAGACTTGTGTAAAGACTTGCAGCATCCCTGAATCTGTAGTGGAAATGCAGTTTACAGAAGCTAGTGGTTAAGGGAACATATCTCAATGAGCTGGGAGCTTTGACTTGACATTTGAAGCTGATTCAATGGCCAGTGACCTTCTGCCTCAGCTTCACAGACGCGGTCTAGGCACAGCGGAAAACCAGTGGGTGACCTGTCAAATCCAAAAAGCTGGGAAACATCCATTGATAAGTGGCTGTAAACAGGCCACTAATGATTTTAATTGCCTCCCCCGCCACTGCCTGTCGGGTCTGCTCAGCGCTGGCAGACCCGACATCGGGAACGTCTAGTGTGCACATTTTGACAGCGGGTTCCTGACCCATTGTCAATCATTTTAAATTTAACAGCTGACCCGTCACCCATCCTGTCCGCTGAGCGCCAGCAAAATTCCAGCCTGGGTGTGAGCTCGTCTGACCTGTAAACACAAACATAGCTGAAAACACCAAGGGGTAAAAATTGGGTAGCTAATTTTAGCGCCCCGAAAAAGTTAGCGCCCCCGCGACCAATTTTCCCAGATAGCGCCCCGAGAGGGAGGAGGAGGGGCGCTACTGGAAGTGCCCCATGTCCCTCTTGGGCTGCTGCGAGCCAATATTGTGGCGCTACGTGCCGCAGCACCACGCTCTGTGGCACGTCGTGCCGCAGTACTGCAGGCCTTCCTCCCCTTAAAGGGGAGGGGCCTGGCACAGCATGTCCTGGCGCCCAGCTGGGCCACCAGGGATCGGGAGTGCCGGCAAACGAGCCCGGCACTCAAGAGGAGTGCCGGGCTCACGGAGAGCAGCCAGCACCCCACGGGGGGGCTTCACGGGAGCCGGGGACAGCAACGCGGGCAGGTGCTGGCAGGCGGCCAGCATCAAAAATGGCCGCCCGCCACCAACCATTTAACTAGCACCGCCCCGGCCGCAGGTAGGCCCCCCGACCCTGTCAGACATGGCATCCGGCGGTAAGTCGGGGGGCCCCACCCAATATTACAGCTGGGGCGCGAGCGGTGCGCTAGTTGATTTGCGCTGAATTTCGCGGGAGCAGTTAGCTGCGCCGCGCCCAGGCGCTATTTGATTAGCGCCCCATTAGCGCCCTCTTAGGGCCCTCTTAGCTAATGGGAGGCGCAAATCAAACGAACTTAGCCCCCCCAAGTGTTGCCTGTTACATAGGCTGTTAGCCTTTATAGCGTTATTAATATATTCCTCTCTACTCTCTTGTTCTATATTCCCTGTTATCTTTCTTTTCCTTTTCTGGTGTGCATTCCTGCTTCTCTCTCCAATAGGTTGATTTGGCTATGATAAATTGACCCTTAGTGTTAGGGGATTAAATACGTGGGGTTACGGGGATAGGGTGGGATATGTGTCGGTGCAGGCTCGATGGGCCGAAATGGCCTCTAGCTGCACTGGTGATTCTGTGATCTGTGATCCGTGAATACCATGCATGGCTGAAGGCTTGAGGTTGTTCTCTTTGATTTCTCTGCGTGAGGGGTTGGATCCAAGGGTCGGTGAAGGACAGTACAAAGCAAGAAACAGATAAAGAGCTGGAGCTATATCAGCATTCATAGCATTAGTGATACCCATGGATGTAATAAAGGACTTTCCCTATCCCTGTGGATACTGGGATAGACTGGCCTCCATTGTGCCTTCTTGGAAAGCAAGAGAAGGGCAGAGATCCACATTCTACACCTGCAGGAGATTGCGTACCTGAAGGGGGAGTGGGGGGAGATTGTGTTCCTGAAGGGGGAGGGGGCGGGAGATTGCGTACCTGAAGGGGGAGGGGGGCAGATTGTGTTCCTAAAGGGGGAGGGGCGGGAGATTGTGTTCCTGAAGAGGGAGGGGCGGAGATTGTGTTCCTGAAGGGGGAGGGGCGGGAGATTGTGTTCCTGAAGGGGGAGGGGGGGAGATTGTGTTCCTAAAGGGGGAGGGGGGGAGATTGTGTTCCTGAAGGGGGAGGGGCGGGAGATTGTGTTCCTGAAGGGGGAGGGGCGGGAAATTGTGTTCCTGAAGGGGGAGGGGGGGAGATTGTGTTCCTAAAGGGGGAGGGGGGGAGATTGTGTTCCTGAAGGGGGAGGGGCGGGAGATTGTGTTCCTGAAGGGGGAGGGGCGGGAGATTGTGTTCCTGAAGGGGGAGGGGGGGAGATTGTGTTCCTGAAGGGGGAGGGGCAGGAGATTGTGTTCCTGAAGGGGGAGGGGCAGGAGATTGTGTTCCTGAAGGGGGAGTGGGGGAAGATTGTGTTCCTGAAGGGGGAGGGGGGGAGATTGTGTTCCTGAAGGGGGAGGGGGGGAGATTGTGTTCCTGAAGGGGGAGGGGGGGAGATTGTGTTCCTGAAGGGGGAGGGGTGGAGATTGTGTTCCTGAAGGGGGAGGGGGGGAGATTGTGTTCCTGAAGGGGGAGGGGCGGGAGATTGTGTTCCTGAAGGGGGAGGGGCGGGAGATTGTGTTCCTGAAGGGGGAGGGGGGGGAGATTGTGTTCCTGAAGGGGGAGGGGGGGAGATTGTGTTCCTGAAGGGGGAGGGGCGGGAGATTGTGTTCCTGAAGGGGGAGGGGCGGGAGATTGTGTTCCTGAAGGGGGAGGGGCGGGAGATTGTGTTCCTGAAGGGGGAGGGGCGGGAGATTGTGTTCCTGAAGAGGGAGGGGGGGAGATTGTGTTCCTGAAGGGGGAGGGGTGGGAGATTGTGTTCCTGAAGGGGGAGGGGCGGGAGATTGTGTTCCTGAAGGGGGAGGGGGGGAGATTGTGTTCCTGAAGGGGGAGGGGGGGAGATTGTGTTCCTGAAGGAGGAGGGGTGGGAGATTGTGTTCCTGAAGGGGGAGGGGCGGGAGATTGTGTTCCTGAAGAGGGAGGGGGGGGCAGATTGTGTTCCTGAAGAGGGAGGGGGGGCGATTGTGTTCCTGAAGGAGGAGGGGTGGGAGATTGTGTTCCTGAAGGGGGAGGGGGGGAGATTGTGTTCCTGAAGGGGGAGGGGTGGGAGATTGTGTTCCTGAAGAGGGAGGGGGGGAGATTGTGTTCCTGAAGGGGGAGGGGGGGAGATTGTGTTCCTGAAGGGGGAGGGGCGGGAGATTGTGTTCCTGAAGGGGGAGGGGTGGGAGATTGTGTTCCTGAAGGGGGAGGGGTGGGAGATTGTGTTCCTGAAGGGGGAGGGGCGGGAGATTGTGTTCCTGAAGGGGGAGGGGTGGGAGATTTTGTTCCTGAAGGGGGAGGGTGCGGGAGATTGTGTTCCTGAAGGGGGAGGGGTGGGAGATTGTGTTCCTGAAGGGGGAGGGGTGGGAGATTGTGTTCCTGAAGGGGGAGGGGTGGGAGATTGTGTTCCTGAAGGGGGAAGGGCGGGAGATTGTGTTCCTGAAGGGGGAGGGGGGGAGATTGTGTTCCTGAAGGGGGAGGGCGGGAGATTGTGTTCCTGAAGGGGGAGGGGTGGGAGATTGTGTTCCTGAAGGGGGAGGGGTGGGAGATTGTGTTCCTGAAGGGGGAGGGGCGGGAGATTGTGTTCCTGAAGGGGGAGGGGTGGGAGATTTTGTTCCTGAAGGGGGAGGGTGCGGGAGATTGTGTTCCTGAAGGGGGAGGGGTGGGAGATTGTGTTCCTGAAGGGGGAGGGGTGGGAGATTGTGTTCCTGAAGGGGGAGGGGTGGGAGATTGTGTTCCTGAAGGGGGAAGGGCGGGAGATTGTGTTCCTGAAGGGGGAGGGGGGGAGATTGTGTTCCTGAAGGGGGAGGGGCGGGAGATTGTGTTCCTGAAGAGGGAGGGGGGGAGATTGTGTTCCTGAAGAGGGAGGGGCGGAGATTGTGTTCCTGAAGGGGGAGGGGCGGGAGATTGTGTTCCTGAAGGGGGAGGGGGGGAGATTGTGTTCCTGAAGGGGGAGGGGGGGAAGATTGTGTTCCTGAAGAGGGAGGGGGGAGATTGTGTTCCTGAAGGGGAAGGGGGGGAGATTGTGTTCCTGAAGGGGGAAGGGGGGAGATTGTGTTCCTGAAGGGGGAGGGGCGGGAGATTGTGTTCCTGAAGGGGGAGGGGTGGGAGATTGTGTTCCTGAAGGGGGAGGGGTGGGAGATTGTGTTCCTGAAGGGGGAGGGGCGGGAGATTGTGTTCCTGAAGGGGGAGGGGTGGGAGATTTTGTTCCTGAAGGGGGAGGGTGCGGGAGATTGTGTTCCTGAAGGGGGAGGGGTGGGAGATTGTGTTCCTGAAGGGGGAGGGGTGGGAGATTGTGTTCCTGAAGGGGGAGGGGTGGGAGATTGTGTTCCTGAAGGGGGAAGGGCGGGAGATTGTGTTCCTGAAGGGGGAGGGGGGGAGATTGTGTTCCTGAAGGGGGAGGGGCGGGAGATTGTGTTCCTGAAGAGGGAGGGGGGGAGATTGTGTTCCTGAAGAGGGAGGGGCGGAGATTGTGTTCCTGAAGGGGGAGGGGCGGGAGATTGTGTTCCTGAAGGGGGAGGGGGGGAGATTGTGTTCCTGAAGGGGGAGGGGGGGAAGATTGTGTTCCTGAAGAGGGAGGGGGGAGATTGTGTTCCTGAAGGGGGAGGGGGGGAGATTGTGTTCCTGAAGGGGGAAGGGGGGAGATTGTGTTCCTGAAGGGGGAGGGGTGGGAGATTGTGTTCCTGAAGGGGGAAGGGGCGGGAGATTGTGTTCCTGAAGGGGGAGGGGCGGGGGGGATTGTGTTCCTGAAGAGGGAGGGGAGGAGATTGTGTTCCTGAAGGGGGAGGGGCGGGAGATTGTGTTCCTGAAGGGGGAGGGGGAGGGGGCGGGAGATTGTGTTCCTGAAGAGGGAGGGGGAGGGGGCGGGAGATTGTGTTCCTGAAGGGGGAGGGGGAGGGGGTGGGAGATTGTGTTCCTGAAGGGGGAGGGGGCGGGAGATTGTGTTCCTGAAGGGGGAGGGGGAGGGGGGGAGATTGTGTTCCTGAAGGGGGAGGGGGAGGGGGGGAGATTGTGTTCCTGAAGGGGGAGGGGGGGAGATTGTGTTCCTGAAGGGGGAGGGGTGGGAGATTGTGTTCCTGGAGGGGGAGGGGCGGGAGATTGTGTTCCTGAAGGGGGAGGGGCGGGAGATTGTGTTCCTGAAGGGGGAGGGGGGGAGATTGTGTTCCTGAAGGGGGAGGGGGGGAGATTGTGTTCCTGAAGGGGGAGGGGGGGAGATTGTGTTCCTGAAGGGGGAGGGGGGGGAGATTGTGTTGCTGAAGGGGGAGGGGCGGGAGATTGTGTTCCTGAAGGGAGGGGCGGAGATTGTGTTCCTGGAGGGGGAGGGGGGGAGATTGTGTTCCTGAAGGGGGAGGGGGGGAGATTGTGTTCCTGAAGGGGGAGGGGGGAGATTGTGTTCCTGAAGGGGGAGGGGGGGAAGATTGTGTTCCTGAAGGGGGAGGGGCGGGAGATTGTGTTCCTGAAGGGGGAGGGGTGGGAGATTGTGTTCCTGAAGGGGGAGGGGCTAGAGATTGTGTTCCTGAAGGGGGAGGGGGGGAGATTGTGTTCCTGAAGGGGGAGGGGCGGAGATTGTGTTCCTGAAGGGGGAGGGGGGGAGATTGTGTTCCTGAAGGGGGAGGGGGGGAGATTGTGTTCCTGAAGGGGGAGGGGCGGAGATTGTGTTCCTGAAGGGGGAGGGGGGGAGATTGTGTTCCTGAAGGGGGAGGGGCGGGAGATTTTGTTCCTGAAGGGGGAGGGGCGGGAGATTGTGTTCCTGAAGGGGGAGGGGGGGAGATTGTGTTCCTGAAGGGGGAGGGGGGGAGATTGTGTTCCTGAAGGGGGAGGGGCGGGAGATTGTGTTCCTGAAGGAGGAGGGGCGCGGGTTGGATCCAAGGTCTGGGTCGCGATATGCATGGTGCTGCGGCACATAGTGCCGCGATATTGACTCGCAGTGCCCCAAGAGGGAGGCGGGGTGGTAGGTGTGCTTCCAGTAGTGACCCGCTTCCCTCTTGGAGCGCTACCACTCAAGTTCCGACGCGGGGGCGCTAATTTTTCTGCGAAGTTAGTGCCCTCAATTTTTAGCCCCTTGAATTTAACGGCAGATGCCTAGGACATTGGACTCCTGTGAACTCGCAGCATGTTTATCTTAGCTTAACTATTGCACGTTTGAAATTTGTTCTTGGGATGTGGGCAATGTTGACAACAACACATTGATTGTCGTGAGAAGTTGGTGGTGGGCTTGCTCCTTGACCCGTTGCTGTCCTGGTGAAGATGGCGCTCCCCCAATGGTGTGAGATAGGGAATTCCAGGATAGCGACCCAGCGATGATGAAGGAATGGCGATACATGTCAGAAGGAATGGTGATATATGTTGGAGTGTAAGAACACTGGGTTTCAGTATTCCAACTAATATATGCCAATGAGCCAGATGAATTCTTAACCCCTTGATTTTCTCCTCACCTAAGGAACCGTCTGGAGTTGTAACGCTCCATTTAAGCCGAGGAGTGAGTGATGCCTGGGCCAGCTCATCAAATTGCTCTTTCATTAACCAGTTCGCATTAAATTTAAGTTTTAGATTTCGACCCTCGATTAGAATACGAACAAGCTACAGAGTGAATGAATTAACTCTTGTTAAATAATCAAAGACCGAGTCAGACAACTGGTCATGCACTAACGACTATTTATTGGTTACAACATCACAACTTAAGGCTAAAGTTGGGTGCACAACCACGAATAGATCGGAGTTGATGTAGTCAGAATTACCTAGCAGTTAATGGACAGACACTTAACAAAGTCAGTAGCTGAGGTTATGCTAGTTTTTTTGCCCCTAATAGGCTAATATACATTGGACACATACAGGCTGAGGTACTAACTGAATACTTTGCATCTGTCTTTCCCAAGGAAGAAGATGCTGCCAAAGTCATAGTGAAAGAGGAGGTAGTTGAGATACTGGATGGGATAAAATTGATAAAGCGCAGATACTAGAAAGGCTGGCTGTACTTAAAATAGATAAGTCACCAGGACCGGATGGGATGCATCCTAGGATGCTGAAGGAAGTAAAGGTGGAAATCGCGGAGGTACTGGCCATAATATTCCAATCCTCCTTGGATACGGTGGTGGTGCCAGAGGACTGGAGAATTGCAAATGTTACACCCTTGTTCAAAAAAGGGTGTAAAGATAAACCCAGCAACTACAGGCCAGTCAGCTTAACCTCGGTAGTGGGGAAGCTTTTAGAATCAATAATCAGGGACAAAATTAAGCTACTTGGATGAGTGTGGATTAATTAAGGAAAGCCAGCAGTGATTTGTTAAAGGCAAATCCTGTTTAACTAACTTGACCGAGTTTTTTGATCTTTGAGTTAAAAGAGAGGGTTGAAGGGGGCAATGTGGTTGACGTGGTGTACATGGATTTCCAAAAGGCGTTTGATAAAGTGCCACCTAATAGGCTTGCCAGCAAAGTTGAAGCCCATGGAATAAAAGGGACAGTGGCAGCATGGATACGGAATTGGCTCAGTGACAGGAAACAGAGAGTAGTGGTGAACGGGTGTTTTTTGGACTGGAGGAAGTTATACAGTGGTGTTCCCCAGGGGTTGGTTCTAGGACCACTGCTTTTCGTGATATATATTAATGACTTGGACTTGGGTGTACAGGGCACAATTTCAAAATTTGCAGATGACACAAAACTTGGTAGTATAGTGAACAGTGAGGAGGATAGTGATAGATTTCAAGAGGACACAGACAGGCTGGTGAAATGGGCAGACACGTGGCAGATGAAATTTAACGCAGAAAAGCGCGAAGTGATACATTTTGGTAGGAAGAATGAAGAGAGGCAATAAAAACTAAAGGGTACAATTCTAAATAGGGTGCATGAACAGAGAGACCTGGGGGTATATGTGCACAAATCATTGAAGGTGGCAGGGCAGGTTGAGAATGTGGTTAAAAAAAGCATACAGGATCCTGGGCTTCATAAATAGAGGCAGAGAGTACAAAAGCAAGGAAGTTATGATGAACCTTTATAAAACACTGGTTCGGCCTCAACTGGAGTATTGTATCCAATTCTGGGCACTGCACTTTAGCAAGGATGTGAAGGCCTTAGAAAGGGTGCAGAAAAAATTTACAAGAATGGTTCCAGGGATGAGGGACTTCAGTTACATGGATAGACTGGAGAAGCTGGGGTTGTTCTCCTTTAGAGCAGAGAGGTTGAGAGGAGATTTGATAGAGGTGTTCAAAATCATGAGGGGTCTAGACAGAGTAAATAGAGAGAAACTGTTGCCATTGGCGGAAGGGTCGAGAACCAGAGGACACAGATTCAAGGTGATTGGCAAAAGAACCAATGGCGACATGAGGAAAATTTTTTTTACGCAGCGAGTGGTGATGACCTGGAATGCACTGCCTGAAAGGGTGATGGAACATAAGAACATAAGAACATAAGAAATAGGAGCAGGAGTAGGCCAATCGGCCCCTCGAGCCTGCTCCGCCATTCAATAAGATCATGGCTGATCTGATCCTAACCGCCAATCCACTATCACAGAACCATCTCCTGAATCTAACAGAATTAGACACACGAAATAGGAGCAGGATCAGGCTACACGGCCCCTGGGCCCGCTCCGCTACCCACAGGGCCATGACCGATCCGAACCTAGGCTCATGTCCAAATTCCTGCCCGCTCCCCGTAACCCTTAATTCCCTTTACTTCTAGGAAACTGTCTATTTCAGTTTTAAATTTATGTAATGATGTAGCTTCTACAGCTTTTTGGGGCAGCATATTCCATGGACCTACCACCCTCTGAGTGAAGTAGTTCCTCCTCATCTCAGTTTTGAAAGAGCAGCCCCTTATTCTAAGACTATGCCCCCTAGTTCTAGTTTCACCCATCATCGGGAACATCTTCCCTGCATCCACCCGATCCAACCCCTTCACAATCTTATATGTTTCAATAAGATCGCCTCTCATTCTTCTGAACTCCAATGAGTAGAGTCCCAATCTACTCAACCTCTCCTCATATGTCCATCCCCTCATCCCCGGGATTAACCGAGTGAACCTTCTTTGTACTGACTCGAGAGCAAGTATGTCCTTTCTTAAGTATGGACACCAAAACTGTACGCAGTATTCCAGGTGCGGTCTCACCAATACCTTGTACAACTGAAGCAATACCTCACTATTTTTATATTCTATCCCCCTAGCAATGAAAGCCAACATTCCATTGGCCTTCTTAATCACTTGCTGCACCTGCATACTAACCTTTTGAGTTTCGTGCACCAGGACCCCCAGATCCCTTTGTACTTCAGTACTTTCCAGTTTCTTGCCATTAAGATAATAACTTGCTCTACGATTTTTCCTGCCAAAGTGCATAACCTCACACTTTCCAGTATTGTATTCCATCTGCCAAATCTCAGCCCACTTACTTAGCCTGTCTATGTCCCCTTGCAGGTTTTTTATGTCCTCCTCACTCACTACTTTCCCTCCCATCTTAGTATGATCCGCAAACTTTGATATGTTACACTCGGTCCCCTCCTCCAAATCGTTAATATAGATTGTAAAGGGTTGGGGACCCAGCACTGACCCCTGCGGAACACCACTAGTTACTGATTGCCAGTCTGAGAACGAACCATTTATCCCAACTCTCTGCCTTCTGTTAGATAGCCAATCCTCTATCCATGCCAGAATATTACCCCCAATCCCGTGATTTTTTACCTTAAGCAATAATCTTTTGTGTGGCACCTTGTCAAATGCCTTTTGGAAGTCTAAATACACTACGTCCACTGGTTCCCCGGTCTCATCCTCTAAGGGACCAACATTTACTTTAGCCACCCTTTTTCTTTTTATATAACTATAAAAACTCTTACTATCTGTTTTTATATTTTTTGCTAATTTACTTTCATAATCTATCTTCCCTTTCTTAATCAATCTTTTTGTTATTTTTTGCTGTCTTTTAAAGTTTTCCCAATCCTCTATCCTCCCACTAGATTTGGCTACCTTATATGCCCTTGTTTTTAGTCGAATACTATCCTTAATTTCTTTACTTAGCCACGGATGACTGTCTTTTCTTTTACACCCTTTTCTTCTCAGTGGAATATATATTTTTTGGAAGTTGTAAAATAACTCCTTAAATGTACACCACTGATCATGTATCATCTTACCCTTTAATCTATTTTCCCAATCCACTCTACTCAATTCCGCTCTCATACCTTCATAGTCTCCTTTATTCAAGCTTAGCAAGCTTGTTTGAGATCCAACCTTCTCACCCTCTAATTGAATATGGAATTCAACCATGTTATGGTCACTCATTCCAAGGGGATCCTTTACTAGGACATTTTTAATTAATCCTGTCTCGTTACACAGGACCAGATCTAAGGTTGCCTGCCCCCTGGTCGGTTCAGTTACATACTGCTCAAGAAACCCATCCCTAATACACTCAATGAACTCATCCTCAAGGCAGCCCTGCCCAATTTGATTTGTCCAATTAATATGATAGTTAAAATCCCCCATAATTATAGATGTTCCCTTATTACAAGCCTCAACTATTTCCTGATTGATACTCCGTCCAACAGAGTTGCCACAGTTCGGAGGCCTATAGACTACGCCCACTAGTGTTTTTTTCCCCTTATTATTCCTTACCTCCACCCAAACTGTTTCATTATCCTGATCTTTTGACCCAATGTCATTTCTCTGTATTACAGTGATTCCTTCCTTTATTAACATAGCCACCCCACCTCCCCTTCCTTCCTGCCTGTCCTTCCTGATCGTTAAATAACCTGGTATGTTTAATTCCCAGGCATTGTCGCCCTGCAGCCATGTTTCTGTAATGGCCACAAGATCATACCCATATGTAGTTATTTGTGCCATTAACTCATCTATTTTGTTACGAATGCTACGTGCATTCAGATAGAGAACTTTCAAAGATGTTTTGTGACACTTAGTTCCTGCTTTTGCCCTTTTTATTACTTTACCTTTTACTCCATACCTTCTGCCCCTTCCTGACACGCTCTGGTTTTTAATTTCCCCACTGCTACCTAAGTCTATGACCTTCTCTGTTGTCATTTTTATTATTTGCTCTCTAGGAACCTCCCCCCCACTAGTTAGTTTAAAGCCCTCTCTACAGCCCTAGTTATATGATCCGCCAGGACTCTAGTCCCAGCACTGGCCAAGTGAAGCCCGTCCCAACGGAACAGCTCCCTCCTGCCCCAGTACTGGTGCCAGTGTCCCAGGAAGCAAAACCCATTTCTCCCACACCAGTCTTTGAGCCACGCATTTAACTCTCTAATTTTATTTGTCCTAGCCAAATTCGCTCGTGGCTCAGGTAATAATCCAGAGATTATTACCCTTGTGGTTCTGCTTTTTAATTTGGCCCCTAGCTGCTCAAACTCCCTCCGCAGAACCTCCTTCCTTGTCCTATCTATGTCGTTGGTACCAACATGGACCATGACAACTGGATCCTCCCCCTCCCACTCCAAGTTTCTCTCCAGTCCAGAGGAGATGTCCTTAACCCTGGCACCAGGCAGGCAACACAGCCTTCGGGACTCTCGCTCTCGGCTGCAGAGAACTCTATCTATCCCCCTAACGATACTATCCCCTACCACTACAACATTTCTTTTAACTCCCCCCACTTGAATGGCCCCCCACTCCACGGTGCTGTGGCCAGGTTGCTCATCCTCCCCGCAGTCCCTGTTCCCATCCTCACAGGGAGTAAGAGCCTCGAACCTGTTGGACAAGTGCAAGGGCTGCGGCTCCTCCAACACTACCTCCTGGATCCCCGTACCTGCCTCACTTCTAGTCACAGCATCCTGACCCTGGCCACGGACTACATCTGAATTAATTAATCTAATTGGTGTGACTACCTCCTGATACACAGAGTCCAGGTAACTCTCCCCCTCCCTGATGTGTCTCAGTATTTGAAGCTCGGACTCCAGCTCTTCAACACGGAGCCGGAATTCCTCGAGCAGCCAACACTTACTGCAAATGTGATCACCGTGAGCATCAATGGTGTCCACCAGCTCCCACATATTGCAGCAGCAACACATCGCCTGATCTCCCATTCTATGTAATTAATTAAATTTATTAATATTATTCTTAAATACCCTCTGCCTCGATTCTAGATGGTGAATATCACACCTTAGAAACTATAAACCAAGGGGATTTAAGCTTAAAAAGGGAGAAATACTTACCAACCAATCACTTATCCGCTTTGTGGTGATGTCACACCTTGAATACTTTTTACCTCTCTCCTTCCCTGAGATTGGAGATTGATGAAGCCTACTGTTGTGTATGTAATATGTGTGCTACTTTGAACCTATGGACAGGACTGCACTACTTGTAGGGCGTAGTGATACGCAGTACCACTCCTGGCCATAGGGGTATAAATAGTACTGTGGGTACTGATCTCCCCTCAGTTCCCGCCTGTGGGCATGAAGTAAAGACCTACGTGCAGTCCCTACCTCCAACCAGTAAAGACCTGTTTGAGTTATACGTTTAAGTCTTTGTGTTAATTGTTCAATACAATACACATACTTAACACTGGCGACGAGTCAGGTTCTTACCCTGCGGCAGTTGAAGAGAGGTTTCAAACATCACCACCCCACTAGAAGCGACAGGCTTTAGGACTCTGAAGCCTCCATCAGCGACTGAGCACTGGAGTGCAGCAGCCATCCTGACAGCTTCCAGCGACTGACAGAAGTCTTTCTGCAGTTTCCTTGTTCAACCTAGGTGGTGGGGTAAGCCGTGCAGCGTTGGCTGCAAAGACAGGGCTGGGGAAGTTGGAGAAGATAAGGGCGATCGCAATCCCTGATAAGAGCCGCGGTGAAACGCGCGAGCGGGTAAGCCAGAGCCCGGGAGGGAGCGAGCAAGAGCCGCGCGAGCGGGTGAGCCAGAGGCCGGGAGCCGCTTCAAGTGCGAGGCGCAGCGCGGGCCAGCGATCGGGACCAAAGATAAGGGCCGCACTCGGACTGAAAGGCGCGGCGGCTGCAGAAGCTCAAGGTGCGAGAGCCGCGGTGCACAGCGCGGGCTATCGATCGCGGCGAAGATAAGGGCCGCACTCGGGGGCTGAAGGGAGACGGCGTCGGGGGACGGGTGAAGACCGCCAAGCGCGGGAAAACCGCCATTTTGTGGGCGGAGGACGACGGCAAGAGCGGGAAGCCGCCATCTTTGATAACAAGTAAACAAAATAAAATCTGAGAAATTGCAAATCTACAATGCCTAAACACGGGAATATTAGCACCTTTGATAGTGACCTCGAAGATTGGGCCATATATGTTGAAAGAGTAAAAAATTATTGTAAGGCCAATAAAATTCGTGACCAAGATAAAGCTCTAACATTATTAAATTTAATGGGTGCGAAGACATACGGGCAATTGAAACACCTGTTATCACCAGATGAACCGGCGGATAAGACGTTCGATGAGATTGTTACTGTCCTGAAAGATCATCTAAACCCCACGCCGCTGATGCTAGCGGAACGATTTAAATTTTACGACAGAAAGCAGCTACAGCATGAAAGCAATGCTGAATATTTGCTGGAATTGCGTAAATTAGCGAAATATTGCCAGTTTGGAACGGGACTGACAGATGCACTACGAGACAAATTTGTGTGTGGTTTATTTAAACAGGATACACAAAAGCGACTGCTCGAGCAGAATGAGCTGACGCTTGAGAAGGCGGTCACTATGGCAGCAGCACACGAAGCCGCAGCGAGAGGCACGGCAGTAATGCAGCTACGGTCACCGGAGCTCAGTGCACACAAATTGGGTGTGAGTTCTGGCAAATGTTATCGTTGTGGAAAGACAACGCATGATCAGAACCAGTGTTGGTTTAAAAACCAAGAATGTAGAACTTGTGGTAGGCTTGGACATATAGCTAGAGTATGCAGGTCAGGGAAGAAGACCAGCAACAAGAAGTCACCGCAAGGAAAATACGCAAAGGTACACAAGGTGACCGAACAGGAGTCCGATTCAGACGCTAGCAGTAATGAACTGGCTAGCTTAAGCTGTAATGAACTGGCTAGCTTAAGAGTACTCAACGCTGGTAAGGGTGCAGACCTCCAGACAATTTGGGTCACTCTTCAGATAGAAGGAGTCCAAGTAAAACTGGAATTGGACACTGGATCGGCATTGACGGTCATAAATAAGAAAGATTACGGAAAGTTATTCCAACATATTCCCCTACAGGATACGGGGATTATATTGAAAACATACACGGGGCAAAGAGTGTACCCCATCGGGAAAATAGAGGTTGCAGTGGTCCACAAGGGCGAAGACAGTCAAATAATGGACTTATATGTGATATCTGAAGGAGGTTCTCCACTACTAGGACGGGAGTGGATTAGGAAAATGAATATGGACTGGCATTTCCTACAAACAATAACGAGTGAGAACTCGGGGAAGATAGTCGGCCCAGACTCTGGAACGGATGATGGTAAGCCCAACTCAGGTGCAAAAGACAAAGTTTCAGCACAGAATTCCACTGAGCAACAACAACATAGTTTAACTGTGGATTCTGAGTCTGGCAAGTCTACTGATGTGCCCATTTCTGAGGGACACCGGGCTCGAACTCAACTCCATTTCAAACTACAACAGCAATTAGAACAAATGCTTCGCCGTTTTGAGCAAGAGTTGAATGCAACGAAAGAGTTCTTTGATATAGAGTTGGAGAATCTGGAAAGACAACAGAAGCAGCTGATGGAGAAAATGGAGCAGGAGCACACAAAACGTCTGATGTCAGAGGAGTTAACGGTCAGCCAACTCCTGCATATGCTGAAGGACAGGACTCTGAAATGGGAAAAACTTGAACACGAACTTCAATATTCAAACGAAAGGGGTTTGGAGCTCTCAATAGTTATTGGAAGAGCTGAGGTGGCAACACAGACTGAGATGACTGCAACAGAGCAGCCCTTGGATGCCAAAAGTACGCTGACTCACGTCAACGTAGAACAACAGACCGCTGAAACAGCTGCTCCGGTAGAGGGATTGAATAGTCCGATCAACCAATCTCCAAAAGAAGTTGAAGTAGTAAAATCTCAAATGAGGTCATTAGTAAACGACTTGCTGAAAGCCCAGAAAAAGCTGGATGAAGAGGTACGCATGAAGAAGTCTCTTCAGGAAAGATGTCTGGACTTGGAACAAAAGCTGGGTATGGAGGAAATAGAAGACCCTCTCGCTGGCCTAGATCAGGATGACACCGAATATTACTATGTCCTGTCCTGCCCAACTTGTAACTTCGACTCCCACCATACAGAAATCATGGAGGAGCACCGAAAGTCTACGGAACATCGGGAGAAGGTGGCTCTACTACGGAAAAAGGAGGAAGAGAAGGAGGAACTGCGCATGCAGCTGGCAGCTGACAGTGGAGCCCAGAGAGTCTCCAAGAAGCAGAAAAGGAAAAGTCGAAACAGAAGATGACCCATCTGAACCATTATTACCTCTACCAGATCACACACGTGGTCCCTCCGAACGGAGCCAATTCAGTTTGGAAGTTCAAACTGTTAAATCCATGGAAGGACTATTGAATGAGTCACTCCAGCAACGTGAACCGACTACACCACAGAGATTGAATCTGTGAACTGTTTTCCGCAGAGACTGAATCTGTGATCTGTTTTGACATGAAGTTATCTATGTATCTATGTTATTCTGTTATGTAAACCTGAAGTTATATATGTTATATATGGAAAGAGTGCAACGGCGATTCACCAGGCTGATACCTGGAATGGCGGGAATGACCTACGAAGAGAGATTAAATAGTTTGGGCTTGTACTCACTGGAGTTTAGAAGATTGAGAGGGGATCTCATCGAAACATATAAAATTATGGCAGGCCTGGACAGGCTGAATTCAGAGAGAATGTTTCCAATGGCCGGGGAGCACAGAACCAGGGGCCACAGTCTAAAAATAGCGGGCAAATCATTTAAAACAGAGATGAGGAAGAATTTCTTCACTCAAAGAGTGGTGAGCCTGTGGAATTCCCTGCCACAGAGGGCTGTGAAGGCTAATTCAATAAATATTTTCAAGAGAGAATTGGATATATTTCTGAAGGCTAAGGGGATTAAGGGTTACGGAGAAAAGGCGGGGACGGGGTACTGAACTGGTAAGATCAGCCATGATCTCATTGAATGGCGGAGCAGGCTCGAAGGGCCGAATGGCCTACTCCTGTTCCTATCTCTATGTATCTATGTATTACGTTATGTTAAATGGGGAGATGACTGTAAAGCTAGGAAGGGAGGAATGTTGTGTATGTAATATGTGTGCTACTTTGAACCTATGGACAGGACTGCACTACTTGTAGGGCGTAGTGATACGCAGTACCACTCCTGGCCATAGGGGTATAAATAGTACTGTGGGTACTGATCTCCCCTCAGTTCCCGCCTGTGGGCATGAAGTAAAGACCTACGTGCAGTCCCTACCTCCAACCAGTAAAGACCTGTTTGAGTTATACGTTTAAGTCTTTGTGTTAATTGTTCAATACAATACACATACTTAACACCTACCTGAGCCTCTGGGGCTTCTTGTAGTCGCTCTGCCGCTCAGCTCCGCCTCCACCCACTGCCGATGCTGCACTGGGGCCTACCTGAGCCTCTGGGGCTTCTTGTAGTCGCTCTGCCGCGCTGCTCCGCCTCCACCCACTGCCGATGCCGCACTGGGGCCTACCTGAGCCTCTGGGGCCTCTTGTAGTCGCTCTGCCGCGCTGCTCCACCTCCACCCGCTGCCGATGCCGCACTGGGGCCTACCTGAGCCTCTGGGGCCTCTTGTAGTCGCTCTGCCGCGCTGCTCCGCCTCCACCCGCTGCCGATGCCGCACTGGGGCCTACCTGAGCCTCTGGGGCCTCTTGTAGTCGCTCTGCCACTCAGCTCCGCCTCCACCCGCTGCCGATGCCGCACTGAGGCCTACCTGAGCCTCTGGGGCCTCTTGTAGTCGCTCTGCCGCGCTGCTCCGCCTCCACCCGCTGCCGATGCCGCACTGGGGCCTACCTGAGCCTCTGGGGCCTCTTGTAGTCGCTCTGCCGCGCTGCTCCGCCTCCACCCGCTGCCGATGCCACACTGGGGCCTACCTGAGCCTCTGGGGCCTCTTGTAGTCGCTCTGCCGCGCTGCTCTGCCTCCACCCGCTGCCGATGCCGCACTGGGGCCTACCTGAGCCTCTGGGGCCTCTTGTAGTCGCTCTGCCGCTCAGCTCCGCCTCCACCCACTGCCGATGCCGCACTGGGGCCGACCTGAGCCTCTGGGGCCTCTTGTAGTCGCTCTGCCGCTCAGCTCCGCCTCCACCTGCTGCCGATGCCGCACTGGGGCCTACCTGAGCCTCTGGGGCCTCTTGTAGTCGCTCTGCCGCGCTGCTCCGCCTCCACCCGTTGCCGATGGAGATAGATTCAATCATGGCTTTCTAAAGGGAATTTGGATAAGTACCTGAAGGATAAAGATTTGCAGGGCTACGGGGAAAGGGCAGGGGAGTGGGGCTAGCAGAAAGCCGGCACAAGCTGAATGAGCTGAATGGCCTCCTTCTGTGCTGTAATGATTCTATGATTCTAAAATAGGATAATCCGTATCCAGACCCCTTTAAACAAGCTCGCAAACTAGGAAACAATGAGACGTCGGTTTGATGCATTTTAATAATATTGTCCTACCAGGTACATACAGTAACCATGAGATTACTGGTACAGACAGATACTCACGGAGGAACTCATCGGGAAAAGTTTAAACGCATAGTTCTAATCTGCTTACGCTGGACAAAGTGAGAAGTTCATGTCCTACTGAGCTTTTGTGTGTTGTTCCATTTATAGTGTCAGTAATGTCTTGCTAGCACACTGATAACATGTCAATACGTTCTGGTTATTTTAAATTAATACGTAACATGTTAACCCATTAAGTCACCTTGTCCTCTTTAGTGCACCTACGTGCCACTATCATTGCTGTTCTCACAGCTTGTACCCCACCATCTCTGCAAAGGCAAATGCTTTGTACCAATCAACCATGGGGAAGTTGGTAGAAACCCATTCAGAATCTCAAACTGGGAGTGGCTGCAGGTTAACTTAATGGAGCACCGCATGAGGTGCTTTTGATATTTATTGTGTTAATGATTCTTTAAGGTATATGGAGTATTTATTGTCAGCACTCAGGAAAACCAATCATCTTCTCTGTACCATGACAAATTTTAGCAATGTCTCACTGGGCAAATGTCGTCTCTCTTTCAGCAATGTGACAAGTCCAAAACAAATAAATTGGAAGAGCACGAGATCGAGGAGTTCTGCAAGCTCCTGATGCAGCGGCCAGAGTTGGAGGAGATCTTTCAACGTTTCTCGGGCAAGGACCAGTGGCTGACTGCTGGTGAGATGGAACATTTCTTGAAGGAACAGCAGGAGATGGTTACGAAGGAAAATTGTTTGAGCATCATACAGAAATACAGACTTAATGATAATGGTATGGCAAATATTGAAGGCAACTGTGTGTTCAACTTATTTTAAACACTAGCTGATCTTTTGTGGCAGTGCTATGGGATCCTGAGCAGGGTTGTGAGATTTAGCGGTTAAGTTGGCCTGTCCCTTTAAGACTACTGCTGTTAATAGGCACATCCTGGTAATTATGTGGGAGAAATGGGGAAGGTGTTTTGGGGTAATGGGAGAATTGGGCATGGGATGGCAGGATTTGAGTGGGGTGTCCCAGGGTCTGAGAGGTGCGTGTGTGTGATATGAAAAGGAAGGGGTCGAGGTTCGAGGGTGTTCGTTGTGAGTAGCTTCCTGTTGGGGTTATGGGTCACAGAATTGGTCCTCCATTGTGGAAATGTTGGGGGACGGTGATGAGTGTCATGAAGTAGGAAGTTGGGCATATTGGCAGAATTTACAATATAGTGCTCGCAGCATGCTTGTGATAGGGGTGGCGCATGGAGGGTTGGGTAGAGTTCTAGTGTACAGGCTCCTTGTGCTTCAGATCTTAGGCCCACCCTCCCTTTGCTGCAGAACCATGGGCCCCTGACCTTTGAGCTTCCAGACCTGAGACCAACTTGGTACTGCTACATTCTGGGACCCTCTCTTCCTGTGCTGCCTAAACCTGGGACCTTCTCGAGTTCTGACCCTGTGGTCCTTGTAAAGTTGGGCTTGGCTTACTGAGTGACTCCTAGGTCTGGCTGTATTAGGATATAACCCTGCAATATTTTCCTGAGTAATAGTAACCTTGAAACTGTTTTGATCTTCAGCCAAACAAAACCAGCTCTTGACCTTAGATGGCTTCATGATGTACTTGCTGTCTGCTGAAGGGGACGTGTTTAACCCCGAACATGACCAGGTCTACCAGGACATGACCCAGCCACTCAGCCACTACTTCATTTCAACTTCCCATAACACCTATCTGATGGAGGGCCAGCTGGGAGGACCAAGCAGTACTGAGGCGTACATTAGGTAATTAGATCGTATTACAGTACATAGTATTTACAGCACAGAAACAGGCCTTTCAGCCCAATAGGTCCATGCCAGTGTTTATGTTCCACACCAGCCTCCTCCTTCCCTTCTTCATCTAACCCTATCAATATATCCTTATACTATTTTCTCCCTCATGTGTTTATCTAGCTTCCCCTTAAATGCATCGGTGCTATTCACCTCAACCATTCCCGTGGGAGCGAGTTCCACATTCTCACCACTCTCTGGGTAAAGAAGTTTCTCCTGAATTCCCCATTGGATTTATTAGGAACTATCTTATATTTATGGCCTCTAGTTCTGGTTGCACCTGGAAGTGGAAACATCTTCTCTATATCCACCCTATCAAACCCTTTCATTATCTTAAAGTCCTCTATCACCCCTCAGTCTTCGCTTTTCTAGAGAAAAGAGCCTCAGCCTGTTCAATCTATCCTGATAGTTACAACCTCTCAGTTCTGGCATCATTCTCGTAAATCTTTTTTGCACCTTCGCCAGTCCTTTTGATAATATGGAGACCAGAACTGTTCACAGTGCTCCAAGTGGGGTTTAACCAAGGTTCGATATAAGTTTAACACAACTTCTCTGCTTTTCAATTCTATCCCTCTAAAAATGAACCCCAGTGCTTGGTTTGCTTTTTTATGGCCTTATTAACCTGCATCGCTACTTTATTCTGCATTTTTATATACCTTTTTATCTTTATACCTGCATCCCTACATTACAACAGTGACTGCACTCCAAAAGTACTTCATTGGCTGTAAAGCGCTTTGAGATGTCTGGTGGTCGTGAAAGGCGCTATAGAAATGCAAGTCTGTCTTTCTTTCTTTAAATGATTTGTGTTCTGTTCCTCTACCTGATTGAGACACTACGGGGAGAAATTCGATGC
Organism: Somniosus microcephalus; assembly: GCF_052327205.1. Taxonomy (NCBI): domain Eukaryota; kingdom Metazoa; phylum Chordata; class Chondrichthyes; order Squaliformes; family Somniosidae; genus Somniosus; species Somniosus microcephalus. Next base: position 60,883,750 of record NC_141010.1, on the reverse strand, counting down.
CTTAGCGCCTCCCGTTATCGCCTCCCGGGGGCAATAACAGGGCGCTAACAACTTACCGACCGGGCGCGGCGAAATGAACGACTCCCGCTAAATTAGCCGAGAGGTTTGCGGCGGTGGTAACACATTGTGCCCGGAGATCGTGACGTCTTTGTCCTGTGCATCGCCCCGGACCCGAACTTCGGTTCCGCCCCCTGCAGCATCGCCAGGTGAAAACACCGGCAGCCGCAGGAGGCGTTCATCGGGAGGCCGGGCACTTCGGGGGCGCAAGTTAAAGGGGATGTTGGCGTGGTAAGTATAAAAATTGTTCCAATGCATTATTTCAATTTTTTCCATTTTTCTTTAGCCGCGATCGATCGGCCCGGCGCTCGGCTGGAGGGCATGGGGATGATTGGGCCGGATTGCGGCCGCCGTCGGGGGTCAGCTAACTGATCCCAATGCAGAACCTGCCGCAATGTCCCTTCCCTTTAAGGGAGGGAAGGAGCCTCGGATCGGGGCAGTGCTGCACCACTACCGCCCTGCCTGCGTCCTTTAGCGCTCCAGGAAGGAAGTGGAGTGCTTGATTTGGCATTCCACTTCCTTCCCGGAACGCTAACAGCCAATTTATTTTTCAGGATTTGAAAAATTAGCGCCCCAAACAGGGCGATACCGAATTTCTCCCCCTTATTTTCCAAGGACTATGTGGCCTCTTTATTTACCAAAATGTTCCACCTCACACTTATCTATATTGAAGCTCTTTTGCCAATTACGTGCCCATTCTGCAAGTTTACTAATGTCTTCCTGTATTTTGTCGCAGTCCTCCTCAGTATTAACGACAGCCCCCAGTTTGGTGTCATCTGCAAATTTTAAAATTGTACTTCCGATTCCCAAGTCCAGATCGTTTATGTAAATGGTGAACAACAGTGGTCCCAGCACCGTTCCCTGTGAAGCATCAATTATCATCAGCTTCTCAATAGCTTTCTTGATCAGTTGTGCAAAGGCTCCCATATTTCCGCGTATTATCCATGCCTCACTGGCATAATACATTTATAAAATATTAAGGGGGAAAAATTGGGTGAGGAGCGCCACCTGTTAGTGCCTAAAGAGGCAGGCAGTGGCTAGAGCGCCACTGGCTGCGCCTCCCGCGATATTCAGCAGGGGCGCTAATGGTGGCGTTAGCCATTTGCGCTGCGCCGCCACTGATGACATCATCGGTGCGCACAGCGCCCCGTTCGCGATATTTGGTAGCGAACGCCGCAGTTGCGCCGTTCGCTACCCGCGCCCGGTTCATGGGGCCTTACTGTGCCGGCAGCGGTGCAAGTTAAGGTGAAGGTGCGGGACGGCCGCCTTTTCGGCAGCCACCTGCCAGCACCTCCGTCCCCGGCCTCCTGACCACCCCCCCCCCCCCCGCGGCATTGCCAGCTGTTTCCCGAGAGCCCGGCACTTCTCCTTGGTGCCGGGCTCGTTTGCCGGCACTCGCAATCGGGGTTCGCGCTGTTGCAGGCCCCTCCCCCTTAACAGTGGGAGGAAGGCCTGCAGTACCGCAGCGTGCCGTGCCGCAGCGTGTGGCACTGCGGCACGTTGCGCTGCGATATTCAGCTTCAGCGCCCTAAGAGGGACGTGGAGCGCCTCGAGCCTCGCCCCGTGTCCCTCGAGGGGCAATGAAACTGAATACCTGACGATCGCTAAAGCCTCGAACGCTGCGCTAAATCCTGCGCTCAGGCGACTTTTGCGCCACTTTGGCGCCCCAACCCAATTTCTAGGCCTAAAAGTCTTGTGTAGACTGCACAGTTTCTCTACACGTTAACACTACTTTCTGTGTCTTGATTTTTCAGTCATGCCTTATGTGTCAATATTTGGAGGGTGTGTTACATCTGCGTATGTTAATTTCTAAGGCTGATTCACTGAAGTCCTCCTGGTGAGGAATAGTGCTCACATGGAGTGTGCCAAGGAGTGGAGGAACTGATGCGTCAGTTGTACAGCGCCTTGGTGAGACCCCACCTGAAGTAATTGTGTTCCATTCTGGGCACCGCACATCAGGAAAGATATATTGGCCTTGGAGGGGATACAGCGCAGATTCACCAGATTAATACCGGGTCTTAAAGAGTTAAATTATGAGGATAGGTTGCATAAACTTGGTTTGTATTCCCTTTTATTCCCTTGCGTTTAGATGGTTGAGGGGTGATCTAATCGAGGTGTTTAAAATGATAAAGGGAATCAATAGGATAGATACAGAGAAACTATTTCCTATCGCATTTATAATGTAGTGAAACGTCCAAGGTGGATAATCAGACAAAAACTGACACTGAGGCAAAGAAGGAGGAGTTAGGGCGGGTGATCAAAACCTGGGCAGTCGCGTTTTGGATGAGCTGAAGTTTATGGCGGGTGGAAGATGGGAGGCCGTCCAAGGGACCATCGGAATAGTCACGGCTGAAGGCAGCAAAGGTGTGGATGAGGGTTTGAGTCTGGCCGAGGCACGGGCGGAGCTAGGTGATATTACTGAGGTGGTCTTTATGATGCAGAGGATCTGAAGCTGCACTCCGGGTCGCTAAGATTGCGAACAGTCTGGTTCAGCCTGAGACGGTGAGCAGAGAGGGCGATGGAACCAGTGGCTGGGGAACAGTCTGGTTCAGCCTGAGACAGTGAGCAGAGAGGGTGATGGAACCAGTGGCTGGGGAACCGTCTGGTTCAGCCTGAGACGGTGAGCAGAGAGGGTGATGGAACCAGTGGCTGGGGAACCGTCTGGTTCAGCCTGAGACGGTGAGCAGAGAGGGCGATGGAACCAGTGGCTGGGGAACCGTCTGGTTCAGCCTGAGACAGTGAGCAGAGAGGGTGATGGAACCAGTGGCTGGGGAACCGTCTGGTTCAGCCTGAGACGGTGAGCAGAGAGGGCGATGGAACCGGTGGCTGGGGAACCGTCTGGTTCAGCCTGAGACAGTGAGCAGAGGGGGCGATGGAACCGGTGGCTGGGGAACCGTCTGGTTCAGCCTGAGACGGTGAGCAGTGAGGGCGATTGAACCGGTGGCTGGGGAACCTTCTGGTTCAGCCTGAGACGGTGAGCAGAGAGGGCGATTGAACCGGTGGCTAAGGAACCGTCTGGTTCAGCCTGGGACAGTGAGCAGTGAGGGCGATGGAACCGGTGGCTAAGGAACCGTCTGGTTCAGCCTGAGACAGTGAGCAGAGGGGGCGATGGAACCGGTGGCTGGGGAACAGTCTGGTTCAGCCTGAGACAGTGAGCAGTGAGGGCGATTGAACCGGTGGCTAAGGAACCGTCTGGTTCAGCCTGGGACAGTGAGCAGTGAGGGCGATGGAACCGGTGGCTAAGGAACCGTCTGGTTCAGCCTGAGACAGTGAGCAGAGAGGGCGATGGAACCGGTGGCTGGAGAACAGTCTGGTTCAGCCTGAGACAGTGAGCAGAGGGGGCGATGGAACCGGTGGCTGGGGAACAGTCTGGTTCAGCCTGAGACAGTGAGCAGAGAGGGCGATGGAACCGGTGGCTAGGGAACAGCATTTGTGGCGGGGGGATGAAGTCAATGGCTTTGGTCTTCCCAATATTTAAATAGAGGAAAGTTCGGCACATCCAAGACTGGGTGTCGGACAAGCAGTCTGCCAACACGGAGGCAGTGGAAGGGTCGGTAGAGGTGGTGGTGAGGTAGAGCTCAGTATCATCAGTTTACATGTGGAACCTGATGTCACTTCCACAGCTAATGTCGCCAAGGGGCAACATGTAGATGAGAGAGCCAAGGTTAGATCCTTGGGGGACTCCAGAGGTAACAGTGCTGCAGGGGTGGGGGAAGAGAAGCCATTGCAGGGGATTCTCTGGCTATGACTGGATCGGTAAGAACGAAAGCAGGCGAGGGCAGTCTCACCCAGCTGGACAACAGAGAGGAGTTGCGGGAGGATGATGTGATCAACTGCGTCAAAGGCTGCAGAAAGGTGGAGAAGAATGAGCAGCGATAGTCTACCGCACTCACCGTCACAGAGGCTGTCATTTGTGACTTTGATTAGGGCTGTCTCAGTGCTGTGGCAGGGGCGGAACCCTGATTGAAGGGATAAAACATGGAGTTGCGGGAAAAATGGACATGGGTTTGGGAGGTGACAACGCGTTCAAGGACTTGATAGAGGAAAGGGAGGTTGGAGATGGGGCAATAAGGACAGAGGGGTTAGGGTGGGTTTTTTGAAGGGGTGGAGAGTAAGGACAGCAGATTTGAAAGCAGGGATGACAGTACCTGAGGAGAGGTCGCCGTTAACAATATCAGCTGACCTGGGGGACAGGAAGGGAAGTTGGGTGGTCAGCAGTTTGGTGGGAATAGGGTCGAGGGAGCAGAAGGTGTGTCTTATGGACAAGATGAGCTCAGAGAGGCCATGAGGGGAAATAGGAGTGAAACTCGAGAAAGATGCGAGTTCAGGGCTAAGGCAGGGGGATCCTTAGGGAAAGTTTGGCTTGGTGGGCTAGGAGAAGGGAGGGAAGTGGCAGAGGCAGCTGAATAGATGGTCACGATCTTTGTGACAAAGAAGTCCATGAGCTCCTCACACTTGTTATTGGAGGTGAGGGTGAAGGAGACAGGGGAGAGGGGTTTAAGAAGACGGTTTACAGTAGAGAAGAGAAGCCGGGGATTATCTTTGCATTCCAGGCTGATCCTGGAATATGAACAGTTTGGGCCGAGGAACGCGGGACCCGATAGTGCTTTTTGTGGTCCAGCCAGATCTGGTGGTGAATGGCTAAACCAGTTGTCTGCCATAAACATTCAAGTCTGGTCTCTTGGACTTAAGGGAGCAGAGATGAGACTGTACTGGGGGGAACTACCAGGGTGGGAGAGAGTAAGGGGGGGGAAATTGAGTTGCGCCACCTTTGGGGGCTAACTTCGCCGGGGCACCCCGAAAAAATTAGCGCCCCCGTGGCTGAAATTTACCGATAGTGCCCCAAGAGGGAAGCGGGGTGCTACTGGAAGCACCCCGCCTCCCTCTTGGGGCGCTGCGAATGACTCTCGCGGCGCAACGTGCCGCAGCGCCAAGCTCTGTGACACGTCGTGCCGCGGTACTGCAGGCCTTCTTTCCCTTCTTAAAGGGGAGGGGCCTAGCGCTGCGTGACCCGGGGCTCAGCTGGGCCACCAGGGATCAGAGTGCCAGCAAAAGAGCCCGGCACTCGAGAGAAGTGCCGAGCTCACGGAGTGCAGCCGGCACGCCGTAGGGTGGGCGGGTCAGGAGGCCGGGGATGGCAATGGGGGCAGGTGCTGGCAGGCTGCCAGCTACAAAATGGCCACCCGGCACCTCCCCTTTAATTTGCGCTGCCCCGGCTGCAGGTAGGCCCCCCCTGACCCTGTCGGACATAGCGTCCGGCGGTCAGTCAGGGGGCGCTACCGACGATCATGGCCAGGGTGCGAGCGGGCATCAAAGGCGGAGTTGATTGATCAGATTGGTAGCTGCAAAAGTCTCGTGGTGAATTGAGGGCCAAAGGTGACAGTTGAAAGTGTGAAAGTGCCTTTGTGATTGAGTTGGGGGACGTAGTGATCAATAACATGTCATTCTGTGGTGGACACTAGGTGGAGCAGTAGAGCTGTATATAGCTGTATGTATAAAACTACACTACCCAGCTATACATACATTAAGACTACATTACCCAGAAGGCAACAGTCAAGATGGCAGCCTGCACACAGGAGCACACATGGAAGCCTCTACAGGTACTGTACCTAGAGAACGTGTACTGAATAAATAACTAGCTAGAAGCTAGCAGTGTTCATAATAAGAATGTCTAGTTATTAATGAACATAACATGGTACCAGGGTGGTGAAGATCTGCTGAAAATTGTGAAAAGCGACATGGAGAATTTGAAGCCACCAGGAGGTTTGAATCTCGAGGGAAATGTCGACTACAATTGGCGGATTTTTAAACAACAATTCGAACTCTACATTGCAGCCATCGGATTCGGTACGAAGCCAGACGCAAGGAAGATAGCGTTGCTGCTTACGGTTGCAGGCCCACAGGCGATAGAGGTATTTAATACATTTGTATTTAATCCAGCGGAGAACAGAGAAAAATTAGAAGATGTGCTAAAAAAATTTGATGCACATTGCTCTCCCAAAAAAAATGAGACCTATGAAAGATACATCTTCCGTTCTCGGACACAGCAACAAAATGAGACTTTTGTTAGCTTTATAACTGATCTGAAACTGAAAGCACAGACATGTAATTTCTCTGAGCTCAAAGCATCCATGATTCGTGACCAGATTGTGTTTGGTATTCATGATAAAAAAGTCAGGGAACGTCTGTTGAGAGAAATCGAACTAACCTTGGAAAATGCTGTGAAAATATGCAAAGCCAGCGAGCTAGCTCGAAATCACGCGAAGACTTTCAGTGAAATCAATAATGATGCGAATGTAATGTGTGATAATGCTGCTGTCGGTGCTGCGTCCTACAAGGGGAAGAACCGTGGGCAGAACAGAAATGAAAAGCAATCGGAGGATGAAATTTTTAATTGTAAACGCTGTGGTTACAAACACCAGTTAAGACAATGCCCAGCGTTTGGAAAAATGTGCACAAAGTGTAATGGAAAGAATCACTTTGCCAAACAATGCTATTCAAAAGTAAAAACGACGAAAGGGCAACGAGTTAATGTGATTGAGGACACTGATGTAAGTGAGACATTTTTTGTAGGAATGGTGTCATGTGACAATATCAAAAAAGATACAGAAAATGTGCAGCCCTCAGAAATAGACAATGCTGAACATAAAATTAATGCAGTAAAAGAGGACAAATGGATGATCCCACTGCAGATAAATGGATCATTAGTTACACTGAAACTGGACACTGGGGCAAAAGCAAACTTAATCAGTATGAGTGACATTAACAATATGAAAGAAAAGCCCAAAATACAGAAAAAGTCAGTACTACTGAAGGACTATAATGGACAGAAAATAGATAGCTTAGGTGTATGCAGACTTAAAGTGACAGTCAAAGACAAAGTGCATCATCTCATGTTTTCTGTTGTGGCTGAAAGACTTGATTCACTACTGGGTGACAAAGCTTGTGAAGACTTAGAACTGGTCAAGAGAGTCTACCGTATAAACTGTGCCATAAGCAGACCAGATGACTCAGGTGATGAAGCAGAGAGCCCATCAAGGATGAAAAGGCCAAAGGGTATCCATGTCTTCAAAAAGCCTAGTTTCTCCAAGAAAATTTTCTGAATGGCAGGCAGTAACAAGTGGGGTACCACAGGGATCTGTCCTGGGCCCCCAGCTGTTCACAATTTACATTAATGACCTGGATCAGGGAGTCGGATGCAGCATTTCCAAATTTGCAGACGACACTAAACTAGGAGGTGGGGTGGGCTCAGAGGAAGAGACCAGGAAGCTCCAGAGCGATTTGGACAGACTGGGAGATTGGGCGGATAAATGGCAGATGCACTATAATGTGGACAAGTGCGAAGTTATCCACCTTGGGTGCAGGAACGGGAGGGCAAATTATTATTTAAATGGCAATAGATTGGGAGAGGGGGAAGTACAGAGAGACCTGGGTGTTCGTGTACACCAGTCACTGAAGGCGAGCATGCAGGTGCAACAGGCGGTCAAGAAGGCAAACGGTATGCTGGCCTTCATAGCAAAAGGGTTAGAATACAGGAACAGGGATACCTTGCTGCAGCTGTACAGGGCACTGGTGAGACCACACCTCGAGTACTGTGTACAGTTTTGGTCGCCTCATCTGAGGAAGGATGTTCTTGCCATGGAGGGGGTGCAGCGGCGATTCACCAGGCTGATACCAGGAATGGCGGGAATGACCTATGAGGAGAGACTATGTAGTTTAGGGATGTACACACTGGAGTTTAGAAGATTGAGAGGGGACCTCATAGAAGTGTATAAAATTCTGACAGGTCTAGACAGACTGGATGCAGAAGGAATGTTTCCCTTGGCGGGTGAAAACAGAACTAGAGGACATAATTTAAGGATAAGGGCTAAACCATTTAGGACAGAGATGAGGGGGAATTTCTTCACTCAGAGAGTGGTGAACCTGTGGAACTCATTGCCACAGAGGGCAGTGTACGCCAGCTCATTAAATATATTTAAGAGGGAATTAGATATATTTCTACGGGCAAAAGGGGTTAAGGGTTACGGAGAGAAGGCGGGGACGGGATACTGAATTAAAGGATCAGCCATGATCTCATCGAATGGCGGAGCAGGCACGAAGGGCCGAATGGCCTACTCCTGCTCCTATCTTCTATGTATCTATGTATCTAAGAAAGAAAAATACTTTAAGGTCAAAGAGAAGCCAAAGGAAGAAAAGCACAAAGAGGAAAAACACAAGGAGAAAAAGTCCAAAGATATAACCGCAACAGATGTTGTCAAGCAGTGGAAAGAGAAAAAGAAAAAGAAGCCTGCACCAGAGCAGGAAGCAGTTCCGGTGGATACTCCTTCTTCCCTCAGGCCAATCTTTGGTGTTCCATTAGCCGAGGCTGCTGAGAGGACTATGCTGTATGATGGGATCCAGCTGCCAGCAGTTTTTCAAGAGTACATTGACTACATTGAGAGTTATGGCATGAAGAGTGAAGGAAACACTGAAACCCTCTCCAAGCAAAGATCGCAAGGAGACCTCGATCTATACAAAAGCAGATTGATGACAATGCCGCAACTGCATCTTGTCATTCACTGCCAGAACAATCTCATGAAGACACATCAGACTTACCCGTGTTCACAGAATCACAGAAATCACAGAAACCCCACAGTGCAGATAGAGGCCATTTCAGCCCATCGAGCCTGCACCGACACATATCCCACCCGATCCCCGTAACCACTACACCAACACATATCCCACCCTATCCCCGTAACCCCACGTATTTAATCCCCCTAACACTAAGGGTCAATTTATCATAGCCAATCATCCTAACCCGCACATCTTTGGACTGTGGGAGGAAACCGGAGCACCCAGAGGAAACCCACGCAAACACGGGGAGAATGTGCAAACTTCACACAGACAGTCACCTGAGGCCGGATTCGAACCCGGGTCCCTGGCGCTGTGAGGCAACAGTGCTAACCACTATGCCACCGTGCTCCACACGTGAAGTAAAAGAGCCTGATAGACTTAATCTTTGAGTACAATGTAAAGCTTTGAAAATGTGTTGACTGTTTTGAAAATGTTTATGTTTATAGAGCACTAACAAAAGTGTTACTGATATTATCTTTATTGTTTTCTTGAAAGTTGATTGATATTGATTTTGTTAAACCTCCAAAGAAAGGGGGATGTAGTGATCAATAACATGTCATTCTGTGGTGGACACTAGGTGGAGCAGTAGAGCTGTATATAGCTGTATGTATAAAACTACACTACCCAGCTATACATACATTAAGACTACATTACCCATGAGGCTAGGCTACCTAGAAGGCAACAGTCAAGATGGCAGCCTGCACACAGGAGCACACATGGAAGCCTCTACAGATACTGTACCTAGAGAACGTGTACTGAATAAATAACTAGCTAGAAGCTAGCAGTGTTCATAATAAGAATGTCTAGTTATTAATGAACATAACAGGGGAGAGTTTCTTTCAGGGGCAGATGCAGCAGGAAGTAGGGTTGGTGAGGAAAGGGATGTGGATGGAGAGAGACTCAAGGAAGTGATCAGATAGGGCCTCATCTGTGATTGAGACGATGGGAGTAGAGAGGCCATGTGAGATGGTAAGGTCGAGGGTGTGGCTGTGAATATGAGAAGGGGAGTTTATATGGAGGGAGAGATTCAGGGAGGGCAGGACGGTAGTGAACTCCGAGGAGAGAGAGCATGATGAGTTGAGATGGAGGTTGAAATCTCCAAAGATGAGAAGTCGCTCGATGCTGTTCTCTCATGAACGATATTGTTCTTGTGTTGCTCACACGTTCCAGTCATGAGAGAGAGATGGTTTTGTAAATTTTGTGATTTTTAATATTCCAACATTCGGTGTGTGACTCTGGGTGTTTTTCAGAGCTCTTCTGAGGGGCTGTCGCTGTGTGGAGTTGGACTGCTGGGAGGGGCCAAATGGAGAGCCAATCATCTACCACGGATACACCCTCACCTCGAAAATCCTCTTCAAAGACGTTGTCACAACCATCCGGGATTACGCCTTCACGGTAAGAGACAGGGACCATTCCCAGAGTCTGACAGTAAGAGACAGGGACTATTCTCAGAGTCTGACAGTAAGAGATAGGGACCATTCCCAGAGTCTGACAGTAAGAGTCAGGGATCATTCCCAGAGTCTGACAGTAAGAGTCAGGGACTATTCCCAGGGTCTGACAGTAAGAGATAGGGATCATTCCCAGAGTTTGACAGTAAGAGACAGGGACCATTCCCAATATCTGAGTGCAGCGAATGCACCCTGTCAAACCAGGTCCACGCAGTCTGCATTCCCATTTCTGAGGGACACCAGGTTTCATGTCCTAAACCACCCGAATTCTTGTTGTTTCAGACACGTTTTATGCCATTGTTGTGTTTCACACATGGATCTTGTGTATACTGTACATTGTGAACTAGCTGAGCAAACATACCAAACTCTTTTTTGCCAATAGTTTCCCCATCTCTCCTGAAGGTGCTGACTCTCACTGGGGTACAGGTCCCTTCCTCCCCTGAAGGTGCTGACTCTCACTGGGGTACGGGTCCCCTCCTCTCCTGAGGACTGACTCTCACTGGGGTACGGGTCCCCTCCTCTCCTGAAGGTGCTGACTCTCACTGGGGTACGGGTCCCCTCCTCTCCTGAAGGTGCTGACTCTCACTGGGTTACGGGTCTCCTCCTCTCCTGAAGGTGCTGACTCTCACTGGGGTACGGGTCCCCTCCTCTCCTGAAGGTGCTGACTCTCACTGGGGTACGGGTCTCCTCCTCTCCTGAAGGTGCTGACTTTCACTGGGGTACGGGTCCCCTCCTCTCCTGAAGGTACTGACTCTCACTGGGGTACGGGTCTTCTCCTCTCCTGAAGGTGCTGACTCTCACTGGGGTACGGGTCCCCTCCTCTCCTGAAGGTGCTGACTCTCACTGGGGTACGAGTCCCCTCCTCTCCTGAAGGTGCTGACTTTCACTGGGGTACGGGTCGCCTCCTCTCCTGAAGGTGCTGACTCTCACTGGGGTATGGGTCTCCTCCTCTCCTGAAGGTGCTGACTCTCACTGGGGTGCGAGTCCCTTCCTCTCCTGAAGGTGCTGACTCACTGGGGTACAGGTCTCCTCCTCTCCTGAAGGTGCTGACTCTCACTGGGGTACAGGTCTCCTCCTCTCCTGAAGGTGCTGACTCTCACTGGGGTACTCAGTGCTGCATAATCACACATTAGTGCATAATTGCACACTACTGTATAATCACAGTTTGCAGTGTATAATCACATGCTATATAATTAGACTGCTGTATATTCATGCACTCTGTATAATCACAGACTGCACACACTACTTATTAAATGTTGAGTTCTCAGGAATTGCCTACTCTTGGCTGATGCCATGTAACCTCTTGAATTCTCTCCCCAGGTCTCTCCCTATCCCGTTATTCTGTCCCTGGAGAATCACTGTGGCGTCGAGCAGCAGACTGTCATGGCCCGGCATTTGAAGGAAATCCTCGGCGACATGCTGATAACCGCAACGATCGACGGCAAAGTCCCGAAAGAGCTTCCCTCACCCGAGGTAAATGTGTGGCCAGTGTGGATTGTGTCGTATCTCTCCGTGTAATTACTTTGTACAGGTTTGCATTTCTATAGCACCTTTCATGACCTCAGGATGTCCCAAAGCACTTTACAGCCAATGAAGTACTTTTTGAAGTGTAGTCGATGTTGTAATGTAGGAAGATGGACACTGATGATTCTATGGCACTTTACAAAGCAGTGCAGGGACCTCTGGCCAACATTCTCGCCCTTCACACTACCACTAAACTGTTCAGTCCCCTCAAGACTGTTTGTGGGAAGTTGAGTGCTCTCATTGGCTGCTATGTTTCCCTGCTTAACAACAGTCACTGCTCTCCAAATCACTATGAAGGGTTTGGAGACTTATTGATCTATTAAAGAACTATAGGAGCACTGGTGTGATCTTTAAACCACTAGAACCCCTGTTTGTTTCTCTATATCCCACTGTTCCAGTGTGACCCCTCGATATCACACTGTTCCAGTGTGACCCCTCTAAATCCCACTGTTCCAGTGTGACCCCTCTATATCCCACTGTTCCCCAGTGTGACCCCTCTATATCCCACTGTTCCCCAGTGTGACCCCTCTATATCCCACTGTTCCCCAGTGTGACCCCTCTATATCCCACTGTTCCCCAGTGTGACCCCTCTATATCCCACTGTTCCCCAGTGTGACCCCTCTATATCCCACTGTTCCCCAGTGTGACCCCTCTATATCTCACTGTTCCCCAGTGTGACCCCTCTATATCCCACTGTTCCCCAGTGTGACCCCTCTATATCCCACTGTTCCAGTGTGACCCCTCTATATCCCACTGTTCCAGTGTGACCCCTCTAAATCCCACTGTTCCCCAGTGTGACCCCTCTATATCCCACTGTTCCCCAGTGTGACCCCTCTATATCCCTCTGTTCCCCAGTGTGACCCCTCTATATCCCACTGTTCCCCAGTGTGACCCCTCTATATCCCTCTGTTCCCCAGTGTGACCCCTCTATATCCCTCTGTTCCCCAGTGTGACCCCTCTATATCCCACTGTTCCCCAGTGTGACCCCTCTATATCCCACTGTTCCCCAGTGTGACCCCTCTATATCCCACTGTTCCAGTGTGACCCCTCTATATCCCACTGTTCCCCAGTGTGACCCCTCTATATCCCACTGTTCCCCAGTGTGACCCCTCTATATCCCTCTGTTCCCCAGTGTGACCCCTCTATATCCCACTGTTCCAGTGTGACCCCTCTATATCCCACTGTTCCCCAGTGTGACCCCTCTATATCCCTCTGTTCCCCAGTGTGACCCCTCTATATCCCACTGTTCCCCAGTGTGACCCCTCTATATCCCACTGTTCCCCAGTGTGACCCCTCTATATCCCACTGTTCCCCAGTGTGACCCCTCTATATCCCACTGTTCCAGTGTGACCCCTCTATATCCCACTGTTCCAGTGTGACCCCTCTAAATCCCACTGTTCCCCAGTGTGACCCCTCTATATCCCTCTGTTCCCCAGTGTGACCCCTCTATATCCCTCTGTTCCCCAGTGTGACCCCTCTATATCCCTCTGTTCCCCAGTGTGACCCCTCTATATCCCTCTGTTCCAGTGTGACCCCTCTATATCCCTCTGTTCCCCAGTGTGACCCCTCTATATCCCTCTGTTCCCTAGTGTGACCCCTCTATATCCCACTGTTCCCCAGTGTGACCCCTCTATATCCCACTGTTCCAGTGTGACCCCTCTATATCCCACTGTTCCAGTGTGACCCCTCTAAATCCCACTGTTCCCCAGTGTGACCCCTCTATATCCCTCTGTTCCCCAGTGTGACCCCTCTATATCCCACTGTTCCCCAATGTGACCCCTCTATATCCCTCTGTTCCCCAGTGTGACCCCTCTATATCCCTCTGTTCCCCAGTGTGACCCCTCTATATCCCTCTGTTCCCCAGTGTGACCCCTCTATATCCCTCTGTTCCCCAGTGTGACCCCTCTATATCCCTCTGTTCCCCAGTGTGACCCCTCTATATCCCTCTGTTCCCCAGTGTGACCCCTCTATATCCCTCTGTTCCCCAGTGTGACCCCTCTATATCCCACTGTTCCAGTGTGACCCCTCTATATCCCACTGTTCCAGTGTGACCCCTCTAAATCCCACTGTTCCCCAGTGTGACCCCTCTATATCCCACTGTTCCCCAGTGTGACCCCTCTATATCCCACTGTTCCAGTGTGACCCCTCTATATCCCACTGTTCCCCAGTGTGACCCCTCTATATCCCTCTGTTCCAGTGTGACCCCTCTATATCCCACTGTTCCCCAGTGTGACCCCTCTATATCCCTCTGTTCCCCAGTGTGACCCCTCTATATCCCTCTGTTCCCCAGTGTGACCCCTCTATATCCCTCTGTTCCCCAGTGTGACCCCTCTATATCCCTCTGTTCCCCAGTGTGACCCCTCTATATCCCTCTGTTCCCCAGTGTGACCCCTCTATATCCCTCTGTTCCCCAGTGTGACCCCTCTATATCCCACTGTTCCAGTGTGACCCCTCTAAATCCCACTGTTCCCCAGTGTGACCCCTCTATATCCCTCTGTTCCCCAGTGTGACCCCTCTATATCCCTCTGTTCCCCAGTGTGACCCCTCTATATCCCTCTGTTCCCCAGTGTGACCCCTCTATATCCCTCTGTTCCCCAGTGTGACCCCTCTATATCCCACTGTTCCCCAATGTGACCCCTCTATATCCCTCTGTTCCCCAGTGTGACCCCTCTATATCCCACTGTTCCCCAGTGTGACCCCTCTATATCCCACTGTTCCAGTGTGACCCCTCTATATCCCACTGTTCCAGTGTGACCCCTCTAAATCCCACTGTTCCCCAGTGTGACCCCTCTATATCCCTCTGTTCCCCAGTGTGACCCCTCTATATCCCTCTGTTCCCCAGTGTGACCCCTCTATATCCCTCTGTTCCCCAGTGTGACCCCTCTATATCCCTCTGTTCCCCAGTGTGACCCCTCTATATCCCACTGTTCCCCAATGTGACCCCTCTATATCCCTCTGTTCCCCAGTGTGACCCCTCTATATCCCTCTGTTCCCCAGTGTGACCCCTCTATATCCCTCTGTTCCCCAGTGTGACCCCTCTATATCCCTCTGTTCCCCAGTGTGACCCCTCTATATCCCTCTGTTCCCCAGTGTGACCCCTCTATATCCCTCTGTTCCCCAGTGTGACCCCTCTATATCCCTCTGTTCCCCAGTGTGACCCCTCTATATCCCTCTGTTCCCCAGTGTGACCCCTCTATATCCCTCTGTTCCCCAGTGTGACCCCTCTATATCCCTCTGTTCCCCAGTGTGACCCCTCTATATCCCTCTGTTCCCCAGTGTGACCCCTCTATATCCCTCTGTTCCCCAGTGTGACCCCTCTATATCCCACTGTTCCCCAATGTGACCCCTCTATATCCCTCTGTTCCCCAGTGTGACCCCTCTATATCCCTCTGTTCCCCAGTGTGACCCCTCTATATCCCTCTGTTCCCCAGTGTGACCCCTCTATATCCCTCTGTTCCCCAGTGTGACCCCTCTATATCCCTCTGTTCCCCAGTGTGACCCCTCTATATCCCTCTGTTCCCCAGTGTGACCCCTCTATATCCCTCTGTTCCCCAGTGTGACCCCTCTATATCCCTCTGTTCCCCAGTGTGACCCCTCTATATCCCACTGTTCCCCAATGTGACCCCTCTATATCCCTCTGTTCCCCAGTGTGACCCCTCTATATCCCTCTGTTCCCCAGTGTGACCCCTCTATATCCCTCTGTTCCCCAGTGTGACCCCTCTATATCCCTCTGTTCCCCAGTGTGACCCCTCTATATCCCTCTGTTCCCCAGTGTGACCCCTCTATATCCCTCTGTTCCCCAGTGTGACCCCTCTATATCCCTCTGTTCCCCAATGTGACCCCTCTATATCCCTCTGTTCCCCAGTGTGACCCCTCTATATCCCACTGTTCCCCAGTGTGACCCCTCTATATCCCACTGTTCCAGTGTGACCCCTCTATATCCCACTGTTCCAGTGTGACCCCTCTAAATCCCACTGTTCCCCAGTGTGACCCCTCTATATCCCTCTGTTCCCCAGTGTGACCCCTCTATATCCCTCTGTTCCCCAGTGTGACCCCTCTATATCCCTCTGTTCCCCAGTGTGACCCCTCTATATCCCTCTGTTCCCCAGTGTGACCCCTCTATATCCCACTGTTCCCCAGTGTGACCCCTCTATATCCCTCTGTTCCCCAGTGTGACCCCTCTATATCCCTCTGTTCCCCAGTGTGACCCCTCTATATCCCACTGTTCCAGTGTGACCCCTCTATATCCCACTGTTCCAGTGTGACCCCTCTAAATCCCACTGTTCCCCAGTGTGACCCCTCTATATCCCACTGTTCCCCAGTGTGACCCCTCTATATCCCACTGTTCCAGTGTGACCCCTCTATATCCCACTGTTCCCCAGTGTGACCCCTCTATATCCCTCTGTTCCAGTGTGACCCCTCTATATCCCACTGTTCCCCAGTGTGACCCCTCTATATCCCTCTGTTCCCCAGTGTGACCCCTCTATATCCCTCTGTTCCCCAGTGTGACCCCTCTATATCCCTCTGTTCCCCAGTGTGACCCCTCTATATCCCTCTGTTCCCCAGTGTGACCCCTCTATATCCCTCTGTTCCCCAGTGTGACCCCTCTATATCCCTCTGTTCCCCAGTGTGACCCCTCTATATCCCACTGTTCCAGTGTGACCCCTCTAAATCCCACTGTTCCCCAGTGTGACCCCTCTATATCCCTCTGTTCCCCAGTGTGACCCCTCTATATCCCTCTGTTCCCCAGTGTGACCCCTCTATATCCCTCTGTTCCCCAGTGTGACCCCTCTATATCCCTCTGTTCCCCAGTGTGACCCCTCTATATCCCACTGTTCCCCAATGTGACCCCTCTGTTCCCCAGTGTGACCCCTCTATATCCCACTGTTCCCCAGTGTGACCCCTCTATATCCCACTGTTCCAGTGTGACCCCTCTATATCCCACTGTTCCAGTGTGACCCCTCTAAATCCCACTGTTCCCCAGTGTGACCCCTCTATATCCCTCTGTTCCCCAGTGTGACCCCTCTATATCCCTCTGTTCCCCAGTGTGACCCCTCTATATCCCTCTGTTCCCCAGTGTGACCCCTCTATATCCCTCTGTTCCCCAGTGTGACCCCTCTATATCCCACTGTTCCCCAATGTGACCCCTCTATATCCCTCTGTTCCCCAGTGTGACCCCTCTATATCCCTCTGTTCCCCAGTGTGACCCCTCTATATCCCTCTGTTCCCCAGTGTGACCCCTCTATATCCCTCTGTTCCCCAGTGTGACCCCTCTATATCCCTCTGTTCCCCAGTGTGACCCCTCTATATCCCTCTGTTCCCCAGTGTGACCCCTCTATATCCCTCTGTTCCCCAGTGTGACCCCTCTATATCCCTCTGTTCCCCAGTGTGACCCCTCTATATCCCACTGTTCCCCAGTGTGACCCCTCTATATCCCACTGTTCCCCAGTGTGACCCCTCTATATCCCTCTGTTCCAGTGTGACCCCTCTATATCCCACTGTTCCCCAGTGTGACCCCTCTATATCCCTCTGTTCCCCAGTGTGACCCCTCTATATCCCTCTGTTCCCCAGTGTGACCCCTCTATATCCCTCTGTTCCCCAGTGTGACCCCTCTATATCCCTCTGTTCCCCAGTGTGACCCCTCTATATCCCTCTGTTCCCCAGTGTGACCCCTCTATATCCCACTGTTCCCCAGTGTGACCCCTCTATATCCCACTGTTCCCCAGTGTGACCCCTCTATATCCCTCTGTTCCAGTATCCTCCCTTAATACCCCACTGTATCTCTATATATAGGAAACTCTCGTTTAAACGGCACCTAACTATCCGGAATTCTCTATTAACCGGCAAAATTCTCACTCCGAAAATAACACCTCAATAACCGGCAATGTTGCCGAGTCCGAGTCTCCCGCGGTGGCCGAGTTCGTCAGTGGGGGTAGTTCTCCAAACTGCCACTACTCGTCTTCTTGGCGCTGTCGGAAGTCGGAACACCTCAATAACAGGAGTCTGACTCTCCCGCGCTACCGGGAGTCTCTTCCGATCCGCCATTTTGCAGGGGTACTGTGACTCCCACGCTGCTGGTAGTCATTGCATTGCATTACCCTCAACTGGCAGTACTGTACTTAATCAAGCATCTTCCACCATCCATTTAACACAACATTCTCTAGGTGAGTACCCAATTACTGTATACTGCACATTT
Organism: Somniosus microcephalus; assembly: GCF_052327205.1. NCBI lineage: Eukaryota > Metazoa > Chordata > Chondrichthyes > Squaliformes > Somniosidae > Somniosus > Somniosus microcephalus. Next base: position 60,865,912 of record NC_141010.1, on the reverse strand, counting down.
CTTGATTTTTTAATTTTTATTTGTTAAAAATAGCCTCGGTAGATAACCCTCTCTGTCACCTGGAATTTTTGATCAACTGGCAACACGCCGGTCCCGTCGGTGCCGGAGGCCAAAGAGTTTCCTGTACCACTGTTCCGTAGTGTGTTGCCTCTGTATTCCTCTTTTCCCCAGCGTCCCCTTCTCTATATCCCACTGTTTCCCAAGCTGCCTTACAGGAGGCCAGTATTTACTGTAAGGGCCGAACGAGCGGTGCTCACCGTTAGGTTTGCCATTGTCTGTTTACTCTCCTTGAGCTTTTGCAGGGTTTAGCGGGACATCGAAATGGCACAGCGCCCTCTGCAGGGCATCTGGGATTATGTGAACAGAGCAAGCAACTGTGTGTCTCCTTAACCAAACTGAAGTATTGTTAATGAGCACCTCAGGGTCTGAACCAGGAAGTGTAAGTTAGAATATTGAATTCAATGTCAAATCAGGTACAGAAAGCAAAATAAAGAGAGGGGAAGAAAGATTGGTTTAAGAGAGAGAGAGGAAAAAAAGAGATGGAAATTTAAAAAAAAAGTTTCTAACAATTAAAAGCTGAAGGAATGAGACTCCACACTTGTAAAAGTTAATTTTCAGTGCCAGAGAGGTTGTTTGGCAGCAATTAAGAGTTATTATATGCCATTAAAAGGGTACTTACACTGGAATGGCAGATGGAGTATAATGTGGGAAAGTGCGAGGTTATCCACTTTGGCAGGAAAAATAAAAAAGCAAATTATTATTTAAATGGAGAGAGATTACAAAATGCTACAGTTCAGAGGGACCTGGGGGTCCTTGTGCATGAAACACAAAAAGTTAGCCTGCAGGTACGGCAAGTAATCAAAAAGGCAAATGGAATGTTGGCCTTTATTTCAAAGGGGCTGGAGTATAAAAGTAGGGAAGTCCTGCTACAACTGTACAGGGTATTGGTGAGACCACACCTGGAGTACTGCGTACAGTTTTGGTCTCCTTATTTAAGGAAGGATATACTTGCATTGGCAGTTCAGAGACGATTCACTAGGTTAATTCCAGAGATGGAGGGGTTGATATATGAGTAAAGGTTGAGCAGGCTGGGCCTATACTCATTGGAATTTAGAAGAATGAGAGGTGATCTTATTGAAACATATAAGATACTGAGGGGGCTCGACAAGGTGGATGCAGAGAGGATGTTTCCCCTCGTGGGGAAATCTAGAATGCGGGGTCGCCCTTTTAGAACTGAGATGAGGAGGAATTTCTTCTCTCAGAGGGTTGTAAATCTGTGGAATTCTCTGTCCCAGAGAGCTGTGGAGGCTGGGTCATTAAATACATTTAAGGTGGAGATAGTAGATTTTTGCAAGATAAGGGAGTGAAGGATTATGGGGAGCAGGCGGGGTAGTGGCTTTGAGCCCAAGATCAGCCATGATCTTATTGAATGGCGGAGCAGGCTCGAGGGGACAAGTGGCCTGTTCCTGCTCCTAGTTCTTATGTTCTTATGAATGGACAAGCCCTAACTTTCTGTGGCGAACTTAGTCCATATCTACGTCCATATCAGTACAGGAACTTCACTCCGCTCAATACATTTGAATGGAGAGCCAGACGCCGAGATGCTGTTTCTGCGCAGCTTACGGAGGGGCAGCGCATCTCGGACAGTAACTTCCAGATTTTCACGTTCAACTGCGCATCTGCTCTCGCCTGAAGTTGCTGCCCTATTTGCACGTAAATAACAGTGAGCGCTGTTAGCCCCATCGTTACTTTTACAGTAAATTCTGGCCCACCATGTAAGTCTTTCACTTTATCATGTCATGTACTGCACTGTTGAGCTCCATTCTGGTTTTAGGCGGACTTTGTGCTGGAATTGATGGTAATCATTGAATGTTTGCCCAAATATGGGTGAACTAACGACTGGACGCCAGGAATGTCTGCAAGTTACCCATGTCCAGTGTTGCATGCGTTAGTGCATTTTGACTTATGATACACAGACCCGTTGCTGTCTATATTGGCCCAGAAATTCGGGTCGGGGGCTTCCCGCGGGTGTAAGCCCCCGACCTGCACTTACCTTGCGCGCCGGCCGTTGAGATGTGGGCCCCCGTGGAATTCCAATCCGGGGCCTGCTCCAACTGCCGGCGCACAGTGCTTGCGTATCCCAGGGGCGCAGTTAGTTCAATGCTTCCCCTGGGATCACGTGGGCCATGGGGAGCCAATCGGAGCAGGGAATGCTCCATTCATAAGTTTGACAGGAAGAGCTGTCAAAACTTATAAATACTACGGGCCCCAAAACATCACTAAATCTTCAAATAATTTTTTTTTTAAATCAAATTTTTTAAATAAACTATAAATTACATGAAATAACTATTTTAAACAATAATTTAAATTTTTGAAAAAATAATTTTATTTTCTAACGGGGCTAAAAATAAACTTTAAAGTATTTAAAAATAATAAACCTGTGGAAAAGATGTTTTAATTTTAATTAATTCACCACTTACCTTGTAAAAAGCAGGCCTTGCGACAGCTTTTTAAATGTGTAAATTCTGGAGACCAGCAGGTGTCTTGAATCTCCATTCTCTGAATACCTCATAGAAATCTCGAGTATTACAGTTGTCAAATTGGACCAACTCTCCCCCTTTCTCCAGTACAAAGCTTGTAAAAGCAGGACGCATTTTACTTCCTTTGGATATTTCCGCATTTATTTCTCCCATCCAATCGTGTGGCATTGCCCTCACAATCTTCTCATACATAATTCCTATTGCTTTTCCTTCTACCTCCTGATCCTCCTCCCACACCATGTCCCTCACTATCGCTTCCGGCAACCAACCTGGAATTACCTCGTATAATACATCTTTCACAGATATAATCCCAGCTTTTATAAAAGCTTGATTAAATAAAACCTCTCCTTCGATGATGACCCACCTGTTCAACAATAAGGGCTGTTCTAAAAATTCCTCAGCCCCCTTGGGCATAAACTGCACACTCTTTAAAAATTGGGCCCAAGTCCCTACAACCCACTTATAAAACCTAGGGAGAAGTTTAATCGATTTCAAAAACATGTTATTGTATTCCATATACAATAGCCCCTGCCCTCCTATCCCACTTCATTTTTAAAAATGCTCAAAACAACTCTTCCAAAAACTTGTATTTGACTTCTGAAGAAATCTCTTCACCCATTTGATTCTAAAGGATTTCTTCTTCAAATCAATATCTGGAAAATTGAGTCCTCCCTGATTTCTCCGTCCAATGATGGTATTGTATGCCACCAAGGCTGGTTTCCCTTCCCATAAAAACCTCACACAAGCCTCTCAGATGGACTTTTCCGCCCACTCAGGAATATCCTCCACCGTCAATAAGTACCATAGCTTAGATAGCAGGAGAGCGGACACCACTGTCGCTCTTCCTTGCACTTTCAACCACCTTCTTTCCCATCTTCCCAAAATCTTTTTAATTTTCATAACCTTCGGTTCCCAATTTAATCGATCCACTTCGTCTCTGTCTTTCTTGCACCCCATATGCACCCCCAGAACTTCTAAAACCTCCACCACCTTAAAGGGACATTCCCCCAACCCCTCCCTGCAACCAGGCATTGGGACTTACTATAATTCACTCTGGCTCCTGAAGCTCTACAATATTCCTCCACTATATCCATAGCTTTCCTCACTGACTCCCCATTTCTCAATGTTAAGGTTGTGTCATCTGCATATTGGTGCATCACCGACACCAGCCCAGAACTGGGGACCACAATCCCAACTACACCTTGTTTCTTTCGCATCATGTAACCTAATGGTTCTGCTACCAATGTGTACAACAATTGGGACAGGGGACAACCCTGTCTCACTGACCTCTGTATCGGAAAATACTTGGATAAAAAAACCATTACATTTAACACAGCTAAATATGTTTGAATAAAAAATCCTTATCCACTGAATGAAATTTTCCTTGAAACCAAATGCTTCCAAAACCTTCAATAAAAACTCATGAGAGACCCGATCAAAGGCGTTCTCTTGATCTATCTTTAATACATAAGCCTCCCTCCCACTCTCTTCCATGAGCTCTATCGCATCTTGGATTGAGACCACAGAGTCTGCGATGTCCCAGCCTATGACTCCATAGGACTGAGAGGGCCAAACTATCTCCGGTAACACCTCCTTCAAATGATTTGCCATAACCCTCGCCAAGATCTTATAATCCACATTTAATAATGTGATGGGCCTCCAATTCTTCAGATCCCGTCTATCCCCTTTATTTTTATAAGCTAAGCTTATGATCCCTCTCCTCATAGATGCATGGGCCAGGCTTCCCTCAATTTTAATTTCCTTAAAAACTTCTAAGAGCAATGGACTTAAAATCTCAAAAAATTCTTTATAAAATTCTGCACTTAGTCCATCGGACCCTGGGCTTTCCCCCCCTTCATTCCACTTATTGCTACTTTTATTTCCGCTAATCCTACTTCTTGTCACACATGCTTCTCTCATCCTCCTTTAAACCCTCTTCAATAAAAGCAGTGACCTTCCCCATCGCCAAATTGGAAATGTCTTCTTTAGTATATAACTCTTGATAAAAGCTGCTAGCCGCCTCTAAAATCTCCCCACTTTCATGAATGATCTTCTCCCCAACCGTCAACTCTTCAATTAACGATAATCTCTGTCGCAGCTTCTCCTGCTCTAGAAAATATCTAGTGCATCTTTCGCCCTCCAATGCATCTCTAGCCTTTGCACGGAGAATGGCCCCCTTGCATTTTTCAGCTTGCAATAATTCCCACTCTTCCTTTAGCACCCGGAACTTAGTCTCAGCTCCCTTATCCCCTCCGTCAACTGCTTTACAGACATCCGTAAACCTTTTGTTTATATTCTCTTCTCGTTGCCGGTTAGCTGCCATTCTCTTGTTCCCATAATGTACCGAAAAAACTTTTACCTCATATTTGAAATTGTCCCACCAAACTCTTCTTCCTTTCAAGAACAAAGGTTCCTTCCGAGCATTCTTTATTATATTTATAATCCCTTCTTTATAAGCAATTTCTTTCAGGTATTGATTGTTTAAAATCCACACCCCTGTTGTTCCTAATTCTAAGAACCAAAGCCGAGTGATCACTAAAAAATACTTTTTTATAATAAATCTCCATGACCTCCGAACTTAACCCTTCCCACATTAATACAAAATCTATTCGGCTCTGTTTTAAAACATCACCCACCCAACCTGCTCTGGAGAACTCCCTTTTTATGGGGTTCCGGTCCCTCCATAAGTCTCTCAAATTTAAATTTGCCATCATTTTTACAATCATCCCTCTGGAGTTATCATCCTTAAAGGTCATCTGGGCTGAAATGTCCATCCGAGATAAAAATACATTAAAATCCCCCACTATACAAGAATTTTCCACCTCTGCCGCTTCAGTGAATAACCCCCGAAAAACCTCGCGACGCTTGCAATGGTCGTTCGGTGCATAGATATTAAAGAGATCGCAATTAAATCCCTCCATTTTTACCCTTAGCCGTAAAAATCTCCCCTCAGTGTCCTTGTCCACCAAGGCAACGTTCTCTTTTATGGACGGACTCACCAAAACAGCCACCCCTCTACGGTTATTGTTTGCACAACTTGCAAACACCTCTCCCTTCCAAACCTTCTGAACTCTTTCTAGAATATCCTCATCCCAAAAGGTTTCTTGCAGACACAACAAGTCCGAACCTTTAAAACCCTGCAACAACTGCTGCAATTTCTTCTCACCCCTCAGTCCGTTCACATTAATCAAGACCAATGTAATCATGGCTCCAAAGAAGGGAAGTATGCCCGATAATCTCCCCATCATTTAATCTCTGGCCCTTCCCTCCTCTCATGCTCCTTCTCAATTTTTCAGGCAGCTGTTGCTTTTTCCTGCAGCCTCCGGCTCTTTTTCACCTCCTGTTTGACCCCTCCCTGCTGTTTCAGCCTCTTCCTTGCATTAAGTTTGGGCCCGGGAGCTGCCCTTTCTCCCTCCTTCTGCCCCTCACTAACCTTTCCCTTTCCACATGATGCCACCCCACCCCCGACCTCCATGTCTCTGTCCCCCTCTAATTCCTCACACTCAAGCTCTTCTGCAACCCCCTGTGCCTGCTCCCCGTCCGATACATAATCCTGCTCCCAGTCAGGTACTTCATCTCCCATAGAGAGTCTTCCTGCTATCGCAGTTTCTCCCAGTGCCACCCCCTTCGACCACATCTCCACCTCTGACCCTTGCACCTTGTTCCCTCACTCCATGGGACAATGGCACACCTAAATTGTTCCCTTCTGACGTCTCTATCTCGCCGATCCCATCCTGCTGTCCCTTTAATGCTCCTGCCTCTTGCACCCTCTCCCCGTCCTGCCCCCTCCCGCTCACCAAGATATCCGACTCCCCGCCTCTCCCCGGAGCACCCACTTCCACCCCACACCCCGCTCCCGCCTCCTCTCCCCCCGCAGACACCAGACTCCCCAGGGGGAGCCGAACTGCACTAAGGCTCGAGTCTGCACTCGACCCTCGCTGCCCGCTGCTGTCTTTGTTCCCCTCCACAGCACTCGGCATGTTTTCCGCCATCTCCATCCTGTTCTCCGCTCCGCCATCCTCTGCCTCTTCCTGTGCTCCTTTTTCCTTCATTTTACCGGCTGTGTCCTCCGACTGCACCGCTCCTCCGGCCGTTCCGCACTCATCTCCTGCTCCTTCTCCCATCTCCTTATCACTCATATCGCTCCCTTCTGCCACACACTCACAGTGGGTGGGGCCTTTGCGACACACCCCACAGCTCTCTGCCTTGCAGCTCCGAGCAATGTGTCTCGACTCACCGCAATTGTAACAACACAGGTCTGGACAGTTTCTTACGAGATGGTCATGTCCAAGACAATAATAGCACACCTTTACTTGGTTATCATGCAGCACACGAAAGTACTGCACTCCTTCCAGTGTCTCGAACTTCATACTGTACGGCAATGACCTCACCCCCTCAGGGAACTGCACCTTTACATACCGGGTTCCGTCTGCTACCCGTGTTCCCGGGTAATACCTCCTCTTTACTGCAGAACAGATTTTTATGTCCCACGACTCCAACTTCTTGCTTAGCACTTCATCCTCAATGTAAACTGGCAAGTTTAGAAATGAAACCACCACCTCCTCTGAATATAGCAGAGCCACCTCCAAGAATTTCTCACCAACTTTCAGACTGAGTAACAGTCTTTCCACCTCCTCACAGCCACTGACCGTCACCGCGAGTCCCACATTTGGCTTAGGTCGGCAGGTAAAGCAGCTTCCCTCGCCACAGTCCTCATGAACCGCCTGGATAATATCCCAAGCTCGAATCTTCTTATCTTCACACTGCACCACCACCGTGTTTTCTTTACCAAACCTCCTGAGGTCCCGGCCCAAATCTTTGGGCCTTTTTTTTCCCCTTTCCCACCACAGTTTCTCCCCTAATTAAATTCCTCTCGGGAACACTGTCCTCTGAGGGGCCCGGCACTCCGGACCCCTCAGCAGCCATCTGGCTGTTTTTGTGGGCCCAAAAAAGGCCCTAAAACCTGAAAACAAAACCCCAAAACCCACCACCAACTTTTGACAAAAATCCCTCCAACTCCCAGCTGCAATCAGGCAACCAGTAACACCTGGCTCACTCCTAGCCCCTCCCACCTAGAGAGTGCCACCCACTGAGCCAAGCTGACAATTATAGCAGCATACAAATTCGGGAGGTGCATCATATGATTTTTTCATTTGCACCCGAAGGTAATTTAAAATTTGAAAGTCCAGTTTCACAATGCAGTGAGTCACAAGCTCAGCCTACATAGATGAACTATTTACAAACAAATGCATGTTTCCTTAAATCTGAACTCTCTCTAAGTGGTAGAGAGAAAGTTGTTCCGAGGGCCGATACAATCCTCTGACACCATTTCTTTGGCAGGAACTCAAGAGAAAGATTCTAATAAAGGGGAAGAAATTGAAGCACTCTGGGCCCACAGCAGAACAGCAGGAGGAAACGGCAGATGAAAATGAAGAGGAGATTGTAAAAAATGAAAAGAAGAACAAAAAGGTAAAGGGGTACAGGCTGTGGGTAAGGGGGAGGGGCGGTTAGAGCAGAGCGATGGACTTGTTTCAGTGTTCCCTTGAGTACACCTATGTTACACCTATGCAGGAGCTGGGTGAGAACGTTTAGATCTTATATTGAATTTGATACAAAATGTTTCACAGGAACAACGTGCATTGTGCCATTAATGTAGTAAAACATCCCAAGGCCCTTCACAGGAGCCTAATCAGACAAAATCTGACACCGAGCCACATAAGGGGATGAGGTCAGGTGACTAAAAGCTTGGTCAAAGAGGCAGGTTTTAAGGAGCGTCTTAAAGGAGGAGAGAGAGGTAGCGAGGTGGAGAGGTTTAGGCAGGGAATTCCAGAGCTTAGGGCCCAGGCAGCTGAAGGCACGGCCGCCAATGGTGGAGCGATTAAAATCGGGGGATGCGCAAGAGGCCAGAATTGGAGGAGCGCAGAGATCTAAGGCTTGTCGGGCTGGAGGAGGTTACAGAGATAGGGAGGGGCGAGGCCATGGAGGGATGTGAACACTCGGGTGAGAATTTTAAAATCGAGGCGTTGCCAGTGTAGCACACCCATTATTTGGCTACCGCCAATTCTGCCATGCCCCGAGGTGAAATCTCGCTCGGATTTCCCGTTATTAAGTGAGCAGCTACATGCTTCTGCCACTAGATGGAGCCTCAGAAAGCCCAGTGCCCCTGGTTTCTGAAACTTCTCAGAATCTCCAGCCGCCATTTTCTTTTCTCTTCGGGTAAGAGATAGTTTTAGATTTTTGTCTCCTACAGTTTCTTTAAGCATTAATTTAAAAAACTTCTTTCTCAGCAGATTGCTGCCTTTCAGCCTCCTGCTTCTCTTCTAAAATTAAAACGAGATCAGGCTCCTGTTCATCCACTCCTGATACCTCTAGGCTTCTGTTTGTGAATAGGTTTTAATTTTAATATTTATTTTTAGTTTTAATAAATAATCAATGACGCCAGCTGTAGATAGATAATATCATCCCACCGGCTGCATGCGATTCAGGGTGGCCCAGTACGTCCCACTCCACTGGCTCCCAGTGCAGGCCCAGGCGGATTATCTACCTGGGGCCTCGCCCTCTCTCCCCTCCGCCCCATGTGGGCCAGTCCAAGCCCATTGTGCTTGCTTCCATCCCCACCCTGCTGACTGTGGCCCAGCTCCCAGTGCTGTCCTGCTGGCCAAAGTCTGGCTCTCCCCTCCCCTCGCACTGGATGTCCATCAATCCCAGCCTGCTCCCCATGTCTGTCTGGATCAGCGCTAGTTGTGTCGGCCCAGGCCGTGTGTCATTGCTACTCCAGGGCAATTCGAGGTAGTTCCGGTCTAAACAAGATGAAGTAGTTCCAGTCTTATATCTGAGCGCCCTGGTCCCAGGGGCAGACTGGCTGTGATAACTTGGAAGAGTTCCCAAGTGCCCTCATGAATGGTTCCATAGAAACATAACTTAGAAACATAGAAGATCGGAGCAGGAGTAGGCCATTCGGCCCCTCGAGCCTGCTCCATCATTCAATGCGATCATGGCTGATCATCCAAATTCAGTACCCGGTCCCTGCCTTCTCCCCATATCCCTTGATCCCTTTAGCCTTAAGAAATATATCCAACTCCTTCTTGAATATATTTAATGAATTGGCCTCAACTGCCTTCTGTGGTAGAGAATTCCACAGGTTCACCACTCTCTGGGTGAAGAAATTCCTCCTCATCTCTGTCCTAAAAGGCCTACCCCTTATCCTTAGACTGTGACCCCTGGTTCTGGACTCCCCGACCATCGGGAACATCCTTCCTGCATCTAGTCTGTCTAGTCCTGTTACAATTTTATAAGTTTCAATGAGATCCCCTCTCATTCTTCTAAACTCCAGCGAGTATAAGCCCAATCGACCCAATCTCTCCTCATACGTCATTCCTGCCATCCCAGGTATCAGTCTGGTGAATCTTTGCTGAACTCCCTCCATGGCAAGAACATCCTTCCTCAGATAAGGCGACCAAAACTGCACACAATACTCAAGATGTGGTCTCACCAAGGCCCTGTACAACTGCAGCAAGACGTCCTTGTTCCTGTACTCAAACCCTCTCGCTACGAAGGCCAACATACCATTTGCCTTCTTAACCGCCTGCTGCACCTGCATGCTTACCTTCAGCGACTGGTGCACAAGGACACCCAGGTCTCGTTGCACTTCCCCTTCTCCCAATCTATTGCCATTCAGATAATAATCTGCCTTCCTGTTTTTGACACCAAAGTGGATAACCTCGCATTTACCCACATTATACTGCATCTGCCATGCTTCTGCCCAGTCACCCAACCTGTCCAAATCATACTGGAGTTTCTCGGCATCCTCCTCACAGCACACACACCCACCCAGCTTTGTGTCGTCTGCAAACTTGGAGATATTACATCTAGTTCCCTCGTCTAGATCATTAATATATATTGTGAATAGCTGGGGTCCTAGGCTGTTGGCGCACAGGAAATCCGCGCCGAGAATGGGTTGCGAAACCTTGGCCATCACAAACTCCCAGTAAAAACAGTTGGCCCCCGAAACACAACTGCACCCGCCGTCTGCCAAAGGTCCGAATTGCTCCGCCATTGGCCGCTTCAAGGGCGAGGCCATGAATCCCGGTCTGCACATTGAGGGCGGACGCGGGTAATATGCTGCACTGCGCCCCGGTGTTGCACAGAAAACGATGACCGGAGAGAGTATCGGTAATAAGCAGCAACTTGCCCGCGTTGCCGATCGCCATCGCGGCCGCGGGGCGCCCGTTAGACCCGTTCCTCGGTGGTCGTAGTTTTTTTGGGGGGGAAGCTGCAGGGAGGGCGGCAACGTCTCTCTTTCGCGCCGAACTGCGCATGGTAGATACACAGCCCAGCAGGCTGATGAGCTGGGGCGGCGTCTGTGGGGGATGGGTGCCTCGTACTGCTGAGTAACCGCAAAAATTTTGTCCGCCTCTGCCGCGAGTGCTGCGCAGTCCTCAACTTCGGATCTGGCCAGGGCGGCTTGCACCTGTTCCAGTAGCTGGCTGAGGAATATTTCACGGAATAGGAAGCATTCCGGTTCGGAGCCAAGGAGTGTGAGCATTTGGCTCATTAACTCCGAAGGCTTGGAGTCCCTGAGCCCGGGCATAGTGAGCAATCGACGGGCGCGCTCTGCTTTAGTGAGCCCGAAAACTTGCAGCAACCGCGCCTTGAGGGTTTCATACTTGCGCTTGGAGGGTTCTCGAGGAGGCTGACGATCTGCGAGGCAGTAGAGCTGTCGAGTGCGGGACCACATAGAGATATTTGGTCTGATCTGCAGCGATGTCCCTCAGGGCGAATTGGGCCTCTACCTGAATGAACCACGAGGTCACTTGCTGCTCCCAGAACTGCGGTAGCTTCAGCGAAACGGCGTTGGCCTCCATGCTGTGTCCTTTTTGTGAAAAACGTTCACAAAAAACGGGGTCACCAATGTAGGAATTGATGAATTCCTAACTAAGAACTGAGGTCGACTCAGGAGATCAATCAAACAGGTCTTTAATGTAAGACTAAACGAGTTCAAACAGTTTGATGAGATCGATACAGGAGAGCCACGAAAACAGGTCTTAACAAGATGGAGATTCCACGAGGACTGCCTGGGCAGTCACGTGGTTTGCGACGTGACGTCATCGCATTTGCCCGCATTTTCCCGCACTCTTAAAGGGGCCACGCCCCGTGCATACAAACACTATATACAAAACAAAGTAATGTCTAACACAATGGTACCGGCTTAGGCTGGTGTTAGAACATCGGTAAAGGGAATTATGTACAGTTGCCCAGAGTCCTTCAGTGGCTCCGCCACAATCTCACACTATCAGCATGACCTTCTATTTCTTTTTCCCTCATGTGTTTATCGCTAACTGCACGATGCTATTCACCTCAACCACTCCCTGTGGGAGCGAGCTCCACATTCTCACCACTCTCTGGGTAAAGGGGTTTCTCCTGAATCCCCCATTGGATCTGTTAGTGACTGTAATATATTGATGGTCCCTAGTTTTGAACTAAACCAAGGTTGGTTTATATTCCAATGAACCTTTATTGATTTTGCAGAAACTCACCAGGGAGCTGTCGGACTTGGTGATTTACTGTCAGAGTACTCACTTCCAGAGCTTTGACCAGACTTGGAGCAGGCAAGCTGTCCACGAGACATCCTCGTTCTCCGAAACCAAGGCCAAGAAGCTGATTGCTGAAAATGGTGAGCCCTGCTGTTTAAATTAAATGCTGCGTTCCCCTGGGGATGCATTGTGCGAATCAGTAATTCTCGTTAGATTTTTCAGTGGGATCCCTTGGGACTTAACAACGCACGAGGAGCACAATGCGAATATTATAGTGAGCTGGCCCAGGGGTGGAGCAATGGGCAAAGGATTGGCAGGGCTGGTGGTCAAAGTCCAGACCTGGCTGACTCGGTCCCCAGAGGCCAAAAATTTAGGCAAGGGGTCTGAAGGCCACCAGAGGTCCCCCTGCAAGGTCCAGGGGCAGAACCCCAGTAGGGTCGGCGGTCGAAGCATGATGTAACCTATTGATGTGGCCTCTGTGAGCACCGTCACCCCTCTGTCCCTTCCTCCCTGTTGAAAGAAATGGAAGGGCGACCAGACAGCTCAGGTTTTGTGCAAATCTGGCCCACTTCGGAGTGATTGGGGGGCAGTGGTCATATTCATCCCATCATGACCACCCCACTGGCTCCGCCTCTGAGCGGACTTCACCGTGACGGGGGGGGGCTGTCGACTCATATGGCAGCACGGTGGCATAGTGGTTAGCACTGTTGCCTCACAGCGCCAGGGACCCGGGTTCAAATCCAGCCTCGGGTGACTGTCTGTGTGGAGTTTGCACATTCTCACCGTGTTTGCGTGGGTTTTCTCCGGGTGCTCTGGTTTCCTCCCACAGTCCAAAGATGTGCGGGTTAGGTTGATTGGCCATGATAAAAAAAATTGGCCCTTAGTGTTAGGGGGGATTAAATACGTGGGGTTACGGGCTTACGGGGATAGGGCTTGGGTGGGATGGCTGTCGGTGTAGGGACCGGGTGCTAGGGTTTGGATGACCAGCCATGATCTCGTTGAATGGCGGAGCAGGCTCGAAGGGCCAAATGGCCTACTCCTGCTCCTAGTTTCTATGTTTCTATGTTTCTATATCTGGGCAGACACACAGAGCGCCCGTGCAGCGGCGAAGAGAGAGAGTCGCGGTGGAATTCCTGACAACCAGCTGAAGAGCAGCATCGGCGCGCGGCAGAGAGCGCCGCACGCTTTGCCGGAGAATGCCGCCTGTCAAAGGGAGAGGTTAAAGCGGTGACATTTCAGCCCGCAGCACCCGCAGCATATCGCCGTTCTGCACTCCCCGAATCACTGGGGGCTGGTGTGCGGACTCCAGTGTCCCTCCCCTTTAAAGGCTGGAAGGCACCTTCACCGCCACTCTCTCCCGATTACACAACACCTCATATTCGTTATCGCTTGGAGCCTAACGCCACTCACCTACACCATTAGCGCCTGATTTAGCACTCCCCTGCATTCTTTGAGCGCTGTGACTGAATTTAGCGGGCAGCGAGATTGATTAGCGCCTGGCGCTAAACTTCCAACCTCTCAAAAGATACCGAATTTCTAGCCCTATGAGTTAGCCACAATGGTCACACGTTGCTTGGAATGCATTGCACGTGATGAAACCATTGCAAGTTATAGCAGTGGTGGCCATTCCTTGCTCATGTCAGTGTCAAGTATTACATGTATCCTGTTTTTTGAGGCCCATCTAAAGACTCTTTTCCTTTTCTCTTCTTTTTAGGGTGCACTTTTGTCATTCACAACACCTTGCAGCTGTCCAAGGTCTATCCCTTAGGCTCCCGGGTAGATTCTTCCAACTTCAACCCTCAGGAGATGTGGAACGGTGGATGTCAACTGGGTCAGACTCGCTCACACCTGCCCGTGTTATTCATGTGTGTAATTGGGAGATCGCGATGAGGGCTTTGTTCAAAAAAAAAACCTGCAGTTCTGGAGATCAGCAGTGCTGCACAGGGAAATAGGAGTTTTGCAAATTCTAGCACAGTGTGAAGGAATTCTTGCTGCTCTGTGTACCCAGTCTGATGTGAGCCCTAGTAGCCCAATTCTAAACAACTCACCAGATGCCTGAATTTAGCCCAGTATAGAAACTTTTCACAAGATCACAAGCTAGGTTCAGCTTAGAAAGACCATCCTGTCCATTTAATCCCATCCTTCCAGGATACCCACCCTGCCATTATCCCATAACAGCATCCAGCTGTTTCTCAAATAATACAGTATTCAGGCCTCAACCGTCCTTCCTGCTGAACCTGTTACAGCTGCTTGGCACTCCCGGCATCTGTCCTAAGCTTACCCTTCACACCCCTGACCCTGTGCCCTGTTGTCGAGCTGCCCTGGTGTATGAAGGGATTTTGAGCTTCACTCTCTGTATCTCAATACCTCTGAGATGCTTGTAGTTTAGATTATCTGCCCTCCATGAAGAATGACAGGACCTGTGCATAGAATCCATAGTTTACATGCACGACCATTTCTACAGGGTCAGCCATGTCTCACTTGGTTGCACTCTCGCATCTGAGTCAGAAGGTTGTAGGTTCAAGCCCGACTCCAGGACTTGAGCACGTAATCTCAGGCACGTAATGAGGCTGACATTTCAGTGCAGTGCTGTGTGACTGCTTCATAGCCAATGAATTACTTTTTAAAGATCCCACTAACAGCAAATGAATGAGTAACCAGTTAATCTGTTTTTGGTGGTGTTTGATTGAGGAAGGAATATTGTCCACTGTACCAGGAGAACTCCTTTGCACAGTACCATTAGATCTTCAGCGTTCACCTTGATAGACAGACACGGTCTTGGTTGAGCATTTCATCTGAAAGATGACACCTCTGCCAATGGAGCATTGTCACTACTGCACTGAAGTGTCAGCCTAGATTAGCTGCTCCAGTCCCGGAGTGGAGCTTGAACCTAAAACCTTGGCCCGTATTTCCCGATCGGAGGCTTCCTGCGTGCAGAGGCCTCCGATCTGGAAAAAATCTACGGACTTACCGGAGGGCTCCCGCGGTCCTGACACTTCCAACGTTGGACCTCTTCAACTCAAAATGTGCAGGGCCCACGTATCCCGGGGGCGCAGGCGGTTCGCTAACATCCCTGGGATCACGTGGGCCACGGGGAGCCAAAGAAGGGGATCTCCCTAGATCACCCCAAAAACACAGTAAAACATTCAATAATTTTTTTTAAATCACATTTTTAAAATGAGTTGAAATTACAATAAATTAAATATTTTAAACAAAAATTTAATTTTTGGAAAAAAATAATTAAAGTTTTTTACGGGGTTAAAAATAAACGTACCTTTTTTTAAAGTATTTTTAAATGATAAATGAATGGAAAAACACATTTTTTAAAACTTTTTTTCCAACTCTTATGCTGGTACATAAGCAGGCCTTACGCCTGTTTTTACCAGGCGTAAGATTTCTAAGGGTTTTCTGGCAGCGGAGGTGCTCCAGAGAGCGGAACTATCCGCCCGCAGAGGCCCTTCTCCAGGGCAGGCGTTCGATCTGTCAAGAGCATTCTTGACAGATCAGACATGTCGGTTTTCAGCGCATGCGCTTGGCATACCTGAAACCGGCATTTCCGATGTCCCTACAGGTGTGTACACAGCGCGTACGGCCCCTTATTGACATCAAGGCAAGCATTACCCTAAGTATTTGTATTATCTTGAATTTAAATTTACTTTATGTTTCAAAAAATATAAGGGGCCCATTTTCTGAAGAAACAAAAATATTTGGATCAGTGTTAGTTTAGATCGGGGACTGAAAGCTACAGAGGTAATAAAGAGACAAGAAAGAAGGTGCATTTATATAACTCCTTTCACAGCCTCAGGATGTCCCAAAATGCTTCACAGACAACGAGTTGCTTTGGAAGAGTAGTCACTATTGTTTTGTAGGCAAATGTGGCAGCCAATATGTAACACAGCAAGATCCCACAGAAAACAGCCAGTTAATCTGAAGTTCAAGATAGTATTAGATCAAAGGAAGAGGCTTATTAAGTTGCCAAAAAGAGCAGTAAGCCTGAGGATTGGGAGGATTTTAGAATTCAGCAAAGAAATTGATAAAGAAAGGGAAAATAGAATATGAGAGTAAACTAGCAAGAGACATAAAAACAGACCGTAAAAGCTTCTATAGGTATGTAAAAAGGAAAAGATTAACGAAAGTAAATGTGGGTCCCTTACAGGCTGAGACAGGGGAAATTATAATGGGGAATAAGGAATTGGCAGAGAAATTAAACAAGTACTTTGGCCACGATCTTATCTGAGGATACGCGTTGGGGGCGGGACTGCTGGTTTCTGGGTTCTAGTCCCGCCCCCAGCGACGTCTGAGGAATAGACATTATTTTCCCTTGATTGGCCTTGTTAAGCCCGCCCTGCGGGCTTGCCGGCCAATTAAGGGAAAGCCGGTGTCAGGTGACGTCAGTGCATGACACTTCATCTGCCGGTTTTCTTAAAGTGACAGGCCCCATAATTTTTTGACAGATGAATTGTCAGTGTTTGAGGTGCTGTCAAACACTGACAATCACTGTCCAAAGGTGAGCCCTTGTACCCAGGCTCACCAATGACTCTCCCCTTGGGAGAAAACAGATGGCAGCTGCAAGTGAGATTGGAGAAGCCATCTGTCAATTCTCCCGATCAGATGAGGCTTCACAGAAACATCAAATCTTGTCACCTGCAGATACATATAAACAGAATAAAAATATTTCTCACTACATTCTCTCACCTGTCATACTTACCTGTGCACCATTGCACCCATCACACTACCTCTGTAGCTGTCACTTGCACACTTACACTGCAGCAGACCCACAGCTCGCCTCGCTGACCCTGGCGGGGTTTCCCGCCATCGGGAAGGCCACATCAGCAGGTGGAAAATGGTGAAAAGCCTCTTAACTGCCTGTTAACTACCTGTTAATTGGCTCTAATCCCCTTCCCGCCGCTAGGAGACGGGTCCCTGCATGAGTCGGGGACCCGCCTTCCGGGAAGATGGTTCGGAGGCGGGTTGGGAGCGGGATTGGGACCCGCTCCCAATTTTTCCCAGCAGTCCCGCCTCCAAACCCGCCTCCTCAGGGCTGGGAAAATTCCAGCCTTTGTGTCTGTCTTCGCGGAAGAAGACGCAAAATATTTCCCCAGAAATAGTGGAAAACCAAGGGTCTAACGAGGATGAGGAACTGAAAGAAATTAGTATTAATAAAAAAAAGTGCTGGTGAAATGAATGGGACTGAAAGCTGATAAATCCCCTGGACCTGGTGGCCTACATCCTAGGGTTTTGAAAGAGGTGGCTATAGAGATATTTTCCAAAATTTCATAGATTCTAGAACGGTTCTTGCGGATTGGAAGGTAGCAAATGTAACTATTTAAGAAAGGAGGGAGAGAGAAAACGGGGAAGTACAGACCAGTTAGCCTGACATCAGTAGTAGGGAAAATGCTAGAATCTATTATCAAGGACGTGGTAACAGGGCACTTGGAAAATAATAATAGGATTGGGCAGAGTCAACACGGATTTATGAAAGGGAAATCGTGTTTGGCAAATCTGTGAGAGTTTTTTGAGGTTGTAACTAGCAGAATAGATAAGGGGGAACCAGTGGATGTGGTGTATTTGGATTTTCAGAAGGCATTCGATAAGGTGCCACACAAGAGGTTATTAAACAAAAATCGGGCTCATGGGATTGGGGGTAATATACTAGCAAGGATCGAGGATTGGTTAACGGACAGAAAACAGAGAGTAGGCATAAACGGGTCATTTTCGGGTTGGCAGGCTGTAACTAGTGGGGTACTGCAAGGATCAGTGCTTGGGCCTCAGCTATTCACAATCTACATCAATGATTTGGATGAGGGGACCAAATGTAAAATATTCAAGTTTGCTGATGATAAAAAGCTGGGTGGGAATGTAAGTTGTGAGAAGGATGCAAAGAGGTGTTCAGAGGGACCTGGGTGTCCTTGTACACGAATCACTGAAAGTTAACATGCAGGTACAGCAAGCAATTAGGAAAGCAAATGGTGTGTTGGTCTTTATTACAAGAGTATTTGGGCTAAAAGTAGCGCCCCGGAAAAATTAGCGTCCCCGCACCGGAAATTGAGTGGTTGCGCCCGAAGAGGGAAGCAGGGCACTACTGGAAGTGCCCCGCACCTCTCTTGGGGCGCTGTGAGTCAATATTGTGGCATTATGTGCCGCAGCGCCACACGCTGCAGCACGTCGCGCCGCAGTATTGCAGGCCTTCCTCCCCTTCTTAAAGGGGAGGGGCCTTGTGCAGCGTGACCTGGAGCCCAGCTGGGCCCCCGGGGAGCGGGAGTGCAGGCAAAAGAGCCCGGCACTCAAGAGAAGTGCCGGGCTCTTAGAGCGCAGCTGGCACTCCGCGGGGGGGGGGTGCGTTTCAGGAGGTCTGGGACGGGAACGCAGGCAGGTGCTGGCAGGCGGCCAGCAACAAAAATGGCCGCCCCGCACCTCGCCTTTAAATTGCGCCTCCCCGGCCGCACGTACGCCCCCCTGACCCTGTTGTACATAGCGTCCGGCGGTAAGTCAGGGGGTGCTCCCGAAGATCGTGGCCGGGGCATGAGCGGGGCACTGCGCACACCAATGATGTCATCACCAGTGGCGCAGCGCTGCAAGGCGCTACCGGTTAGTGCCACCACTAACCTCCCGCTGAATTTTGCGGGAGGCGTGGGCAGTGCCGCGCCCGGGCTCTAGTTGCGTTGTGTCCCGTTAGCGCCCTCTTAAGGCGCTAACAGGAGGCACAGCCAACTGAATTTTTCCCCCTTTGAGTATAAAAGTAAAGACGTCTTACTGCGATTATATAGGGCCCTGGTGAGACCACACCTGGAGTATTGTGTACAGTTCTGATCGCCTTACCTAAGGAAGGATATACTTGCCATAGAGGGAGTGCAACGAAGGTTCACCAGACTGGTTCCTGGGATGGGGGATTGTCCTATGAGGAGAGGTTGAGTAGACTAGGCCTATATTCTCTGGAGTTTAGAAGAATGAGAGGTGATCTCATCGAAACATACAAAATTCTTACAGGGCTTGACAGGGTAGATGCAGGGAGGATGTTTCCCCTGGCTGGGGAGTCACAGTCTCAGAATAAGGGGTCGGCCATTTAGGACTGAGATGAGGAGAAATTTCTTCACTCAGAGGGTGGTGAATCTTTGGAATTCTCTCCCCCAGAGGGCTGTGGAGGCTCAGTCGTTGGGTATATTCAAGACAGAGATCGATAGATTTTTGTTTATTAAGGGAATCAAGGGATATGGGGATAGTGCAGGAAAGTGGAGTTGATGTAGAGGATCAGCCATGATCTCATTGAATGGCGGAGCAGGCTCGAGATGTCGAATGGCCGACTCCTGCTCCTATTTCTTATGTTCTTATGTAATCTGTTTTTAGAGCTGTTGACTGACGGAGAAATGTTAGTCAGGACAAAACACTCGGGATTATAGCTTACCACACAATAAATGAAACTTCAAACTCCGTGATAAAGTTCCAGTCAGCTAAAGGATTATTTTGGAAATTCAATGAAAACCGTTTTCATTTGAAGCATATTAATCACTACTTGTATATATTTATCTCTTGCAGTGTCCCTGAATTTCCAGAAGCCCGGAACGGAGATGGATCTAAACAAAGGGAAGTTTCGACAGAATGGTCGCTCTGGCTTCATCCTGAAACCCAGTTTCATGAGGGACAGGTCCATTCAGTTTGACCCCTCACGGCCAGTGGCTGGAGCAGGCCTCGCCAGGAAGCAGCTGATCATCGATGTAAGCTTATTTCAATATTCGTTTCCTTAAACCCGGAGCGGTGTGTGTTTGGGATAAGTGACAATCCAGGATAAAATCAAACTCACATCAGTTCAGATTGAATACATTTGGATTTCTTAACAGTTGTCAGATTTTATACTTTTAGCAGTGGAAAGATAAAGTAATTTGTATTGATTTCTGTTCAGCGTGAAGGGCACTATTCTCGACTAATACTCCTCGATTCCAGTATCCAATGTGGGACCTTTCACTGCAGCACAGAATGAGAATAGATCCCTTCACTCCAGTACAACACAATAGTTGGATCATCACTCCAGCATAACTCAACTATAGGAAACTTCACTGCAGTATAACAACAATCCTGCCACATCCAGTCGGGAATGGTGGCGGATGATTAATGGGAGGAGGAGGCTTCATGAACATCCCCATCCTTAATGATGGTGGATGTTAGATCCATGGTTCAGTGGATAAATAATCACACGGATGCTGTACATTAACAAATAACAGGTCTTTACTGGAGGAGGGTAATCTTTAGGCTGGGGTACAGAGGCATGCGCACAGCTTATATACCGGTGTGGTCACTGCCGGTACTACAGTATACAGGAGCTGTAAAAAGTAGTTCTGACTTAAAGGCACATACACTACAATTCCTCCCTTTTTAGATTAATAATACCCCCTTAATATTCAAACAACAATTACATTTTTACATGTACATTCAATAACAAAAGTCCATTTATAGATTCAGTCTTTGGGGCGGCTTC
The DNA here is from genome assembly GCF_052327205.1 of Somniosus microcephalus. Lineage (NCBI taxonomy): Eukaryota > Metazoa > Chordata > Chondrichthyes > Squaliformes > Somniosidae > Somniosus > Somniosus microcephalus. The sequence goes on along the minus strand of NC_141010.1, from coordinate 60,845,369 downwards.
CTGACCCTTTCGGGATAGCGCCTTTCCAGAGGTTCTTGTTCTTGGTGCAGAGGCGATTCTGACCCCTTTTCATCGGGTAGTTCATCGGGTTCCACTGCTACTGGGTCTGAAGTAGATGCTACCGGTATGTCAGGTTCATCTCCAGGTACTCGAGACATGGGGTTGACGCATTCCTGTGATGCTAAGATCTGATCGACGTGGCGTCTCACAATGTTCTCCCCGACATCCACTGTGTACATTAATGGCCCCTGCCTTGTACATATCGTTCCGGGTTGCCACTTCTCTGTTCGATAGTCCCGGGCCAAGACTGGTTGCCCTACATTGAAGCTCCTTGTCGGCTTCTCGTTGATGTGCTGGAATTGTTTGTCCTCAACATTTCTTCGCACATTTGGTCTGAGCAAGTCCAGACGAGATCTCAACCTTCGGTTAAAGAACATCATGGCCGGGGTCTGGTTGGTAACTGCATGTGTCGCGTTTCGGTAGGCTAATAAGAAATTGTCCAGCTTATGCTGTAGTGGAATTTCCTCGTCGCACATGGCCTTTATCGCCTTCTTAAAGGTTTGTACGAACCTCTCAGCCAATCCATTGGTGGCTGGATGATACGGGGCGGATGTGTAATGCCTTACCCCATTCCTTTTCATGAATTTTTGGAACTCGTCGGACACAAACTGTGGTCCATTATCAGAGCAGATCTGCTCTGGCAAACCGTTTCTGGCAAATATGGTCCATAGGACTGCAATCGTTTTCTCTGTAGTGGTTGAAGACATCTTTATCACCTCAGGCCACTTTGAATGAGCATCCACTGCTATTAAGAACATTGAGTCCATGAATGGACCAGCGAAATCAATGTGCACCCATTGCCATGGAGAGGAGGGCCACTCCCATGGGTGTAGAGGGGCATGTGGTGATGCATTTTGGACCTTCTGGCATCCTAAGCAGCTCTTCGTTAGGTCTTCGATTTGTTGATCGATTCCCGGCCACCACACATAAGCCCCAGCAAGGCTTTTCATTTTCAGTCCCCCCAGATGACCTTCATGTAGCTCATTTAGCACTCTCTTCCTTAACTTGGGTGGAATCACCACTCTGGATCCACACATCACTGTCCCCTGGCATACTGACAGCTGTTCTCTTCTGGATGAGAATGCTGGCAACAGTGAGTTGCCATGTGTTGGCCATCCCCTCACCGTCAATTCAAATACCCGTGACAGCGTCGGATCATTGCGGGTCTCCTTCTCTATATCCGCGTTTGTTACTGGCAATCGTTCAATTATCGACGAATAAAATATCTCGATAGGGTCCACTGCTAGTGCTTCCTCCACCGTAGGCAGTGGCAGGCGCGATAGCCCATCAGCGTTCCCATGCTGTTTCGTGCCTTTATATTCTATTTCATATTGATTCGCCCTGCAGTACACCTCAATACGTTCCACATATGTCGCCCAATCTTCGACTTCATTGTCGAACGTAGAGATACTGCCACTCTTCGGCATCCTTGGTTGTGCGTTAACTATCACCAATGGCGCCTCCCGCGCTTCCCCTTCTTCTCCGCTGGCACAAAATGGCGTCTCCCGCGCTTTCCTTCCTTCCCGCGCTCGCCCATCTTCTCCACTGTGGCTTCGCAAAATGTCGTCTCCTGTGCTCCTCTTCTCCGCGGCTCAATGGCGCCTCCCGCGCTCTCCCTGCTTCTCCGCGGCTCAATGGCATCTCCCCTTGCTTCGCCCCGCGGACCCTGATCAGCCCGTGATTCCTGGCTGTGCTCTGCGCGTTCTTCTCTTGGTATTTGTCGACGCCGCTCAGTCTAGAACCCGGCTGTTTCTTACCCTCTCTCCGGTTTGCAGTATTTTTCCTCGACGCCGCTCGGTGGTCAACCCCCGGCTGCGCCCTGCTCTCTTCACCCTCTTTCTTACCCCGTCGACGCTGCTCGGCTCTCTCTGCCGTCGGTCGGCTCCAGCCGCCGCTGCTCGGGAAGGGTCTGCTCTGGACCTGTCGTCTGTCTCTTACTGCTTGTTGTGGCTGGGGAACCAAGCCCGGCTCTCCACAGCCTCCCCAGCGAAGTTGGATCTCTGCCTGACTGCTGGGCGGTTGCTCGCGGTCGATGCCCGTGTTCCTGGACTCGACTATTTTTTTTTTTTTTTTTATGTTGCAGGTAGATTCGAATCGACACTCGTCGCCACTGTTAGATCCGTGGTTCAGTGGATAAATAATCACACGGATGCTGTACATTAATAAATAACAGGTCTTTACTGGAGGAGGGTAATCTCTAGACTGGGGTACAGAGGCATGTGCACAGCTTATATACCGGTGTGGTCACTGCCGGTACTACAGTATACAGGAGCTGTAAAAAGTAGTTCTGACTTAAAGGCACATATACTACAGTGGAGCCCAGCACACGAGTGCAAAAGTCAAGGCTGAAGCATTCGCAACCATCTTCAGCCAGAAGTGCCGAGTGGATGATCCATCTTGGCCTCCTCCTGAGGTCCCCACCACCACAGAAGCCAGTCTTCAGCCAATTCGATTCACTCCACGTGAAATCAAGAAATGGCTGGATAAAGCAAAGGCTATGGGCCCCGACAATATTCTGGCTTTCATGCTGAAGACCAGCCACATAAATACTGTGGCTACAAGAGCAGGTCAGAGGCTAGGTATTCTGCGGCGAGTGTCTCACCTCCTGACTCCCCAAAGCCTTTCCACCATCTACAAGGCACAAGTAAGGAATGCGATGGAATACTCTCCACTTGCCTGGATGAGTGCAGCTCCAACAACACTCAAGAAGCTCGACACAATCCAGAACAAAGCAGCCCGCTTGATTGGCGCCCCATCCTCCACCTTAAACATTCACTCCCTCCACCACCGGCGCACCGTGGCTGCAGTGTGTACCATCGACAAGATGCACTGCAGCAACTCGCCAAGGCTTCTTCGGCAGCACCTCCCAAACCCATGACCTCTTCCACCTAGAAGGACAGGGGCAGCAGGCGCATGGGAACACCATCACCTCCAAGTTCCCCTCCAAGTCACACAGCATCCTGACTTAGAAGTATATCGCCGATCCTTCATCGTCGCTCGGTCAAAATCCTGGAACTCCCTCCCTAACAGCACTGTGGGAGCACTTTCACCACACGGACTGCAGCGGTTCAAGATGGCAGCTCACCACCACCTTCTCAAGGGCAACTAGGGATGGGCAATAAATGCTGGCCTTGCCAGCAACGCCCAGATCCCATGAACAAATACAAAAAAAATGGACCTTCACTCTAATATAACAAAACCGTTGAACCTTTCACTCCAGTATCGCACATGTTACACTGTCCGACCATCTCGGAGCCGCCTTCCTCCTAAAAACGGTCTCCAACTCCCAGCTTCTTTCAGCCTTTTCTTGAATCTTGCCTTTTATGCTCAACTGGCTGGAGCAAGTCTCCCCCTACTCCATTTGCAATTACCTTTTAAAGGGGCCATACCCTTCCTCTTAAAGATGGACATCCTGCCAATGTCACTGCGGCCTCGGGTTTACAGCTGCTGAAAATGGTTACCAGCGCTACCGGGCAAAAATTTGCACTGGGGGCTGGAGATTTGTAGCGCAGCGCTAACTTACCGTGTAATGTCCTCCTGGTGGCTTTAATGTTGGCAACCGACCCGGGTTTCCCATCCTGGGGCAGCATTGCTGCTTCTGACAGCCTCTGGGAGTGAGGCTGTGGAGTTTGCAAGGAATTGTGGCCAATTAAAAGGGCAATGAATTAAAGGGGCAATGCATTCAGAACTCATAAAAGTTAAAATGCAGTGAAAAAATTCAGTTTTCAGCCCTTACTGTCTTTCAAAAAAAATTACCATTAAAAAGAAGTCCTAAATGGTCGTCTTCAGCACTTAAAACTGAATTTCCTTCGGCACCTCGAAAAGTGGGAAATTTTGGATACATTGTGGATTGTGGATAAGGATGGGTGAAGCTGGGATCCCTTTCTGCCATCTCTCATGCTTACAGTTGGGGAGGTGCCCCAGTCCTCCACAGGGTTTTCCCTGTTCGAGCCGCTGTATGGGCAACAGCCTCGCGGAATTCTCGACATCGCTAAAGAGGAATGGGAGGAACAAAACAGTTCCTCCCATAATATTGTTGAGCACGTAATGAGGATGAGGGAGCGGATCGTGGCGGTTACGCCCATAGTGAGAGCTCATTTAGAGAAGGTGCAGGAAAACCAGAGAGCCCAGTATAATAAAGAGGCTGCAGTCAGGAGGTTCTGCCCAGGCGACCGCGTTATGGTCCTTATCTCCACACCAGAAAGCAAGCTCTTTGCACAGTAGCAGGGACTGAAGCGCTTCCTGCACTGGATCCAGGTCTGCCTTACAACATCCCTGCTGTTGACCTCCTCAGCAATTGGGAGCCAGCCTCTTGGCGAGGTCTCTTCCGCCCATCAGCAGGGAAGAAGACCTCCCTGCGTGCTCTGACTCGCTCCACAAGAATATGGAGGGAATCATCGGAAAAACGGGTTGCAGCCCTCTGACTTTGGGAAGTAATTTTTCAATATCTCTGTAACAAGAAGCTCCTCTCCAATCGTGCCTCCACACTCCTACATCAACCTTCCAAAGCGGTGTGACCAAGGCTGCTTTAAATATCCCCGCTGGAAATGAGTCATCGATGACGTCATCAGACCCGCACCATTTAATAGGGCTGGGAAATGCGTAGGTCTGCCTTAATAGTGGCCATTACACTAAAGTCGCTCTGAGGAGCGGGCTGATCGATACATCGCGGTACTGTCCCGCTACACGGCCCGACTCAGTAGAGTCGGGAAAATTCCGGCCGTTTCTCCTCTCACTGTCTCCAATGGATCCCCATTCATTCTGTCTCAGGCTCCTATCTCTGGTGAATTACAATGCACCCCATGATGTAGAACCCCAAATTCTCAGATTGTTGTCTCTTTTTCAGATTATTACAGCTCAGCAGCTCCCTAAAGTGAATAAGGATAAAAAGAATTCCATAGTGGATCCCCTAGTGCGTGTGGAAGTGCACGGTGTCCCTGACGATAACGCCACAAAAAAGACAAAACATGTTGAAAATAACGGTAAGATGATGATGTGTGTGCAACACTAATCTGATGGGAGTTATACTGTCAATGGTGTGTCTGAGGCTCTCGATAGCGTCGTGGCTATTAACTGTTCTGTACTGAAGCCCTGCATTTGGGTAGCTGATGGACACAAGTCAACGACTTGTGTAAGAACTTTCAGGTGCTTATGATGCACATCTGTAACGTTATCACAACAACAACTTGTATTTATATAGCGCCTTTAACTTAGAAAAACGTCCCAAGGCGCTGCACAGGAGTACTTTAAGACAATAAATTTGACACCGATCCACATAAGGATAAATTAGGGCAGATGACCAAAAGCTTGGCCGAAGAGTTAGGTCTTAAGGAGTGTCTTAAAGGAGGAAAGAGAGGTAGAGAGGCGGAGAGGTTTAGGGAGGGAATTCCAGATATTAGCTGAAGGCACGGCTACCAATGGTTGAGCGATTATAATCAGGGATGCTCAAGAGGGCATCGCCAGTGTTGTGTCTGCACAGGACACACAAAATGGCCACACACGGGATCAGAATGGTGTCACAACTCAGCTGGGAATGGCCGTGAGCCGTGTGGACCAGGAGGTCCCCGGCTCGATCCCTGGTCTGCGCTGACTTAACTGAAAACGGCTGGAGTGGCGGAGGGACCGTTACTGTTGACCTCTTCGCCTCTGGATTTGCCGTGGTTCCCTCCCGCGTTGTGATGCATTGTTGGATGCCCTTCCTCTCCAGAGGAGGGAGAATGAGCTGGGGTCTCATTCCTGTGCTGCACAATTGAATATTCAATCACAAATCGCAATGTTCCCTTGTAAATCTTCCAGAGAGAATGCCGAAACATTACCCAGCCATTGCGGAGCTCTGGTGTGAGGCAGGCTGCTCAAACTCGAACAGGTAGTTAACAGTCGCTGTATATTTTTGTTGAATGGCAGGTTTTAATCCGGTGTGGAATGAAGTGCTCCGGTTTACAATCAGCGCTCCCGAGCTCGCTCTCATCCGATTCGTGGTTGAAGATTACGACTCAGCTTCCAGCAATGACTTCATTGGGCAGTTTACACTCCCGTTCTCAAGTGTTAAAGAAGGTAATCGCCAATTTACATCCCCACTGACTCTGCCCCGCCCACTCTGACTCTGCCCCGCCCACTCTGACTCTGCCCCTCCCACTGAGACACTGCCCCTCCCACTGAGACACTGCCCCTCCCACTCTGACAGTGCCCCGCCCACTCTGACACTGCCCCACCCACTCTGACACTGCCCCGCCCACTCTGACAGTGCCCCGCCCACTCTGAAACTGCCCCGCCCACTCTGACTCTGCCCCTCCCACTCTGACACTGCCCCGCCCACTCTGAAACTGCCCCTCCCACTCTGACACTGCCCCTCCCAATATGACACTGCCCCTCCCACTCTGACACTGCCCCGCCCACTCTGACAGTGCCCCGCCCACTCTGACACTGCCCCGCCCACTCTGAAACTGCCCCACCCACTCTGACACTGCCCCTCCCAATATGACACTGCCCCACCCACTCTGAAACTGCCCCTCCCACTCTGACTCTGCCCCTCCCACTCTGACAGTGCCCCGCCCACTCTGACACTGCCCCGCCCACTCTGACACTGCCCCTCCCACTCTGACAGTGCCCCGCCCACTCTGAAACTGCCCCGCCCACTCTGACACTGGCCCGCCCACTCTGACTCTGCCCCTCCCACTCTGACACTGCCCCTCCCACTGACACTGCCCCTCCCACTCTGACAGTGCCCCACCCACTCTGACACTGCCCCTCCCACTCTGACACTGCCCCTCCCACTCTGACTCTGCCCCTCCCACTCTGACTCTGCCCCTCCCACTCTGACTCTGCCCCTCCCACTCTGACTCTGCCCCTCCCACTCTGACTCTGCCGCTCCCACTCTGACAGTGCCCCGCCCACTCTGAAACTGCCCCGCCCACTCTGACACTGCCCCTCCCACTCTGACTCTGCCCCTCCCACTCTGACACTGCCCCGCCCACTCTGAAACTGCCCCGCCCACTCTGACACTGCCCCCCCACTCTGACTCTGCCCCTCCCACTCTGACTCTGCCCCTCCCACTCTGACTCTGCCCCTCCCACTCTGACACTGCCCCTCCCAATATGACATTGCCCCTCCCACTCTGAAACTGCCCCTCCCACTGAGACACTGCCCCTCCCACTCTGACACTGCCCCTCCCACTCTGACACTGCCTCACCCACTCTGACATTGCCCCTCCCACTCTGACTCTGCCCCTCCCACTCTGACACTGCCCCTCCCACTCTAACACTGCCCCTCCCACTGAGACATTGCCCCTCCCACTGACACTGCCCCGCCCACTCTGACACTGCCCCGCCCACTCTGACACTGCCCCGCCCACTCTGACACTGCCCCGCCCACTCTGACACTGCCCCGCCCACTCTGACACTGCCCCTCCCTCTCTGACACTGCCCCCCACTCTGACATTGCCCCGCCCACTCTGACACTGCCCCGCCCACTCTGACACTGCCCCGCCCACTCTGACACTGCCCCGCCCACTCTGACACTGCCCCTCCCACTCTGACACTGCCCCGCCCACTCTGACACTGCCCCGCCCACTCTGACACTGCCCCTCCCACTCTGACACTGCCCCGCCCACTCTGACACTGCCCCGCCCACTCTGACACTGCCCCTCCCACTCTGACACTGCCCCACCCACTCTGCCTGTCAAGCCTCAGCTAGAGTTCTGATTGGGTGCAGTCAATGTGTTCAGTTTGTGTCAATGCTTTAATCTCCAGTGTAAGTTTCCTCTTTTTAAAATTCCATTTCCTTTTTTTGCAAGACGTCGGGTGCAAAGTCCAATCCCAGATTGCCAGTGCAAGATGGGACTTTCCCCTGTCTTTCCCCGTGGGATTGTCAACTCTGGTTTGACGTATTCCTGGACATTTGATCATGTGACATTTGATCACGACATTTGATCATGTGACATTTGCCCACTGTTTATAATCGCATTTACCTTAGTTGAGTGTCTCAGTGTCACCAAGCCCCGAACATAAGAACATAAGAGGCAGGAGCAGGAGTAGGTCATTTGGCCCCTCGAGCCTGGGTAAGGAGACCAAAACTGTCCACAATACTCCCGGTGTGGTCTCACCAGGGCCCTATATCATTGCAGTAAGACGTCTTTACTCTTATACTCAAATCCTCTTGTAATAAAGGCCAACATACCATTTGAACAAAAGAACATAAGACGTAGGAGCAGGAGAACGCCATTTGGCCCTCAGTTTGTGTTTCTCTCTCTCTCTCTCTCCCTCAGTTTGTGTTTCTCTCTCTCTCCCTCAGTTTGTGTTTCTCTCTCTCTCTCTCTCCCTCAGTTTGTGTTTCTCTCTCTCTCCCTCAGTTTGTGTTTCTCTCTCTCTCTCCCTCAGTTTGTGTTTCTCTCTCTCTCTCCCTCAGTTTGTGTTTCTCTCTCTCTCCCTCAGTTTGTGTTTCTCTCTCTCCCTCTCCCTCAGTTTGTGTTTCTCTCTCTCTCTCCCTCAGTTTGTGTTTCTCTCTCTCTCTCTCTCTCCCTCAGTTTGTGTTTCTCTCTCTCTCTCTCTCTCTCCCTCAGTTTGTGTTTCTCTCTCTCTCTCCCTCAGTTTGTGTTTCTCTCTCTCTCTCTCTCTCCCTCAGTTTGTGTTTCTCTCTCCCTCAGTTTGTGTTTCTCTCTCTCTCTCTCCCTCAGTTTGTGTTTCTCTCTCTCTCTCTCCCTCAGTTTGTGTTTCTCTCTCTCTCTCTCCCTCAGTTTGTGTTTCTCTCTCTCTCTCCCTCAGTTTGTGTTTCTCTCTCCCTCAGTTTGTGTTTCTCTCTCTCTCTCTCCCTCAGTTTGTGTTTCTCTCTCTCTCTCCCTCAGTTTGTGTTTCTCTCACTCTCTCTCCCCCAGTTGCTCTCTCAGGACTCGGGGAGTCTCCTGACCACTTTTGTTGGCCCCGATGCCATCTCCATCACAACCAGAATGATGCAATTTTTCCGAATCGTGGGGGGACCAGCGGCGCCCTTGGTTGCAAGCCATGACAGCCAGGGTGCTGTGCATTCGTTCTCCTGAGTCACCAGCAGCATCTGGGGGACCAATGCCCATTCCGGGGACTCCTGCCCAAAGCGGGATGGGTGGGATCACGACCATGGGGCAATGCTCAGCTTCTACTCAGCACTAAATTTCATAGTTTTATCTCCGTTTTAATACATTTTTAACATACAACTGAGGTGCAGTAGATGCAGCATTGATGCTGTGTGAAGTTAGCACTGAGGTTAATAAGACGGCAAGACAGCGGGCTGTGCGGAGTGGGCTAATGCAGGGTCCAGGGCCCTGTGCTGCACTATCGCCCCTCCTCCTCGTACCTTGGTGGCCCCTTTAATAAGCATTTCTGTCTGTATCTGCAGGCTATCGACACATCCCCCTGTAATGTTTCTGTCTGTATCTGTAGGCTTTCGACACATTCCCCTGCAATGTTTCTGTCTGTATCTGCAGGCTATCGACACATCTCCCTGCAATGTTTCTGTCTGTATCTGCAGGCTATCGACACATCCCCCTGCAATGTTTCTGTCTGTATCTGTAGGCTATCGACACATCTCCCTGCAATGTTTCTGTCTGTATCTGCAGGCTATCGACACATCCCCCTGTAATGTTTCTGTCTGTATCTGCAGGCTATCGACACATCTCCCTGCAATGTTTCTGTCTGTATCTGCAGGCTATCGACACATCCCCCTGCAATGTTTCTGTCTGTATCTGCAGGCTATCGACACATCTCCCTGCAATGTTTCTGTCTGTATCTGCAGGCTATCGACACATCTCCCTGCAATGTTTCTGTCTGTATCTGCAGGCTATCGACACATCCCCCTGCAATGTTTCTGTCTGTATCTGCAGGCTATCGACACATCTCCCTGCAATGTTTCTGTCTGTATCTGCAGGCTATTGACACATCCCCCTGTAATGTTTCTCTCTGTATCTGCAGGCTATCGACACATCCACTTGCTGTCCAGAGACGCAGCCTCTCTCTCACCGGCGACTCTCTTTGTGCGGATCAGGATTAAGAGCGTCTAGCGCGGAGCGAGCAAGGATCCGCTCGCAGTCTGACTGCGTGACACGAACTGTTACTGTGACCCACTCCATACACCTGCCCAGTGCCAAGCCCAGCAAGTCGGGGGAGTGTGGCTGGGGAACGGAGACTGAAACTGAAATGATGTTGCCTGCCTGTCAATGGGCCCTGTGTATAGTAATACTGCGTCAGTATTTTAAAATGTTAACAACAGTGAGTTACATGTTTTAAATTAGGTGTACATCAGTAGATTAGAGCAATGAGTAGTGTATTTTTACAGAATTATTTTTACATGAGTAATGCAGAGTTTGAAAGCTCTCCCGGTTTTGTAAAATAACTTTTTTGTCTTTGTTCAAGAACTTGCAACTTATGGTTATATCACGCCTTTAGTGTGCGACCGAGCAGTGAAGGGAGAATGGGTAGGGAAGGTGATGAATGCAGGGTCAGAGAGGTAGGTTTCAAGGCTGGGGAGAGAGGTAGCAAGGGGGAGATCTTTATGTAACCGCTAAGTGTGGGGCTGAGACAGCTGGAGGACCTGTCACTGAATGTGGAGCGGAGGGAGGGACAGAAAATGCAGAGAGAGTGGGGTGGGGGGGGGGATGTTGGGAGCATGTTTCAGAGGGAGGGAGGAGTTGGCCACCGAGGGACTTGTAGACAATTTTGAATTTGCAATGTTGGTGGATGGGTGTAAGTTAGTGGAGCAGGATTTGGTGGGAGATAAGTTGTGGGCAGGGGAGTTTTGGAGGATTACAGAGGATATACGGCACAGAAACAGGCCATTCGGCCCAACCAGTCCATGCCGGCGTTTATGCTCCACTCGAGCCTCCTCCCGTCTTTCCTCATCTAAATCTATCAGCATAACCCTCTCTTCCCTTCTCCCTCATGTGCTTATCTAACCGCCCCTTAACTGCATCGAGACTATTCGCCTCGACCGCTCCCTGTGGCAGCGAGTTCCACATTCTCACCTCTCTTTGGGTAAAGAAGTTTCTCCTGAATTCCCTATTGGATTTCTTGGTGACTATCTTATATTGATGGCCTCTAGTTTTGCTCTTCCCCACAAGTGGAAACTCTCTCTGTATCCACTCTATCAAAACCTTTCAGAATTTTAAAGACCTCTATTAGGTCACCCCTCAGCCTTTTTTCAAGAGAAAGGAGACCCAGCCTGTTCCTCTTTCCTGATATGTATACCCTCGCATTTCCAGTATCATTTTGTAAATCTTCTCTGCACCCTCTCCAGTGCCTCTATATCCTTTTTATAATACGGCGACCAGAACTGTACACAGTACTCCAAGTGTGGTCTAACCAAGGTTCGATACAGGTTTAGCATAACTTCACCACTTTTCAATTCTATATCTCCAGAAATAAACCCCAGTGCTTGGTTTGGTTTTTTATGGCCTTGTTAACCTGTGTCGATACTTTTAGTGACTTCTGTATTGGAGGGTTTGAGCAATGGTGGGTGAGGTAGGGGCAGATGTGCGGAGGTACAAATAGGCAGTCAGGCTATTGCCTGAATGGATGTGGGGTTTAAAGATCAGCTTAGTGTGAAAACAGGACACGAGGGCTGGATTTTATCAATGGAGGTGAGTAGGAGGTGGGACTCCCACTTTCGGGGTTGTAGTCCCGCCTCCATCGAGTTGTGGCCAACCCACTCGATTTTCACATGATTGACCTTGTTGAACCCGCCCAGCGGGCTCAGCAGGCCAATTAAGGGCCACCCGGCAACAGGTGATGTCACAGATTGACATTTCATCTGTCAAGAGCTTTTGACAGATGAAATATCAGCGTTTGGCAGCTCTGTGAAGCTGTCAAACACTGACAATCTGTACTCTAAGTTAATTCCTTCCTCTCAGGCTGATTTAGGGATCTCTCCAGAACAGAAAGCAGAGGCTGTAGCTATTGACAGCTCGCGGCCATTCTGCTTTCTGTACCGGTGAGATGAGGGACTCCCGAGACCTGAAGGAAGGAAGGCTGCATTAGTAAGTAAAGGTAAATAAAACTTATTTAAACACTTTACACACACCAAACACACTTACCTCTGCATTCATGCACCCATCACTCACCTGAACACCGGACATCTCGAACTCTCCAAGTCCTTCAGCCCGACGGTCCGCCTCGCTAACTTGGCGTGGTTTGGAGCCGTCGGGAATCCCACACTTCAGGAATAAAAATAGGGATTAGGCTAAAAACTGCCTGTTAACTACCTGTTAACAGGCAGTTAATTGGCACTAATCCCCTTCCCGCCTCGGGGAGGCAGCGCCCAGCACAGGTCGGGTACCCGCCTCCTGGGAAACGGGCATGGAGGTGGGTTGGGGGCGGGATGGGTTCGTGCCCCCCAATTTCACGATTTTAACCCCCCCCGCCCCCACACGTCTCCAATCCCGCCTCAACGGCCTGATGAAATTCGAGCCCAAAGTGTGTGTGTTATTGGGTGTGGTGTGAGTGAACAGCCAGAATCTGAGACATAAGACATATTTTTAGAAACAGTAAAAGGCCGTCCCCTATCCCTCAACCCCACCTACCAACCTTCTCCCCATATTCCTCAACCCCACCTACCAACCTTCTCCCCATATCCCTCAACCCCACCTACCAACCTTCTCCTCATATTCCTCAACCCCACCTACCAACCTTCTCCTCAATGTCTACTTTCCTCTGTAATGCACCAGATTGCCATTTTATATGAAAGTTCTTCTGACATCCCTTCTTAATTCTAATTTCCTCATTTTAAGCTGTGTCCCATGGAATTTGAACCTTTTGCACAGGGAACAATTTTATCAGTTCCCTTCATAATTAAAAAAAACTCCAACGAGATCTCTTCGACATCTCCACTTCTCCAAAGAGAACTCAACTTCATCCTCCTTGAGCTTTCCTCGGAATGTAAACTCCTGATACCTGGATTCACCTTTGTGCCTTCTCAAGGGACAGTGATCTACTTCCTGTGATTAGGTGCATCAGATAGGACATCTTATGCAGCTACAGCACCAGCTTTAAGTCATACTCTATCCCTCTGCTAATGGAACCTAATGGAGCCTCAAACTAATCCCAGACTAAAACCATGACAAGCTGATAGATACCTGGGATTCCTGTTTCTAATCCACCCGCTTAAGAACAAAACCCGCTCAGTCTGCACCTTGGGCACAGTAATTATAATACTTCGCCAGAATGATCCCGGGGCAAAAGGGGTTAAGTTATGAGGACAGGTTGCACAGACTAGGCTGGTATTCCCTTGAGTTTAGAAGATTAAGGGGTGATCTAATTGAAGTTTTTAAGATGATTAAAGGATTTGATTGGGTAGATCGAGAGAAACTATTTCCTCTGGTGGGGGGAGTCCAGAACGAGGGGGCATCGCCTTAAAATTAGAGCCAGGCCGTTCAGGGGTGATGTCAGGAAGCACTTCTTCACACACAGGGTGGTGGAAATCTGGACCTCTTCCCCCCAAAAAAGCTGTTGAGGCTGGGGTTAATTGAAAATTTCAAAACTAGAATTGATAGATTTTTGTTAGGTAAGGTTATTAAAGGTCACAGAACCAAGGCGGGTAAATGGAGTTAAGTTACAGATCAGCCATGATCTAATCGAATGGTGGAACAGAATGGCCTCCTCCTATGTTCCTATAGTACATCTGCTCAGAGCCCCCGGACACCCTGAGGATCAAAGGCATGGCAGAGAGCTGGAGCATCCTTCAGCGGCCAGAGAGCTGCCTTACTGGCCTGATGGGTAAATGCACCATCTGGCACTGAGCGATGTGGCCCTGTAGGGTGGAGCCTTGGTCTGCGCTACGTTCGTTGATCTCGGAGGGGACGGCTGTTGGGGTTCTACAGGTGATCTTGGTGCACCTGGAGTTAGGGACAGGGTGAACCAGCCATGGTTCCTGCTCCTGATCACCATTCAGCAAACCCCTGGTGGATAGTCTGCAGGTGTGGGTGCCGGAGAGGACAGGATAGGGTTCGCGTGTGGTGCCCTCCAGGGTCAAGTATCCAGGATCACTCTGGAAGAGTGGTCACTCAAAGTTCTGGAGGATGGGCACTGGCTGTGGCATTGTACCCAGTGGAGAGGCGGGCAGGAAACTAGAAGAAAAGTGAGAAAACAGATGAAGATTAAAGGAATGAGGTGAGGAGCAGAACAAAGACATTGATTGATTAAAACAACACTGACATTAATGTAAATAACACAAGCAATGTTAGACTGTAAGTGACAGTCCTGGAATGTATTATAGAATAAATTATTAACAAGAACTCTGGGTTGTTAATAACAGGTTGATGTCAGTCTGCAATGTAGCACTTTTAACATCCTAAATTATCCCAGCATGCTTCACAGTTGGAGGTCAGACCCGAGTCGGTGCAAGGTGGGGGTCAAGGGCGGGGGGGGGGTGGTGACTGGGAGCGTTGTTGCACATGTGCGTTTTAAGGATGCTTCTGTTCAACTGCGCGCTTCATCTCTGACAGCGAGGGGTTGTGTCTCACCCGATGAAGCGAAGAATAGAGCGAGGACATCGGATTATCTCAACCTCACCAATAACCTGCTCAGTTTGGGTTCTGCCAGGATGATTCGGCTCCAGACCTCATTACAGCCTTGGTCCAAACATGGACAAAGGAGCTGAATTGCAGAGGTGAGGTGAGAGTGACTGCACTTGACATCAAAGCAGCATTTGGCCTAGTGTGGCACCGAGGAACCCTAGTAAAACTGAAGTCAGTGGGAATCGGGGAAAACTCTCCACTGGCTGGAGTCATACCTAGCACAAAGGAAGATGGTTGTGGTTGTTGGAGGTCAATCATCTCAGCCCCAGGACATCGCTGCAGGAGTTCCTCAGGGCAGTGTCCTAGGCCCAACCATCTTCAGCTGCTTCATCAATGACCTTCCCTCCATAAGGTCAGAAATGGGGATGTTCGCTGATGACTGCACAGTGTTCAGTCCCATTCGGAACTCCTCAGATAATGCATGCAGCAAGACCTGAACGACGTTCAGGCTTGGACTGATAAGTGGCAAGTAACATTCGTGCCACGCTAATTCCAGGCAATGACTGTCTACAACAAGCGAGAGTCTAACCACCGCCCCTTGACATTCAACAACATTACCATCGCTGAATCCCCCACCATCAACATCCTGGGGGTCACCATTGACCAGAAACTTAACTGGACCAGCCACATAATACTATGGCAACAAGAGCAGGTCAGAGGCTGGGTATTCTGCGGCGAGTGTCTCACCTGCTGACTCCCCAAAGCCTTTCCACCATCTACAAGGCACAAGTAAGGAGTGTGATGGAAAACTCGCCACTTGCCCAGATGAGTGCAGTTCTAACAACACTCAAGAAGCTTGACTCCATCCAGGACAAAGCAGCCCACTTGATCGGCACCCCATCCACCACCTTAAACATTCATTCCCTCCACCACCGGCGCACCGTGGCTGCAGTGTGTACCATCTACAAGATGCACTGCAGCAACTTGCCAAGGCTTCTTCGGCAGTACCTCCCAAACTCGTGACCTCTTCCACCTAGAAGGACATGGGCAGCAGGCACATGGGAACACCACCACCTCCAAGTTCCCCTCCAAGTCACACACCATCCTGACTTAGAAGTATATCACCGTTCCCTCATCGTCGCTGGGTCAAAATCCTGGAACTCCCTCCCCAACAGCACTGTGGGAGCACCTTTACCACACGGACTGCAGCGGTTCAAGAAGGCGGCTCATCGCCACCTTCTCCAGGGCCATTCCAGCAACGCCCACATCCCAGGAATGAATTTTAAAAAGGACACTGATGAAGAGTTATACCTGAAACATTGGCCTCGAAATTGGATTGTGCTACACCCATTTCACAGGCATGGAACAGACACAATGGGCTGGATTTTCTCAATCTGAAGCTTTTGGGGGCGGGACTGCTGCTTGCCAGCTTTCAATCCCGCCTCCATCAGCTTCTGGCCAACCAGCGGGATTTCCCCCTGATTGACCTTGTTAAGCCCGCCCGGCGGGCTCAGCAGGCCAATTAGGGGGAAGTCAGTGACAGAGCACGTCAACGTATGATGACTCATCTGTCAAGAACTTTTGAAAGAAGAATTGTCATCGTTTGACAGCTCTGTGAAGCTGTCAAACACTGACATTCGGTGTAGTTTGATGAGCCCTTGTGTTCAGGACTCATCAAACCTTTCAACTTTGCAGAAATCACCTGGCTGTTGGTTCGGAGGATCCAACAGCCAGTCTGTGAAATCTACAATGGAGATGTCAGGATTCTGGCTCCTCAGTGTCTGAAGACTGTAGGCGGAAACAAAGATAAGTGAACATTTTCTAACACTTTACACTCACCTTACGGGTCATTCGGCCCGATTGCCTGCCTCTCTTCTGCAGCCATGTTCATGCCCGGGTGGCCCTGGAGATGGAGCACGCAGTGTCCGCTGGCACGCTTGAGGCCTTCCGCGACCGGTGGGCGCCGCAGGGACTGGAATGCATCATCACCCCGGCCAATGAAATTTTAATTTAATTTGTTAAGGTTCTTTTAAAGTTTTATCAATTTACAGACTATTTGGTTAATCACCCAACTAAAAGAGTACACTCACCTTACATACTTACCACTCCACACTTGCATCCATCACTCACTTCTACATCGCACCCTCAGACCCCTCCAACCCCCACAGACCTCTTACTCGTCTCCTACACCCTGGCGGGGTGCCCCGAGTTCGGGAAGCCCGCACTTCGGAATGCAAAATGGGGATAATCCTATTTTCTGCCTTTTAACGACCTGTTAACAGGCAGTTATTAGGCTTTAGTCCCTTTCCCACCTCGAGGAGACGGGACCCGGGGCTGGCCGGCTTCCCGCCTCCTGGCAAGAGGGCACGGAGGCGGGTTGGGGGTGGGTGGCAAACCCGCCCCCAAATTCTGCAACATTACCGGCAGTCCCGCCTCCATACCCGCCTCCTCGGGGCTGACAAAATCCAGCCCTAAGGTTCCAATATGGCGGATGTCAAGCGCATGCTCATTCCGCACCTGAAATGTGCCACCCGCCATATTGGTAAAGGCTCCTCCGTAGGCGCACAGGGAGCGCACCTGCAACAGGTGTTAGGGCCTTTGCGTATGTAAATGGGGGGCTAATGGTTGTCGGAGGCCCCCATCGCGATATCCGCAGCAAGGGCCATGTAACCTGCAGTCAGATTCTTCCGGGGATTGGCAACCAAACCAGCAGACACTAAAGGTAAGTTTCATCTTTTTATTTAATCATGAACTCTCCTCCCAGCTCCACATTAAACCCCCAAGACACGGCCAGAGACCGCTTGCCCCCTCCCGATGTCCCCCCTCTCGATTGCCCCTCCTGATCGCACCCCCCGGACTTTCTTAACCATCTCGCCCAGTGTCTGAGCCGTCCGATCCCCCTGCACCTCCCCCGGGATTGGCGATGTGTCTGTGGGGCCATGGCTGGTTCCCACAACTCGCCAGTAATTGGCCGGCGGACCAATTTACCGTGGTCCTTTTGCCGGCCTCATTAGCCGCGTGCACCGTGCGCAGCACCCAGATCACAGCACAAATTGGCACATATATTCCTTTGCAGATGCTGCCTGACCTGCTGAGTGTTTCCAGCACTCTGAGGTTTTGTTGTTTCCACTTTCCTGTATTGCTTTTTTTTTTCTAATTTTGCTTGAAACTGTCTGCGGGGACATGCAGGACAGAGAGGACCCAGGGTTCACTGTGCTCTCTGCTGGGAGATCAGGAGAGAGAGGAGCCAGGGTTCACTGAGCTCCCTGCGGGGAGAGGCAGGAGAGAGAGGACCCAGGGTTCACTGTGCTCTCTGCGGGGAGAGGCAGGAGAGAGAGGTCCCAGGGTTCACTGTGCTCCCTGCGGGGAGATCAGGAGCGAGAGGACCCAGGGTTCACTGTGCTCCCTGCGGGGAGAGGCAGGAGAGAGAGGACCCAGGGTTCACTGAGCTCCCTGCGGGGAGAGGCAGGAGAGAGAGGACCCAGGGTTCACTGAGCTCCCTGCGGGGAGAGGCAGGAGAGAGAGGTCCCAGGGTTCACTGTGCTCTCTGCGGGGAGAGGCAGGAGAGAGGTCCCAGGGTTCACTGTGCTCCCTGCGGGGAGAGGCAGGAGAGAGAGGACCCAGGGTTCACTGTGCTCTCTGCGGGGAGAGGCAGGAGAGAGAGGTCCCAGGGTTCACTGTGCTCCCTGCGGGGAGAGGCAGGAGAGAGAGGACCCAGGGTTCACTGTGCTCTCTGCGGGGACATGCAGGAGAGAGAGGTCCCAGGGTTCACTGAGCTCCCTGCGGGGAGAGGCAGGAGAGAGAGGTCCCAGGGTTCACTGTGCCCCCTGCGGGGAGATCAGGAGCGAGAGGACCCAGGGTTCACTGTGCTGTCTGCGGGGAGAGGCAGGAGAGAGGTCCCGGAGTTCACTGAGCTCCCTGCGGGGAGAGGCAGGAGAGAGGTCCCAGGGTTCACTGTGCTCCCTGCGGGGAGAGGCAGGAGAGAGAGGACCCAGGGTTCACTGTGCTCCCTGCGGGGAGAGGCAGGAGCGAGAGGACCCAGGGTTCACTGCTCTCTGCGGGGAGAGGCAGGAGTGAGAGGACCCAGGGTTCACTGTGCTCCCTGCGGGGAGAGGCAGGAGCGAGAGGACCCAGGGTTCACTGTGCTCTCTGCGGGGAGAGGCAGGAGCGAGAGGACCCAGGGTTCACTGTGCTGTCTGCGGGGAGAGGCAGGAGAGAGGTCCCGGGGTTCACTGAGCTCCCTGCGGGGAGAGGCAGGAGAGAGAGGTCCCAGGGTTCACTGTGCCCCCTGCGGGGAGAGGCAGGAGAGAGAGGTCCCAGGGTTCACTGTGCTCTCTGCGGGGAGAGGCAGGAGCGAGAGGACCCAGGGTTCACTGTGCTCCCTGCGGGGAGATCAGGAGAGAGAGGTCCCAGGGTTCACTGTGCTCCCTGCGGGGAGAGGCAGGAGAGAGAGGACCCAGGGTTCACTGTGCTCTCTGCGGGGAGAGGCAGGAGAGAGAGGTCCCAGGGTTCACTGTGCTCCCTGCGGGGAGAGGCAGGAGAGAGAGGTCCCAGGGTTCACTGTGCTCTCTGCGGGGAGAGGCAGGAGAGAGAGGTCCCAGGGTTCACTGTGCTCTCTGCGGGGAGAGGCAGGAGAGAGAGGACCCAGGGTTCACTGTGCTCTCTGCGGGGAGAGGCAGGAGAGAGAGGTCCCAGGGTTCACTGTGCTCCCTGCGGGGAGAGGCAGGAGAGAGAGGACCCAGAGTTCACTGACCTCCCTGCGGGGAGAGGCAGGAGAGAGAGGTCCCAGGGTTCACTGTGCTGTCTGCGGGGAGAGGCAGGAGAGAGGTCCCAGGGTTCACTGTGCTCCCTGCGGGGAGAGGCAGGAGAGAGAGGTCCCAGGGTTCACTGTGCTCTCTGCGGGGAGAGGCAAGAGAGAGGTCCCAGGGTTCACTGTGCTCCCTGCGGGGAGAGGCAGGAGAGAGAGGTCCCAGGGTTCACTGTGCTCCCTGCGGGGAGAGGCAGGAGAGAGAGGACCCAGGGTTCACTGTGCTCTCTGCGGGGAGAGGCAGGAGAGAGAGGTCCCAGGGTTCACTGTGCTGTCTGCGGGGAGAGGCAGGAGAGAGAGGACCCAGGGTTCACTGTGCTCTCTGCGGGGACATGCAGGAGAGAGAGGTCCCAGGGTTCACTGAGCTCCCTGCGGGGAGAGGCAGGAGAGAGAGGTCCCAGGGTTCACTGTGCCCCCTGCGGGGAGATCAGGAGCGAGAGGACCCAGGGTTCACTGTGCTGTCTGCGGGGAGAGGCAGGAGAGAGGTCCCGGGGTTCACTGAGCTCCCTGCGGGGAGAGGCAGGAGAGAGAGGTCCCAGGGTTCACTGTGCTCCCTGCGGGGAGAGGCAGGAGAGAGAGCTCCCGGGGTTCACTGAGCTCCCTGCGGGGAGAGGCAGGAGAGAGAGGTCCCAGGGTTCACTGTGCTGTCTGTGGGGAATCTAACACCAAGTGGCTCCGGTGAAATGCTGTCCCTTCACGGCTCTGTTTATCCCACATGAAAATATTGCATCCAGTGACAGGATCAACGTTGACTCCTTTGTGCATTTTTTAAAGGGCCCTCATTAATCTCACACCCAATTCCAGCTAAATAGGAGCTTGTTAGATTCTGGCTGTATAATATTGTAGCGTTAGGAGCCTCAGGCTGACTTTTGTTCTGAAACACATACAACTAATTATACATTTGCCTTAACCGGATTTCATCAATCATGATATGGATGGACTCATTTCTTGTGATACAAAATATTAGAAGTTACTTTGTGTAAAAGTTTGGGAGTGGGATTGATTTCAAGGACCCCGTAGGATCAGGAAAATGGGGTGTCAGCCATATTGCCACTCAAGTCTGTTCCCATAATTGTGCCAGTGTGGGGCAATCATTTCTATTGGTCAGAGTCCAGCGGGAGTAACAGTGTTCAGTTCAGGGAACCGCACCTCAAAAAGGATATATTGGCCTTCGAGGGGGATTAGCGCAGATTCACCAGAATTATATCGGGACTAAAACATAGAAGATAGGAGCAGGAGTAGGCCATTCGGCCCCTCGAGCCTGCTCCGCCATTCAATGAGATCATGGCTGATCATCCAAATTCAGTACCCTGTTCCCGCCTTCTCCCCATATCCCTTGATCCCTTTAGCCTTAAGAAATATATCCAACTCCTTCTTGAATATATTTAATGAATTGGCCTCCATTGCCTTCTGTGGTAGAGAATTCCACAGGTTCACCACTCTCTGGGTGAAGAAATTCCTCCTCATCTCTGTCCTAAATGGCTTACCTCTTATCCTTAGACTGTGACCCTTGGTTCTGGACTCCCCGGCCATCGGGAACATCCTTCCTGCATCCAGTCTGTCTAGTCCTGTTAGAATTTTATAAGTTTCAATGAGATCCCCTCTCATTCTTCTAAACTCCAGCGAGTATTAGCCCAATTGACCCAATCTCTCCTCATACGTCATTCCTGCCATCCCAGGTATCAGTCTGGTGTATCTTCGCTGCACTCCCTCCATGGCAAGAACATCCTTCCTCAGAGAAGGCAACCAAAACTGCACACAATACTCAAGGTGTGGTCTCACCAAGGCCCTGTACAACTGCAGCAAGACATCCTTGTTCTTGTACTCGAACCCTCTCGCTACGAAGGCCAACATAGCATTTGCCCTCTTAACCGCCTGCTGCACCTGCATGCTTACCTTCAGCGACTGGTGCACAAGGACACCCAGGTCTCGTTGCACTTCCCCTTCTCCCAATCTATTGCCATTCAGATAATAATCTGCCTTCCTGTTTTTGCCACCAAAGTGGATAACCTTGCATTTATCCACATTATACTGCATCTGCCATGCTTCTGCCCAATCACCCAACCTGTCCAAATCATACTGGAGTTTCTCAGCATCCTCTTCACAGCACACATGTCCACCCAGCTTTGTGTCGTCTGAAACTTGGAGATATTGCATCTAGTTCCCTCATCTAGATCATTTATATATATTGTGAATAGCTGGGGTCCTGGGACCGATCCCTGCGGTACCCTACTAGTCACTGCCCGCCACTCAGAAAAAGACCCGTTTATTCCAACTCTTTGCTCCCTGTCTGCCAACCAGTTCTTTATCCAAGTCAGTACCTTGCCCCCAATCCCATGTGCCTTAACTTTACACGCTAATCTCTTGTGTGGGACCTTATCGAATGCCTTCTGAAAGTCCAAATACACCACATCCACTGGTTCTCCCTTATCTATTCTACCAGTTACATCCTCAAAAAATTCCAGTAGATTAGTCAAGCACGATTTACCTTTTGTGAATCCATGTTGACTTTGTCCGATCCTGTCACTGTTTTCCAAGTGCTCTGCTATTACATCTTTTATAATGGACTCTAGCATTTTCCCCACTACCGATGTCAGGCTTACTGGTCTATAATTCCCCGTTTTCTCTCTACCACCTTTTTTGAATAGTGGGGTAACATTAGCTACCCTCCAATCCATGGGCACTGTTCCAGAGTCTATAGAATGTTGGAAGATGACCAGCAATGCATCTACTATTTCTAGGGCCACTTCCTTAAGTACCCTAGGATGTAGATTATCAGGCCCTGGGGATTTATCGGCCTTCAATCCCGTCAATTTCCCTAACACCATTTCCCTACAAATACTGATTTCTTTCAGTTCCTCCCTCTCATTAGACCCTATGTTCCCCGACATGTCTGGGAGGTTATTTGTGTCCTCCTTTGTGAAGACAGAACCAAAGTATGTATTTAATTGGTCTGCCATTTCTTTGTTCCCCATTATAAATTCCCCTGATTCTGACTGCAAGGGACCTACGCCTGACTTCACCAATCTTTTTCTCTTCACATATCTATAGAAGCTTTTACAGTCAGTTTTTATGTTCACCGCAAGCTTACTCTCATACTCTATTTTCCCTCTCTTAATTAATCCCTTTGTCCTCCTTTGCTGAATCCTAAACTGCTCCCAATCCTCAGGTTTACTGACTTTTTAGTCAGTTATGAGTTATGAGGACAGGTTGTATAGACTAGGCTTGTGTTCCCTTGAGTACAGAAGATTGAGGGGTGATCTGATCGAGGTATTTAAAATGTTAAAAGGATTTAATAGGATAGATAAGAAGAAACTATTTCCCCTGTTGTGGAAATCAAGGACGAGAGGAAATGATCTTTAAATTAGAGCTCGGCCATTTAGGAGTAAAATCAAGAAGCATTTTTTCACACACAGATTAGTCGAAATCTGGAACTCTCTCCCCCAAAAGGCTGTGGGTGCTAGTGGTCAACTGGAGCTTTAACGACTGAGATCGATAGATTTTTGTTATCAAGGGAGCTAAAGCGAGTAGATGGAGTTGAGGTACAGATCAGCCATGATCTAATTGAATGGTTGGGCAGGCTCAAGGGACTGAATGGCCTCCTCCTGTTTCTAAGAAGATTATAGTACACAAGTTAGTTAAAATTTAAAACAAATAAAAACTTGTTTTTATATAGCACCTTATCACATTTGTCAGAATGTCTCAAAGCATCGCCCATGAATATATTTTGGAGGGCAGTGATGGTTATTACTAGGCTAGCATGGGTGCTCTTCAAACTGAGCTTAAAGTGGACAGTGCAGGGATCTTGCTGACTCTTCTCTACTGCAGAGAGAATTGGGCAGATGACACATCAAAGACTTTATCCACCTCTACGGCTGTTGCGTCATTACAAACATCAGAGGACAAGGCAAGGTTCCAGACATCTTCATCCTGGCTCATTCCAGCTCATTATGGCTAAGATCTCGATTGTCAAGCCTCAGCCGAGATGGTCTGGCCTCACCTTTAGGATGTCCGGTGACAGGCTGCCCAATTGTCCGAGAATCATACAAGGTTCCAGCACTCTGAAACAGATCATTGAGCCCAAGAAATCTGCTGGGTTTATTTCTAGCAATGAACCATCTAGTCTAATCCCACTCTCCTCTCTCCCCTTACTCTTCAATCATCCTCTTTTTCATGCAACCATTTAAAAGAACTCTGCTTTAACAACCGTTTGTTCCACTAAATTCCACATTCTAATCACTCTGTAACTAACTAGTGGGCCGGATCATGCTGGAAAATAATGGCGTGTTAACGACGCACACTGTTATTAATGCGTAATTCGGCCAGCAAATTCAGGGGATGAAGAAATACGGCATGAGTTGCCAATCTCAAGATTTTCACTGCTCCGCCATCTGCTTCGCACAGATGGCACCTCGCCCTTCGACTCCCTGCTATTTTTAACATGCTGAATTTACACATTAAACTTGTGGCAGAAAGTTAGGGCTGGTGATTAAGAGCGTAAGTAACCTTTTAACAGCGTGATCATTTTTAATGCAATGCCAGTCAATCTCTCCGGCCCAGGAAGGGAACCATTTAAATAGTTGAGTCTCATTCCTTCAGGTGGTGAATTGTTCTAGAGATTTAAAAAAATGTAAATTTTATAATTTTTTTCCTACTTTTCCTTTCTGTCTTTTTTCTCTCTGAATCCAACCTTTCTTCCCCTCTATTTATTTCTCTTTCTGTACCTGACGACTCTAATTCACCCTCCTTCTCTGTCGTTCCTCTGTTTCTTTCGCAATCCTTAAATCTCATTGGTTAAGGAGATAGACTGTTGGTGCCATCGTTCACTGAGGTCCCCGAGCCCTCGCTGTCCGTTATCGGCTCGCACTTCCAGCAAGTTACAGGGCAAAAATATTTTGCGCTGAAGAGTGCCGGAAACGTCTTTAACTAATGGTGCACACCACGAGATGTCCTGCTCCATCCAGCAAGATCTGGCCCAGTGTTTTTCAAACCTCCCCTTTCATTTTTTTTCTGATTATCTTAAGTTGGGCCATCTCATTAAAAGAAAGAAGGAAAGACTTGCATTTATATAGCGCCTTTCACGATCACTGGACATCTCAAAGCGCTTTACAGCCAATGAAGTACTTTTGAAGTGGAGTCGCTGTTGTAATGTGGGAATTATCATCTTCGTGACCAATGGTAACAATCTGTCACTGTTTCATAAACCATAATAATCTTGAAGACCATCATCAGGTCTCCCCTTAACCTCCCAGCTCTAGTGAAAAGAGCTCTAATTTCAGGCATTACCTGTAATCCCAGCTGGACAATGGCTGTCAGTCCAAGGCTTATAACACAAGGGAATCCCGGGAGCAGCTTGCTGCTGATAGCCAGGTGGTAGAGATTCATTCCTCGAGGACAAAGTCAGCATGAAGTGTGCTGCTCCACAGAAAAAAAGGAAGAAGGGAAAGAATCATACAGCACATAAGGAGGCCATTCGGCCCATCGTGCCCGTGCCGACTCTGTGAAAGAGCTCTCCAATTAGTCCCACTCCCCTGCTCTTTCCCCATGGCCGTGCAAAATTTTCTCTTTTGAAAGTTATTATTGAATCTGCTTCCACCATCCTTTCAGGAAGTGCATTCCAGATCACAACAACTCGCTGCATTTAAGAAATGTTCCCTCAGGTCGCCTCTGGTTCTTTTGCCAATCACCTGAAATCTGTGTCCTCTGGTTACCGACCCTCCTGCCACTGGAAACAGTTTCTCCTTATGTAATCTATTAATACCCTGCATAATTTGAACACCTCTATTAAATCTCCTCTTAACCTTCTTTGCTGTAAGGAGAACGATCCCAGCTTCTCCAGTCTCTCCACATAACTGAAGTCCCTCATCCCTTGTACCATTCTAGTAAATCTTTTCTGCACCCTCTCCAACGCCTTCCTAAAGTGTGGTACCCAGAATTGGACACAATACACTAGCTGAGGCTTATGATTTACAAAGGTTTAGCATGACTTCCTTGCTTGTGTACTCTGTTCCTCTATTTATAAAAGCACAGATCCTGTATGCTTTTTTTTACCAGCCTTATCAGCTTGTCCAGCCACCCTCAAAGATTTGTTTGACAAGTTGCAACTGGACTGGAAAAACAAACTTTGGCCTCTCCTGTACTAACTATGGTCACATCTATCTATGGATGAGTGAGTCACAGCATAGCTCATGAGAGAGGACGCTGGGCTGTGGCCTGTTTAAGATACCACTGTTTGTTCAACAACCAATCACAATGTTCTTACTGTATATTGATTATTTGTAAATAAACTAAATTTGTTGTGTTAAACTAAAGCAGGTCTATCATCAATATATTCTGCTTTTCAAATGGTAGATATGTAGTAAGAATACTACGTGATTTCCAGTGTACAGTGTTATTGTTAAGGTGGATTGACAGGGTAGATGCTGAGAGATTGTTTCCCCTGGCTGGAGTGTCTAAAACTAGGGGGCACAGTCTCAGGATAAGGGGTCGGCCATTTAAGACTGAGAAGAGGAGGAATTTCTTCACAGAATCACAGAAACCCCACAGTGCAGATAGAGGCCATTTCGGCCCATCGAGCCTGCACCGACACATATCCCACCCGATCCCCGTAACCCCTGCACCAACACATATCCCACCCGATCCCCGTAACCCCTACACCAACACATATCCCACCCTATCCCCGTAACCCCACGTATTTAATCCCCCTAACACTAAGGGTCAATTTATCATGGCCAATCAACCTAACCTGCACATCTTTGGACTGTGGGAGGAAACCGGAGCACCCGGAGGAAACCCACGCAAACATGGGGAGAATGTGCAAACTCCACACAGACAGTCGCCCGAGGCCGGATTCGAACCCGGGTCCCTGGCGCTGTGAGGCAACAGTGCTAACCACTATGCCACCACGCTCAGAGGGTTGTGAATTGTTGGAATTCTCTGCCCCAGAGGGCTGTGAATGCTGAGTCTTTGAGTATATTCAAGGCTGAGATTGATAGATATTTGGACTCGAGGGGAATCAAGGGATATGGGGATCGGGTGGGAAAGTGGAGTTGAGGTCGAAGATCAGCCCTGATCTTATTGAATGGCGGAGCAGGCTCGAGGGGGTCGTATGGCCGACTCCTGCTCCTAATTCTTATGTTCTTATGTTTATATGTTAAGTAGGGTAACTGTAACTCCTGGACCATGTAATTGGTTGGGTTTCGATATCCTACACACTTTACATGCTTTGCCATAATATTTAGGGACTTGCTATTACTTGGAATTTCTTTCAGTGCCAGCACATACTTTGGACGGAGGGTGTAGCACATCTATTGGTCAAGACTGACCAGAGAGGCTAGGAGACATTGCAAATGTCCCATACTTTGAAATGAATCCTCTGCGACTATTTAACATCGACTATTTTCTCTGCATCAGAATCTGAATTCTGCCAGCAGAATCCACACACACCCATTGTAATGATTCCAGGCACCACCACTGATACAGATGCACCTCCATCTCTGGGGCCTAACCGCCAGACCATAAGCAACCACCCAGCACGGAGGGTGCAGCACACCCATTGTAATGATTCCAGGCACCACCACTGATACAGATGCACCTCCATCTCTGGGGCCTAATCGCCAGACCATAAGCAACCACCCAGCACGGAGGGTGCAGCACACCCATTGTAATGATTCCAGGCACCACCACTGATACAGATGCACCTCCATCTCTGGGGCCTAACCGCCAGACCATAAGCAACCACCCAGCACGGAGGGTGCAGCACATCCATTGGTCAGGACTGACCAGAGAGGCTTGGAGACATTGAAAGTGTCCTAGGCTTGAGCCCAAACAGAAGGACCAGTAGGTCAAAGGAGCTCAGAGAGGGCCAGCTCTTATGGTGAGCGTACTGGAGCAGTCAAAAGAGATCTTAAATATCATGGCCATTCTGCACACAGTAATAGAGCAGAGACTGAAAGATTGGAAAACGCCATCTCAGGACTGAATACCCCATCTCTAGTATGCATAATGTGCTTATTCAATGCACTGCAGTCCTTTATTGAGAGAATGATGACCAACATAACGTGACCCAGACAATAAGTAAACTAGGAGCATCATTTCAAACTGCGCTGACTGCCCCATGTGCGCTGTGCTATTCAAGCTGTCCTGCAGTCAGACAGTAGGTAGTCTTGGAGTGAAATTGCAGTCAACTAGAAGATGTAAAGTAATTAAATCAGGAAAGAGAAATAAGAAATGTGTGAGTAAAACATTAGAGCAGAAGGACAAGTTAGGGTGTGTGGACCAAATAAATGTTCTTTATACAAACCCACCGACATTAAGGAACAAATTGAATGAATTGCAGGCACAGATTCAACGTAGCGGGTACAATATGGTAGCCATTACTGAGATATGGCTGCAAGTCTATCAGGACTGGGAACTGAATATATCAGGTTATAAGGTCGACAGGAAGGATAGATAAAATGGTAGAGGGGGAGGAGTGGCCTGAGTGATTAAGGATGAAATCACTTCAATGATAAGAGATGATATAATGAGCGGTAAGCAGGCAGTGAAGACTTTATAGGTAGAATTAAGAAATAGAAAAGGACTTAAGACTGGGTTAGATACAGAGTAAAGCTCCCTGTACACTGTCCCATCAAACACTCCCAGGGCAGGTACAGCACGGGTTAGATACAGAGTAAAGCTCCCTCTACACTGTCCCATCAAACACTCCCAGGGCAGGTACAGCATGGGTTAGATACAGAGTAAAGCTCCCTCAGCACTGCCCCATCAAACATTCCCAGGGCAGGTACAGCACGGGTTAGATACAGAGTAAAGCTCCCTCTATACTGTCCCATCAAACACTCCCAGGGCAGGTATAGCACGGGTTAGATACAGAGTAAAGCTCCCTCTATACTGTCCCATCAAACACTCCCAGGGCAGGTACAGCACGGGTTAGATACAGAGTAAAGCTCCCTCTACACTGTCCCATCAAACACTCCCAGGGCAGGTACAGCACGGGTTAGATACAGAGTAAAGCTCCCTCTGCACTGTCCCATCAAACACTCCCAGGGCAGGTACAGCATGGGTTAGATACAGAGTAAAGCTCCCTCTGCACTGCCCCATCAAACATTCCCAGGGCAGGTACAGCACGGGTTAGATACAGAGTAAAGCTCCCTCTATACTGTCCCATCAAACACTCCCAGGGCAGGTACAGCACGGGTTAGATACAGAGTAAAGCTCCCTCTACACTGTCCCATCAAACACTCCCAGGGCAGGTACAGCACGGGTTAGATACAGAGTAAAGCTCCCTCTGCACTGTCCCATCAAACATTCCCAGGGCAGGTACAGCACGGGTTAGATACAGAGTAAAGCTCCCTCTACACTGTCCCATCAAACACTCCCAGGGCAGGTACAGCACAGGTTAGATACAGAGTAAAGCTCCCTCTACACTGTCTCCATCAAACTCTCGCAGGGCAGGTACAGCACAGGTTAGATACAGAGTAAAGCTCCCTCTACACTGTCTCCATCAAACACTCCCAGGGCAGGTACAGCACGGGTTAGATACAGAGTAAAGCTCCCTCTACACTGTCCCATCAAACACTCCCAGGGCAGGTACAGCACGGGTTAGATACAGAGTAAAGCTCCCTCTACACTGTCCCATCAAACAATCCCAGGGCAGGTACAGCACGGGTTAGATACAGAGTAAAGCTCCCTCTACACTGTCTCCATCAAACACTCCCAGGGCAGGTACAGCACGGGTTAGATACAGAGTAAAGCTCCCTCTACACTGTCCCATCTAACACTCCCAGGGCAGGTACAGCACGGGTTAGATACAGAGTAAAGCTCCCTCTACACTGTCCCATCAAACACTCCCAGGGCAGGTACAGCATGGGTTAGATACAGAGTAAAGCTCCCTCTACACTGTCCCATCAAACACTCCCAGGGCAGGTACAGCATGGGTTAGATACAGAGTAAAGCTCCCTCTACACTGGCCCATCAAACACTCCCAGGGCAGATACAGCACGGGTTAGATATAGAGTAAAGCTCCCTCTACACTGTCCCTGATGTGCCTCAATGACTTCAAGACTCAAAGTTAACTGAATAAAACAAGGCTTTTATTAGCAAAGAAAAGATGCCTGTGGCTTCACCTAGCATGCTGCTGTTCTGCTGCAAGACAAGCCTGGGCTTGTCTTAAGTAGGGCCAGGTATGGGCGGAGCGAACACACAAAGGGGGCGGTCCACTATACACAATACAAGGTAAAGCACCGGAGCAGGCAATACAATATATGTAGTTAACTACAGAGTCTGATGAATGACATATTTCATCACAGTCCCATCAAACACTCCCAGGGGAGGTACAGCACGGGGTTAGATACAGAGTAAAGCTCCCTCTACACTGTCCCATCAAACACTCCCAGGGCAGATACAGCACGGGTTAGATATAGAGTAAAGCTCCCTCTACACTGTCCCATCAAACACTCCCAGGGCAGGTACAGCACAGGTTAGATACAGAGTAAAGCTCTCTCTACACTGTCCCATCAAACACTCCCAGGGCAGATACAGCACAGGTTAGATACAGAGTAAAGCTCCCTCTACACTGTTCCATCAAACACTCCCAGGGCAGGTACAGCACGGGTTAGACACAGAGTAAAGCTCCCTCTACACTGTCCCATCAAACACTCCCAGGGCAGGTACAGCATGGGTTAGATACAGAGTAAAGCTCCCTGTACACTGTCCCATCAAACACTCCCAGGGCAGGTACAGCACGGGTTAGATACAGAGTAAAGCTCCCTCTGCACTGTCCCATCAAACATTCCCAGGGCAGGTACAGCACGGGTTAGATACAGAGTAAAGCTCCCTCTACACTGTCCCATCAAACACTCCCAGGGCAGGTACAGCACAGGTTAGATACAGAGTAAAGCTCCCTCTACACTGTCTCCATCAAACTCTCCCAGGGCAGGTACAGCACAGGTTAGATACAGAGTAAAGCTCCCTCTACACTGTCTCCATCAAACACTCCCAGGGCAGGTACAGCACGGGTTAGATACAGAGTAAAGCTCCCTCTACACTGTCCCATCCAACACTCCCAGGGCAGGTACAGCATGGGTTAGATACAGAGTAAAGCTCCCTCTACACTGTCCCATCAAACACTCCCAGGGCAGGTACAGCATGGGTTAGATACAGAGTAAAGCTCCCTCTACACTGGCCCATCAAACACTCCCAGGGCAGATACAGCACGGGTTAGATATAGAGTAAAGCTCCCTCTACACTGTCCCTGATGCGCCTCAATGACTTCAAGACTCAAAGTTAACTGAATAAAACAAGGCTTTTATTAGCAAAGAAAAGATGCCTGTGGCTTCACCTAGCATGCTGCTGTTCTGCTGCAAGACAAGCCTGGGCTTGTCTTAAGTAGGGCCAGGTATGGGCGGAGCCGACACACAAAGGGGGCGGTCCACTATACACAATACAAGGTAAAGCACCGGAGCAGGCAATACAATATATGTAGTTAACTACAGAGTCTGATGAATGACATATTTCATCACAGTCCCATCAAACACTCCCAGGGGAGGTACAGCACGGGGTTAGATACAGAGTAAAGCTCCCTCTACACTGTCCCATCAAACACTCCCAGGGCAGATACAGCACGGGTTAGATATAGAGTAAAGCTCCCTCTACACTGTCCCATCAAACACTCCCAGGGCAGGTACAGCACAGGTTACATACAGAGTAAAGCTCTCTCTACACTGTCCCATCAAACACTCCCAGGGCAGATACAGCACAGGTTAGATACAGAGTAAAGCTCCCTCTACACTGTCCCATCAAACACTCCCAGGGCAGGTACAGCACGGGTTAGATATAGAGTAAAGCTCCCTCTACACTGTCCCATCAAACACTCCCAGGGCAGGTACAGCACGGGTTAGATGCAGAGTAAAGCTCCCTCTACACTGTCCCCATCAAACACTCCCAGGGCAGGTCCAGCACGGGTTAGATACAGAGCAAAGCTCCATCTACACTGTCCCATCAAACACTCCCAGGGCAGGTACAGCACGGGTTAGATACAGAGTAAAGCTCCCTCTACACTGTCCCATCAAACACTCCCAGGGCAGGTAGAGCATGGGTTAGATACAGAGTAAAGCTCCCTCTACACTGTCCCATCAAACACTCCCAGGGCAGGTACAGCACGGGTTAGATACAGAGTAAAGCTCCTTCTACACTGTCCCATCAAACACTCCCAGGGCAGATACAGCACGGGTTAGATACAGAGTAAAGCTCCCTCTGCACTGTCCCATCAAACACTCCCAGGGCAGGTACAGCACGGGTTAGATACAGAGTAAAGCTCCCTCTACACTGTCCCATCCAACACTCCCAGGACAAGTACAGCACGGGTTAGATACAGAGTAAAGCTCCCTCTACACTGTCCCATCAAACACTCCCAGGGCAGGTACAGTATGGGTTAGATACAGAGTAAAGATCCCTCTACACTGGCCCATCAAACACTCCCAGGGCAGGTACAACACGGGTTAGATACAGAGTAAAGCTCCCTCTACACTGTCCCATCAAACACTCCCAGGGCAGGTACAGCACGGGTTAGATACAGAGTAAAGCTCCCTCTACACTGGCCCATCTAACACTCCCAGGGCAGGTACAACACGGGTTAGATACAGAGTAAAGCTCCCTCTACACTGCCCCATCAAACACTCCCAGGGCATATACATCACGGGTTAGATACAGAGTAAAGCTCCCTCTCCACTGTCCCATCAAACACTTCCAGGGCAGGTACAACACGGGTTAGATACAGAGTAAAGCTCCCTCTACACTGACCCATCAAGCACTCCCAGGGCAGGTACAGCATGGGTTAGATACAGAGCAAAGCTCCCTCTACACTGACCCATCAAACACTCCCAGGGCAGGTACAGCACAGGTTAGATACAGAGTAAAGCTCCCTCTACACTGGCCCATCAAGCACTCCCAGGGCAGGTACAACACGGGTTAGATACAGAGTAAAGCGCCCTCTACACTGTCCCATCAAACACTCCCAGGGCAGGTATAGCACGGGTTAGATACAGAGTAAAGCTCCCTCTACACTGTCCCATCAAACACTCCCAGGGAAGATACAGCACAGGTTAGACACAAAGTAAATCTCCTTCTATGCTGTCCCATCAAACACTCGTAGGGCAGGTACAGAATGGGTGTGATAACGAATATCACTGGAATGCACTGACACGCAGCCTCCTCTCCATAGAAACTCACTACTACCTGGCAGCAAAAGCTTCCAGGATCATCCTGGAATGTAAAGATAACCCCCGGCTTCTCTCCACTACAAACCGTCCTGTTCAACACTTCTCCCCTGCCCTCGCCACCCTCACCTCCAACAAGTGTAAGGAGCTCATGGACTTCTTTATCACAAAGGTTGAGACTATCCTTTCAGCTGCCTCTGCAGCTTCCCTCCCTTCCCTTACCCCACCGGGCCAAACCTCCCCCCGCGCTAGCCCCAAACACGCATATTTCTCGAGTTTCTCTCGTATCTCCCCTCATGTCCTCTCTGAGCTCATCTTGTCCATGGGACCTACTTCCTGCTCCTTCAATCCTATTCCCACCAACTGCTGACCACCCAACTTCCCTTCCTGGCCCCCATGTTAGCTGATACTGTAACTGGTTCCCTCTCCTCTCTGCCATTATTACCCCCCTCAAAGATCCCACCTTTGACCCCTCTGTCCTTGCAAACTACTGCCCCATCGCCACCCTCCCTTTCCTCTGCCAAGTCCTTGAACATATTGTCACCTCCCAAATCTATGTCCATCTTTCCCGCAACACCATGTTTGAACCCTCCCAATCAGGTTTCCGCTGCTGCCACAGCACTGAAATGGCCCCAATCAGAATCACAAATCACATCCTATGTGACTGACCATGGTAAATTATCCCTCCTCGTCCTTCTCGATCTGTCTGCAGCCTTTGACACAGTTGATAACACCATCCTTCTCCAACGACGCTCCTCCATTGTCCAGCTGGGTGGGACTGCCCTTGCCTGGTTCCATTCTTATCCAGTCGTAGCCAGAGAATCACCTGCAATGGCTTCATTCCCGCTCCCTGTGGTATCCCCCGAGGATCTATCCTTGGCCCTCTCCTATTTCTCATCTACATGCTGCCCCTCGGTGACATCATCCAAAAATATGACATCAGGTTCCATGTGCACGCCAACGACACCCAGCTCTACCTCACCACCACCTCTCGCGACACCTCCACTGCCTCGGTGTTGTCAGCCTGGATGAGTTGCAATTTCCTCAATTAAACATAGGGAAAGACCGAAGCCATTGTCTTCGGCCCCTGCCACAAACTCTGTTCCCTCACCATTGATTCCATCCTTGGCCCTGGCCACTGTCTCAGGCTGAACCAGACTGTTCACAACCTCGGAGTACTATTTGACCCTCAGCTGAGCTGCCGACCCCATATCCACTCCATCACCATGACCACCTACTTCCACCTCGTAACATCGTCCGTGTCCAACCTTGCCTCCGCTCATCTGCTGCTGAAACCCTCATCCATGTTTTTATTACCTCTAGACTTGACCATTCCAACGCTCTCCTGGCCAGCCTCCCGGTTTCCACCCTACACAAACATCAGCTCATCCAAAACTCTGCTGCCCGTGTCCTAACCCGCACCGAGTCCCGTTCACCGATCACCCCTGTGCTCGCTGACCTACACTGGCTCCCGGTCCGGCAACGCACCAAACTTTAAAACCCACCATGGCCTCGCCCTTCCCTATCTCTGTAACTTCCTACAGCACTACAACCCTCTGAGAACTCTGGCTTCTTATAGAGCGCTCATTCCCTATGATGCCCACTACAGCAAAAAATATCACGTCAAGGACAATTGGGTTTTGTTTGATGCACGTGGACCCACTTCTCCGCCACTCACCCTTTTGAGTCCTTTGTTTGCACATCTTACTCTACTGGTGCCAATTTCTTTACTGCAACAAAGGGCTCCTCCACTTTGGGTATAAGGAATATTACATATAATCACATATAGGCCCAGAAATTCGGGTCTCCACGGGTGAGTACGCACGGGGTCCTCACCCGTAAGCCCAATGGAAGTGCCGGTTTCCTGCATACACTGCGCATGTGCGGGAAACCGGCACTTCCGTTCCCCTGAAAGAAGGGGTTCAGAGGTCGAACGCGTGCGCGGGAGAGACTGCACGTGCGCATCGAACTTACGTTTTTTTTCCAGGTTTTCCCGGGAGGGTAAGTCTCCAGAAGTTAGACATTTAAAAGTAAGGCCTGCTTTTTACAAGGTAAGTGGTGAATTAATTAAAATTAAAACATTTTTTCCACAGGTTTATTATTTTTAAATACTTTAAAGCAAGGTAAGTTTATTTTTAGCCCCGTTAGAAAATAAAATTATTTTTTTCAAAAATTTAAATTATTGTTTAAAATAGTTATTTCATGTAATTTATAGTTTATTTAAAAAATGTGATTTAAAAAAAAAATTATTTGAAGATTTAGTGATGTTTTAGGGCTTATAGTCCTTCTTGTCAAACTTATGAATGAGGCATTCCCTGCTACGATTGGCTCTCCATGGCCCACGTGATCCCAGGGGACGCATCGAACTAACTGCGCCCCTGGGATACGCAAGCACTGTGCGCCGGCAGTTGGAGGAGGCCCAGGATCGGAATCCCACGCGGGCCCACAGCTCAATGGCCGGCGCGCAAGGTAAGTGCAGGTCGGGGGCTTGCACCCACGGGAGCCCCCGACCCGAATTTCTGGGCCAATTATCTCCTTCTTTGGCTCGGTGTCATGTTTTGCCTGATTACGCTCCTGCAAAGCATCTTGTGATGTTTTCTTACATTACAGATTGTTAACGGATTCCCTGTGGTAACTGTTGCAACAAAGGGCTGTTAGTCTGGCAACAATAACTCCAGTCATGATTCAGGACCGAGTGGTTTTTATACATACAAGCTTTATTTACATTGACTAATAACAGTATTGGTTTTTATATAACTGATCTATAGTATTACATTAAATAACAAGAAGACATGCAAATAATACAACCTGGTTACCAGGCTCCGAGTGATCACGTTCTGTTGTCTAGGCTGTTTGCGTGGTGGTGGTCTTCCGACTGACCCTGAAAGCACTCCGCGGAACTCCCCAAGAGAACAACACAGCCTGATTTGATAGCAAAATACTGCAGATGCTGGAAATCCGAAATAACAACAGAAAATGCTGGAAAAACTCAGCAGGCCAGGCAACATCCGTGGAGAGAAATTAGAGTCAACCTTTTGGGTCAAAACCCTTTGTCAAGACTAAAGAGGCACAGGGAATGAAATAGATTAAGAGGCCGGGCTGGGAGAGAACAAAAGAGAAGAAGAGACATTAAGAGGTATTCAAAACGAGACGAGATGGTGATAGGACGAGTGGAGACAAAAGACGGCTCTAGATTAGGTGTGAAATGTGCTGGCAGAATGGGAGACAGCTGCCATGTGGGAGAGAGAAAAAAAAGGAAAGGGTGGGGGGAAAGGCCAAAACAAAGGTATGGATAAAAAATATAAATAAAATGGATCAACCAGCTCCAGCCCTCCAGGTTGCCCATGCGGCTGCATGTCCCCTGACCAACCAGAGAACACTGTGCTCTTTAAGAGAAAAATATCCCATTCTTATATATTCAGTGACCTTGGGCTGCGTCTATGCGCAACAGCATTGGTGCTTGTTTGCTGAGGCCACGTATTTAGGTGTTTACCCCACTTCTAATCTTTCGGCCTTCATCTCTATTCTACAAGCTTGGTTTCACTTTGGCTGCCTTGCACTATCTCTTACTGTGGTGTCTCAGCAACTGCCCCCTTGTCTCAGTGCCTCATTCTCATGGCTCAGCTCATTTTTGTTCACAGAGAAACAAAAAGCTTCAAATCTTTTCTCCGCATTCTCCCTCTGGCAAAAGTTGCTAAAACAAAACATGCTGGGATACTTTGAATAATTTAAACCATTTAAAGATATTCTAACACAAGGGGTTGCTATAGAAATGCAAGTTGTTGTTATATAGCACCTTTCACTGGCTCAGGAGCTCCCAAAGTGATTTTGAAGTGTAGTCACTGGTGTAGGAAATACAGCTGCCAATTTGTGCACAGCAAGGACCCACAAACAGCAATGAGATAAATGACAAATAATCTGCTTTTAGTGATGTTGGTTGAGGGATTAATATTGGCCAGGACACTCTTCTTCCAATAGTGCCATGGGTTCTATTATGTCCGCCTGAGAGGGCAGATGGGGCCTCTGTTAAACATCTAATCCGAAAGACGGCACCTCCGACAGTGCAGCACTCCCTCAGCACTGCACTAGAGTGTCAGCCTAGATTTATGTGCTCAGGTGTCTGGAGTGGGACTTGGACCCACAATCTCCTGACTCAGAGGCAAGAGCGACACCGTAAAAGCAAAGTTTATTTAACTTATGATTTTTGCTATTACAAGGGGCAATAGGAAATAGGTAAAACTCACTCGGAAAATGGTATTCTGTTCATTCATATATTTCATGCCACATAAATCATCTTGTTGGTTTGGATTTGATCTCATTTCACTAGAATGTTAAGTTGGAGGCACAGGTCAGATTGTGGTATTGAGTACACTCGTTACAGCTCCCGGAGTACGCTATCAATCTGTGAGGGGTTTTCCTCGAGAGATGTCCCTGAGGTTTCTCTCTCTAGAGGCCTCTCTCTCTTGCACAGTAAAACCGTGAGTGGTTCGACCCACTCGCCCCTTAGATTCTATACTCTGGTCTTTGGCGCAGGAACTACAATGTAGAGAAAACTCTTGTAGACCAAGTTTGATGAAACAAAATGAAACTTTATTGCATAAGGAAAAATATCAAATCAAATGCAAGCAGATAAGAGAGTACATGGGAGGGAAAAAAACACACAAACAAATCATAACGACACATTACTAACTAAAGCAAATACAGGCATCTTATACTCTACAAAGATCATCATGAAATAAGGAAACACACGGAACATCGAGGGACAACAACTCATGTTAATTGTACCCTTAAATCCACCCCCTTATTAAACCTATCTAGATCTGATTGTGAAGGGCCAGAAACATGCTCACCAATCCCACTAGGAAGTGCAAGGTTTTGAACCAGTCTGCGTTTGATCCTTTCAGGCTTTCCGTCTCCATGTGAATCGTGGTGCCCCTGCGAGCTGCGCCACACCTCTCTCCTGAGGTGGGGGTCGGGGGCGGCTGGACACCGGCGGGCCTGGATGTCGGCGGGGTCGAGGATCGTCGGCTCGACCCTGGTCAGAGGAGCCTTGGGCTGGCTCCCATAGATTTCCTTGGTTCGTTACTGTTTCTTTTCGAGCCGGAGTGGCTGGAAGGTTTCTTTTATTGGGGCTTTATTTTTTTGTTTCTTCTTCCAAGTTGGGTCGATGGCCTCTCGTTTCGGCAACGGCCCGGGGATGGTCGATGATCTCCCGATGTGTTTCCCCGGGGCGGGACGCCGGCTTTGAAACGGCCTTCTTGATGTTGGCTTGGTTCTTCTTCCTCCTCCGATGGTGGAGAGGAGTTTGCTGATCTTCTCCCGAAGTGACTGCTCTGCACCCACCGGTTCTCTCTCCGAAGCTGTGTCTGTGTTCAAGCTTGCCCCAACTGCCGAAAAGTCTTCCAGATATACCTTTCTTCCAGAAGCTTCCGTCTCCCGCCCAAAATCAGGTTAGTCTTTGTTTAAAATAACAACAGGAAATGCTGGAAAAACTCAGCAGGTCAGGCAACATCCGTGGAGAGAAATTTGAGTTGACGTTTCGGGTCGAACCCTTCTTCAAAACTGGAAAGAAAAGAAAATAGATCGAAGGCAGGGCTGCGATCGGACAAAAGAATAAAAGAAACAAAAGAAGTAAAAGAGATTAGAAGCTAGACGAGATGGTAATAGGCTGAGATTAGGTGTAAAGTGTACTGGCAGGGCAAGGGATAGCTGCCAGGTGTGAGAGTGAAACAAAAGGAAAGGGGGGGGGGAAAAGGAGTGGAAAAATTACAAGAAAAAATGAAATAGGGGCCGTGCTTATGATCTGAAATTGTTGAACTCGATATTGAGTCCGGAAGGCTGCAGAGTGCCTAATCGGAAGATGAGGTGCTGTTCCTCGAGTTTACGTTGAGCTTCCGTGGAACAATACAAGAGGCCAAGGACGGTGAGGTCCGAGTGGGAATGGAGCGGTGAATTAAAATGACAGGCGACCGGAAGCTCGGGGTAACTTTTGGCGGGCTGGGAGCACAGCGGGGTAGTTATTATATTTTTTAATGTTTTAAATGGCCAGTAAAGGCCCATCTCTGGTCTGGAATGACCTTCATTGTTTTTAATGTCCTGCTGATCTTGTTATCTAGTCCTGGGTGCTGTTCTCATGAATATGAAATTGTCCCCTTTTGTCTGGGTCAACATTTAGATGGCCTCTGTCTCCAGGCCGATCTTGACTGGATCTGCATCTAGTCCATATGTGTACGTGTGGGTCTGGTTTCGTTCTCTCAGAAACGGCTTCCAGAACTTACTGTGGGTTGAATCCACAAAGCTGTCTGCGGTTGCGCAGGAACCATTTTAAAGTGTCCCAATAAGCTGGTCACATGGTATGGTGGCCATTTTGTATGCCCCTTTTTCTGGGCTTCTTTTAAAACAGTCTTTAAAATCATGGCCTCTTCTGCCATTTGACCCTTATTAATACAAAGTCCAATTTTGCGAATCCTACACTCCCCCCTGATGATACTGTAACTTGCTTGAAGTATCATAATTCTGGGTGAGCAAAATTTTCTGACTTTCCACAATCTAACCATCCCCAGTATTTACCTACTATGACCCCACGACACATGCATTTCCCATTTCAGAAAAATCTAGTATACATTAAGCATCTATAGATGGCAATACCTTGGAGTTAAAAATCTAACAATTTACTTCCAGGCGTGGAGGGGGGCCTTATACCCCTACATCACCTAGTGCATACACATTACCCTTTTAATAATAACATCACATCTAATAAAACTTCAATCATAAAATAAAATACACACACGAAAAATCAAAAATGCACATGAATACATATCAAAATAATACAGAGGAGGGAGGGAAAACTTTAACTTTATACAAAGCAGCAAAATCTAAACGGGTGTCTCTTCTTCTACCCGCACATAATGCTCCCTCCATTCCCCTCTGTTCTCGTACTTTTGCGAATGTTTGACCTTTTTACAGTGTACAAACAGTAAATAAACTACAATGACAACCTGGCACACTACAAGAATGTGGGAGGCTATCCTAATCCAGGAAGGGACTTCTATATTAGTGAACAGGTCCCACCATGGTGGGGTCACTATATCCAATATGTCTGCCCCTATCTCTAAAGTCTTCTGCTCCAGTGTGTAGAAGTGTTTCTGTGAAACAGCAACGACTTTTAATATCTTGGTGAGGTGTTCAGGGAGAGGGGGATTGATATAACCAAAATGTGCAATGAATCGCGGCAGATCGGTGGAATTCTCTTTCACAGTGATGTGAACAGTGGAAGGTTTAGGAATGGGGACAATTCACCACTTGAACTTCTGCCCTGGGCTTGAAACAGAAGCTGCTGTCACTAACCGGACACCAACTGTGCTGTCCATGCTGGTAGTGGGGCGCTGCAGTGGTGACACAGTATGTCCCACCTCCTATATATACCACCTGCGGGGGCACATGGCCTTGTGCCATTGCCTCCATGGTGCAATTTATAGGCTTCGCGCCAGCAGTTCTGAACCCGCACTGTGGTTTTGAATGGGCATTCAAGTGCTGGGGACACAGGATGATGTGTGCTCCCCGGCTCCGGCACCCCGAGAGGTCGGTACCCGTCATTGCATGCTCCCATCGAATGACGTAAGGTGGGACCCCTCTGTAGCAAATGTGCGCACCCCCTTGAATGACTCCAATGTTCTCCACCCTGTATACCGGGGCGGGTTTTGCTGTCTTTCCCATCACCGGCATTCTTACCACTATACCCATAATGGTGTGATTAGACCGTCCACAGTCCACTGGGACTGGGTAGGCCTCTGAAGCTAGTCTGAGCTGGCACGGACTCAATGCATTCTCAAAAGGGTGGAGGGCTGCGAGATGCTCGTTGCTGATCCAGGAGGGGACTAAACCTTGCTTTAAATCCTCCAGATTACTGCGGCCCTCGCCCAGTAACCACGCCCCGTATAGCACACAAGCTTCGTTCTGCGCAGCCTGATCGGACGCATTCCGATCCTCCCTGATGAGAGCATTTACCATTCTGGCGTGTTTCTCCAGCTCAGCTATTATCTCTTTTAAGTGTAGTGTCATGGCCTGGTCCTCATGTAACTCAGAACCCGCGACCTTATTCTCATCAGTCAGTATCTTTCTCAACTGTGTTTTCAAACCATTGATCTGGGTTTGCAGTTCCACATCATCCAGTGTGTTGATGACGGAAATTCCTGTATTAAAAGCTGTGAAAATATCATTTACTGCACCCCTTCTTTGCCTCCCTACTCTGTCCAAGACCTCATGTGGTGTGGTGTACAATTCAGCTCTGTCGACATCGGCAAAGTCGAATTCGTAAAACTGTTTAAACATGTTTGTTAACAGGACCTGGTATAATTGCTCCGTTTCCCTGGGGCACCACTCTGGCAATCGTACCTCGGTGAGGTTTAATATCACCGAAGCCACCACGTAGCGGACCCCTTGGTACAGTACCTGACCTGTGGGTACCAATACCAATCCGTTCCCGGGTCCCTTTGTCGTGGTGGGGCACCCTTCCTTGAGGGCTTTAGCTACTGGAACTGTGGGCAGGGGCTTGCGGGGTCGGGTGATGAGCTCCGTGGCGTTTACTGGGATCTGAGAGTATGGGACTCCGCACGCCCGTGAGCTGACGTCCCACCTCATTCCTTGTCCAGCATCCTGCCACTGTCTTTGGAAAAAGATGGAGATGCCTGTGGGGCAAGCGCGTTCTGAACCCCACATACAGATGTAGATCCCCTCATCTGGTTCCCACCATTTGCCCCAACAGACACTCAACCCCCCGTGAGTTCCCGTTATAGTCCGATGGGTGTTGTTCCCCAATCTCTCCCATTCCACAGTGGAATTCTTCATGGTGCTGCTCAACTTGCGCAGCCACCACCAACGGTCCAAAGGTACATGTCCGTTGCAAACAAGGCAAATCTTCTTGCCCACAGTGACGCTGATCCTGGGTGCAATGATCCGCACCCTGGGGCACATCAGAGACGTTTCTCTGTATGCAAACCCCGTCTGGCTGGAGTATTCAGTAGAGTTCGACCCCAGCCAGCCTGGCCATCTTCCTCTATGGAAGTAGGCAGCAGTCTCTTCAGCGTCCCGTGAGCCGGTTCCGTCATTCGCGATGGGGCCTCTATTGCCCGAGCACCCATAGATGGTAGAGTCCTTGGTGCGGCCCCGATAGGCCCAGCTCCACCCGATCGTCATGAA
This sequence comes from Somniosus microcephalus, assembly GCF_052327205.1. Taxonomy (NCBI): domain Eukaryota; kingdom Metazoa; phylum Chordata; class Chondrichthyes; order Squaliformes; family Somniosidae; genus Somniosus; species Somniosus microcephalus. The sequence continues at coordinate 60,803,617 of NC_141010.1, read as the reverse complement.
CACGAGGAGTCCCTCTCATCTTTCTCCTGGTTCCTGCAACAAATCAAACAATATAGCCAGGCTCCCAAGAGATTCTGGCTTAGGTGACGGCATGATCGGGTCTTTCGACCTCGATCCAAAACAACACACATACTGGGCAGATTTAAAACTACTTAAACTCTAATCATTTTAATATTTACACACGTTAAACTTAAACCTAAACTTATGTACAGCGCCGCCCGTCCCCGGGCGGCTTGCCTAATCTCTGATTGGACTGCAGCTCGCCGCTCCCTGTGGCGGGGCTGCAGTGACCTGTGGCTCGGGTTCCCTGCAGCCTTTTGCTGTTAATCGGGGACTGTGTTTTTTCATGGATTTCTGAAGTCGGCGTTTACTGGGAGCGGGGGAATCGGGCCAAGGTTTTACTGGTTGAAGCGTACGAGTCGACCTGCGAAAAGGTACTTTGGGCGTGGCTCCCTTAGCGAGTGGACCTTCAGGTGGGACCTTAGCTCTCACAGCCTGTGGCTCTTCCACGACTGTGGGCTTCGGCTCCCTTCCCTCAGGCTCCCCCCCTTTGGGATTCGGGCAGGCTCCCTTGGCGAGTGGACCTTCGGGTGGGACTTCAGCTCTCACAGCCCGTGGCTCTTCCACGACTGTGGGCTTCGGCTCCCTCCCCTCAGGCTCCGCCCCTTTGGGAATTGGGCCTGTGGCAGACGGCTCCTCCTCACCTGTCCCTACAGGTGGAGAATCTCTGCCCCCAATTTCTACCTCCCCCACGCTCGAGTTGAGGGTGGGATCTCCGTACTCCGACTCCACCTCCTCCAGAATCGTGTCGAGGGCGGGACCTTGTTGTTCGGGCCCCTCCTCGTCCGAGTCCCAGGCCATCAGGGAAACCTCCCCCCAGGTGGGCAGGACAGCTTCTCCTTCCAAGCAGGCTACAACACCAGCTTGTGTGGTCTGTGACTCATCGCGCGCCTCAGGCTGAGGATCTTTACCCTCAGACCTGGCTTCGGTTACTGATGCTCTCGCACCCGGTTTAAATAGTTTGCACCGCTTCATGCGAAACCACTTGTTGCGTCGGGACACCTCCACTGTGCGAATGGCGTAGACCGGTGGATTTTCCATCGATTCCGGTCAATCCTCCTGGTCTACGGCTCTCTCGCCAGCGCATAGACCCAAGAATTTTACTTCTCGCCGGCCAACCCGTGCCTTCATAGGGTTTTCCTTAACACTCTCTATCTCCTTCACACTCGTACCCGCTCACCAGAGACAATGATTTCTCAGGTCCATGTGGATCCCGTGGGCCACCAAGAAATCAGACCCACTTCATTAGGGTACACTTCCACGTGGTGCGGAGTGGTCCTAAACGAATGGAGAGGGGAAGGGAATGTGCGCCAGCCTGTTCTTCGCCCGTGAAGCCCGACAGAAGGTATGGGACCCCGGTGGACAGAGGCGAGGTGGTGGGGTTATCTGCGTGGATTACAGTGCACGATGCTCTCGTATCCAACAGATAGGTTCCCTTCACATCCTCCACCTCCATCTCCACGAGGGGTCGTCTCCATACATCATATCGCAGCGCACACAGGTAGATGGGCTGCGCTGACTCTAATCACTTGGGTACAACGGTCTGTGTTTTGGGAGCGACAAGACCGGTGGTGACAGCTATTTTCCCCTGTGAAATCATCAGAGACCGCATTGTCTCTAAGATCGATTCAATCGCAGCGGGATCCATAACTGCACCAGCTCCTTGTGCTGGGGCAGGAGCTACGGCTTGGGTTTTGGCTGGTGCTGGGGCGGCAGTCTGGGCTTGGGCTTGGGCTGCGGGAAATCTCCCTTTACTATCCTTCCACGGATTTCTACAGTCCTTGCGCCAATGTCCATCCTTCCCACACCCGTAGCAATTGAGCTTGGCTTGGACAGGGCGGTTCCCCTCCTGACGCCACTCCTTCTTGCTTGGGGCTGCGGGTTTTGCCTCATGCACCTTTCCTTTCTGGGGAGGTGTTTCCTGACCTCTACAATTCTTGTACGCCACATTGAGCTGACGGAGTACCGTCTCCTCCGTGACACCGGGACCTTGGGGATCAAACCATGATCTGGCTAGGGCCCGTATCTCTGGCAAGCTGTTGGTGACCAAGCAACGGAGCCAATGAACCCGCTGTTCGTCGCTCATTCAGCCCGTTCAGGCACACCCGGCAGCTGCGTCGATACACCGGCCACAGTCTTTCTGCAAAAACCCGTGGGGGTTCTCCAGATAGCTGCACGTTCCCTTCCACACGGTCGAACGGACTACCATCGTCCACTCCGATTACTTCTAAAACTTCCTCCCTGAGATCCGCATACCCTTTCCGTCCCCTCTTACTATCCTCTGAGAGGTACTGATGGATCGTGTAATCCAGGGAGAAAAGCGACAGTTTCACCTGTTCCTGATCATCACAGTCATTAATGGCTGCTGTTTCCTCTATCTCCCCTGAAGTGAATCGAGGGATCTCCCTTTACTGTGAGTCGTGCGAGGTGGCTCACCATGGACATTAATTGGGGGCCAGCGTAGGGCACCACGAGCTGGTTCTGGTGGGGTCCGATACGGCCATCGGCAGCGTTGGGACCGAACCTCTGGTGCCGAGCGGGACACATTGGTGCTGGTCCCGGCTTTGCTACCAGTGGTTCTTCCACACACTCCACCTCGGCTACCTCCTCTTTCACTACCCCCTCCTTTTCCGGCCAAGTCTCACTATAGCTCGGTGGTGCTGAGGGCTCGGTGGTTGGTACCACAATTACCTCAGCTGGAATCGGCTGTTTTGATTCCTTTAAAAAGTCCATGTGACTGGCTTTCGGGCTGACGAGACACACCATGCCTTTTGCCTTAACCAGGGCCGTTCTTAGGTCCTCTATGGTCTTTTGGCAGGGGCCGTGGTCTGTGCTCTCAAACCCGTGCTCGAGGGTTAGCTTGTAAGCTGCCTTAACCTCCACTACTCTCTCCTCCTGCGCTCCTGTGCTCTTAGCTGTTGTGCGAGGCGGGCGTTTCTCTCCCGTATCCTCATTTCATTGATCTTTGCCTCAGTAAACTTTATTGCATAAGGAAAAATATCAAATCAAATGCAAGCAGATAAGGGAGTACATGGGAGGGAAAAAAACACACAAACAAATCATAGCGGCACAATACTAACTAAGGCAAATACAGGCATCTTATACTCTACAAAGATCATCATGAAATAAGGAAACACACGGAACATCGAGGGACAACAACTCATGTTAATTGTACCCTTAAATCCACCCCCTTATCAAACCTATCTAGATCTGATTGTGAAGGGCCAGAAACATGCTCACCAATCCCACTAGGAAGTGCAAGGTTTTGAACCAGTCTGCATTTGATCCTTTCAGGCTTTCCGTCTCCATGTGGATCGTGGAGCCCCTGCGAGCTGCGCCACACCCCTCTCCTGAGGTGGGGGTCGGGGGCGGCTGGACACCGGCGGGCCTGGATGTCGGCGGGGTCGAGGATCGTCGGCTCGACCCTGGTTAGAGGAGCCTTGTGCTGGCTCCCATAGATTTCCTTGGTTCGTTACTATCTCTTTTCGAGCCGGAGTGGCTGGAAGGTTTCTTCTCTTGGGGCTTTATTTTTTTGTTTCTTCTCCCAAGTTGGGTCGATGGCCTCTCATTTCGGCAACGGCCCGGGGATGGTCGATGATCTCCCGATGTGTTTCCCCGGGGCGGGACGCCGGCTTCGAAACAGCCTTCTTGATGTTGGCTTGGTTCTTCTTCCTCCTCCGATGGTGGAGAGGAGTTTGCTGATCTTCTCCCGAAGCGACTCCTCTTCACCCACCGATTCTCTCTCCGAAGCTGTGTCTGTGTTCAAGCTTGCCCCAACTGCCGAAAAGTCTTCCAGATATACCTTTCTTCCAGAAGCTTCCGTCTCCCGCCCAAAATCAGATTAGTCTTTGTTTAAAATAACAACAGAAAATGCTGGAAAAACTCAGCAGGTCAGGCAACATCCGTGGAGAGAAATTTGAGTTGACGTTTCGGGTCGAACCCTTCTTCAAAACTGGAAAGAAAAGAAAATAGATCGAAGGCAGGGCTGCGATCGGACAAAAGAATAAAAGAAACAAAAGAAGTAAAAGAGATTAGAAGCTAGACGAGATGGTAATAGGCTGAGATTAGGTGTAAAGTGTACTGGCAGGGCAAGGGATAGCTGCCAGGTGTGAGAGTGAAACAAAAGGAAAGGGGGGGGAAAAGGAGTGGAAAAATTACAAGAAAAAATGAAATAGGGGCCGAGCTTATGATCTGAAATTGTTGAACTCGATATTGAGTCCGGAAGGCTGCAGAGTGCCTAATCGAAAGATGAGGTGCTGTTCCTCAAGTTTACGTTGAGCATCCAAAGATGTGCGGGTTAGGTTGATTGGCTATGATAAATTGACCCTTAGTGTTAGGGGGATTAAATACGTGGGGTTACGGGGATCGGGTGGGATATGTGTTGGTGCAGGCTCGATGGGCCGAAATGGCCTCTATCTGCACTGTGGGGTTTCTGTGTGTTTCTGTGTGTGAATACAAGAGGCCAAGGACGGTGAGGTCCGAGTGGGAATGGAGCGGTGAATTATAATGACAGGCGACCGGAAGCTCGGGGTAACTTTTGGCGGGCTGGGAGCACAGCGGGGTAGTCATTATATTTTTTAATGTTTTAAACGGCCAGTAAAGGCCCATCTCTGGTCTGGAATGACCTTCATTGTTTTTAATGTCCTGCTGATCTCGTTATCTAGTCCTGGGTGCTGTTCTCATGAATATGAAATTGTCCCCTTTTGTCTGGGTCATCATTTAGATGGCCTCTGTCTCCAGGCTGATCTTGACTGGATCTGCATCTAATCCATATGTATACGTGTGGGTCTGGTTTCGTTCTCTCAGAAACGGCTTCCAGAACTTACTGTGGGTTGAATCCACAAAGCTGTCTGCGGTTGCGCAGGAACCATTTTAAAGTGTCCCAATAAGCTGGTCACATGGTATGGTGGCCATTTTGTATGCCCCTTTTTCTGGGCTTCTTTTAAAACAGTCTTTAAAATCATGGCCTCTTCTGCCATTTGACCCTTATTAATACAAAGTCCAATTTTGCGAATCCTACAATTGAACTAGATATCAGGCAGTAATGGTGCTCTGCAGATGGTTGGGGATGTAAGGTCCACTTATGGTGTTGTGACCTGGAGACTGTCTAGTGCAGACTCGTGCAATTTCTCACAACTTTTATGTGAAAATTGGATAAATATTTGTTGCATACAAGCTCTAAAGTTATGATAGTCAGGCATTACTTAACTAATACTTAACTAATTCAAAAGCAAAATACTGCGGATGCTGGACTATTACATAAATAATGGCCCAGAAATTTGGGTCTCCACGGGTGAGTACGCACGGGGTACTCACCCGTAGGCCCAATGGAAGTGCTGGTTTTCTGCATGAACTGCGCATGCGCGGGAAACCGGCACGTCCGATCCTCTGAACGAAGAGGTGGAACGCGTGCGCAGGAGAGGTTGCATCGAACTTACGTTTTTTTTGCAGGTTTTCCCGGGATCGTAAGCCTGCAGGATTTAGAAATGTAAAAAGCAGGCATAAGGCCTGCTTTTTACAAGGTAAGTGGTAAATTAATTAAAATTAAAACATTTTTTCCACAGCTGTATTATTTTTAAATACTTTAAAGCAAGGTAAGTTTATTTTTAGCCCCGTTAGAATATAAAATAATTTTTTTCAAAAATTTAAATTATTGTTTAAAATAGTTATTTCATGTAGTTTATAGTTTATTTTAAAAATGTGATTTAAAAATTTTTTTATTTGAATGTTTAGTGCTATTTTGGGGCCGTAGTATTTATAAGTTTTGACAGCAATCTTACGAATGGAGCATTCCCTGCTCCGATTGGCTCCCCATGGCCCACGTGATCCCAGGGGACACATCGAACTAATTGCGCCCCTGGGATACGCAAGCACTGCGCGCCGGCAGCTGGAGCAGGTCCCAGATCAAAATCCCACGGGGGCCCAGAGCTCAACGGCCGGTGCGCAAGGTAAGTGCAGATCGGGGGCTTGCACCCACGGGAAGCCCCCGACCCGAATTTCTGGGCCAATATTGACTAATTGACTAATACAGTATTAAAAACTGACTGTAAAAGCTTCCATAGATCACAGAATCACAGAAACCCCACAGTGCAGATAGAGGCCATTTCGGCCCATCGAGCCTGCACTGACACATATCCCACCCGATCCCCGTAACCCCTACACCAACACATATCCCACCCTATCCCCGTAACCCCTACACCAACACATATCCCACCCTATCCCCGTAACCCCACGTATTCTAATCCCCCTAACACTAAGGGTCAATTTATCATAGCCAATCAACCTAACCCGCACATCTTTGGACTGTGGGAGGAAACCGGAGCACCCGGAGGAAACCCACGCAAACACGGGGAGAATGTGCAAACTCCACACAGACAGTCACCCGAGGCCGGATTCGAACCCGGGTCCCTGGCGCTGTGAGGCAACAGTGCTAACCACTATGCCACCGTGCTGTGTGAAGAGAAAAAGATTGGTGAAGTCAAGCGTAGGTCCCTTGCAGTCAGAATCAGGGGAATTTATAATGGGGAACAAAGAAATAGTGAATCAATTAAATACATACTTTGGTTCTGTCTTCACAAAGGAGGACACAAATGAACTCCCAGAGATGTCAGGAAACATAGGCTTTGATTTTCATTGGGCCGTGAGGCAGGCTTTTAGGCGTGCGGGGGGTTAAAATCGCAAAACCTAGGGGTTGCGACCCCCCCCGCCTGGTTCCCACCTCCACGCCATTTTAACCTAGGTGTGTCCGATTGACCCGAATCAGTCCTGCCTGCAACAGGCGGGACTGGTCTTTAAGGCCCTTAAACAGCACTGATTGGCCTTTATAATCCCATTTTAATAGGCCCTTGCCGGTTTAACCCTTTTCCCACGTAAAACGTGCCTGGTGGAGATGACGCCTGTGAAACCTGGCGTGAACACTATTGGCTTGCTGACTATCAGCTGCAGGTCCAACATTAAAGAGGAGATTTGATCAGTCATCATTTGCAGGTGGCAGGACTTTGTTGTCTCAGGCCTGGGGGAACTTTTAGAAGGCCTAACCACAGCTGTGGAAGTTTGGAGCCTCACACACATCTCCAGTGTGACCTCCTGCAAGACCCCTCTCGCCACCCTCACTCAGCGCTTCCTCAACTGAGGCAACTACCAGAAGCATGGGAGGCCTTTTTTTCCTTCCCCCCTTGGCATTAGAGGACCTCCAGCCCCATTCGTGAAATGACACACGCCACAACTGCAGAAGTTCCCATCAGAATTTTTATTTACACGAACCAACTGATGGCATTTTTAAAATAAACACAACATTTCACCCAAGTGACTACCCTTGTGACTATTAGTGCTTTATTTTCCTCTTACGCGTGCTCCTACGTAGTGGTTCCCCTGTGGCTTCAGCAGATGTGGAGGCCCCTTGCTAACTTTCCTGCTGCTCCTGTCTCGACACCTTTGGCGGGCGTCCTCTGGGGTGGCGAGCCTGTGAGGGCTCGCCAGCAGTCTGCTGCTCCTGCGGCTGTGCAGGGGTTGAGACCTCTATCTCCGTTGGGTCTGGACTCCGGTGGGGCTCTGACCGAGGGCTCTGCAGTAGCATGGAAGTGTGAGCGCTTGGAGAGGAGCCCCCACTTCCTTGAGGACTGCCACCAACCTCCCTCTCATGGGTCAGGTCCCCCCTCAGTGCCTGCAAGTGGCTTGAGAGCAGCTTGCTGCACATCAGGGGGGCCATGGGGACCTGTTTCTACAATGGCAGTCCTACTCAGAGGGCCTGCCATGAAGGTCTGGTTTCTCTGTTCAATAGCTGACCATCGCTCCTCCAGAGATGTCAGTCTATTCTGAACACTCACCATGTTTTCAACACTCTGGCGACTTAGCTCCTCCATGGCTGTAGCCATCCTCTCCTCTACTGTAGCCATCCTTTCCACGGAGGTTGCCATCCTTTCCATGGTGATGCGCTCATGCGCCAATGACTCCACAAAGGCTCTGCTCATGTTCGCTATGGACTCCTCCATTCGCTCCACACTCGCAGCGACCCTAGAGACAAAACCTGCCAGAGACTCCTGCATCTGTGCCTGGAGTTCCATCACCTCTGATCTTACGGATGGACCCAGAGGCAGAGGGTCGACATGCAGCTGAGCCGAACTGGCAAAGTCCTGCGCCCTCCGACGAGGACTCTCCACTGCTGTCCCTGTCTCTACAATCTGCTGATGCTCACTTGTGAGCTGTGATACACCAGGTGACAACTCTACTCTATGTCCCGAAGGTCCCACCGAGGTGTGAGTGTCTGCGCTGGTGCCGGGTGCGCTTATTGCTGATGACGCTGCGTCCTCAGAGGTTGCAGCTTCCTCTGAGGAGTCTGGCTGCTCAGGCACTTCCTCCTGCAGAGTGGGGATGGGGGCTCTCGATGGACCTGTGGGGTAGTCAAGGAAAAAGTTAGAGATGTTATGCCAAGGTTACATGCACATTGCATTCTGCAGATGATCATAGGTCCATATGATGTAGCTTCAGAATCATTATCAGCGACTCATGCAATGCCAGTGAGAGAGATGGAAAACTATTCTGTCACCAGCTTGCGGGGATGCTCCTGCCTGTGCTTCCCCAATGTCCACATCTCGGTCAGCCCCGGCAATCTCCAGGACGCCTTCCTCCCAGGGGGTGAGCTGGGCTAATGAGGGCGGCCCGCCTCCTGTCCTGGCTCGCTCTCTCCTGTTGTGAGCTCTCTTTTCCTGCAATGAGGGAGACAAGTGGAGGCTGAGTGAGAATGAAGGAGTGAGTGTAGAGATTGCATAGCATAGATACTTAGAAGGAGACAAAAATGGAGTGAGGTTGCAAGACCAAGGGCCCTCCCTGTGTGTAGTCAGTTGTGTTCAAAGCATCAGTGTGAGAGGGAGTGTGAGGGCTGCATGGTGGCATAGTTCTGTGAATGTGAGCATAGAGAGAGAGGGAATGGGTAAGGGCGCATGGATGTGAGTGTCTAGTGGGATGTGCAGGATGACATTGCTAAAGCTGAGTGCTGGTGAGGAAAGGCAATGGGGATCAGATTGAGGGTGATGGAAACATCATACAGTACTTACTTTTCCAGTGCGAAGAAGGTCATGGAATCTTTTCCTGCACTGCAACCACGTTCTTCGTGTGAGCCCCAAGGAGTTGACTTGACCTGCCACCTCTAGCCACACAGCCTTGGTCTGGCTGGGAGGCCTCTTCCTCCCTGAAGAAGGGAAGAGGACCTCCCTGTGGGCCCTAGCACCATCCAGTAATGCCTGTAGTGAAGCCTCATCAAATTTGGGCGCAGATCTGGCCCTCCCGCTGGCCGTTGCTCCTGCAGGCTCCTGTGCCATCTTAATGTGGAATGTTGGAAGCCTGCAGAGGAAGCAAGGCTTGCTGTGGACCTTAAAAGCAGCAGCAATGATGACGTCATATTCTGCGACTTTCTGACTGGAAATACTCAATTGCCAAGGCTTCCCACACGCTGGAAATCAATTGGCCAATTGAGTTAAATTTGCATCAATCTCACAGACACATTTACAATCGTGTCGGAATCACTAAATTCGGGGAAACCGCCAATTCCCCGCACCTGAACGAAAATCGACCCCACAGAGTCTAATGAGAGGGAGGAACTGAAAGAAATCAGTATTTGTAGGAAAATAGTGTTCGGGAAATTGACGGGATTGAAGGCCGATAAATCCCCAGGGCCTGATAATCTACATCCTAGGGTACTTAAGGAAGTGGCCCTAGAAATAATAAGAACATAAGAACATAAGAAATAGGAGCAGGAGTAGGCCAATCGGCCCCTCGAGCCTGCTCCGCCATTCAATAAGATCATGGCTGATCTGATCCTAACCGCCAATCTACTATCACAGAACCATCTGCTGAATCTAACAGAATTAGACACACGAAATAGGAGCAGGATCAGGCTACACGGCCCCTGGGCCCGCTCCACTACCCACAGGGCCATGACCGATCCGAACCTAGACTCATGTCCAAATTCCTGCCCGCTCCCCGTAACCCTTAATTCCCTTTACTTCTAAGAAACTGTCTATTTCTGTTTTAAATTTATGTAATGATGTAGCTTCTACAGCTTTTTGGGGCAGCATATTCCATGGACCTACCACCCTCTGAGTGAAGTAGTTCCTCCTCATCTCAGTTTTGAAAGAGCAGCCCCTTATTCTAAGACTATGCCCCCTAGTTCTAGTTTCACCCATCATCGGGAACATCCTCCCCGCATCCACCCGATCCAACCCCTTCACAATCTTATATGTTTCAATAAGATCGCCTCTCATTCTTCTGAACTCCAATGAGTAGAGTCCCAATCTACTCAACCTCTCCTCATATGTCCATCCCCTCATCCCCGGGATTAACCGAGTGAACCTTCTTTGTACTGACTCGAGAGCAATATGTCTTTTCTTAAGTATGGACACCAAAACTGTATGCAGTATTCCAGGTTCCTGGGACTAGGGACAGGGTCACTGGCAAGGCTTGGAAGCTAATGCAAGAGCCAGGCCTGGTTAGTACCTGGAGGGGTGACCATCAGGGAAGACCAGGTACAGAAGGTCACGGAAGGAGCCCCGAGGAGGGGCGGTTGGTGAGAAGGTCACGGAAGGAGGAGCGGCTGGTGAGCAGGCCCGGGCGTTGGGCTGAAGGTCGGAATGGTGGAAATGGAATGGCGGCGTGCACCGACGCAGCGGCTTTGCTTCTCCCAGTCATGGGAGCTTGCAAGATCACATTTCGTTGTTCATGTACTTGTGCAATGACAATAAAGTTGAATTATTATTATTATTAACTGAAGCAATACCTCCCTATTTTTATATTCTATCCCCCTAGCAATGAAAGCCAACATTCCATTGGCCTTCTTAATCACTTGCTGCACCTGCATACTAACCTTTTGAGTTTCGTGCACCAGGACCCCCAGATCCCTTTGTACTTCAGTACTTTCCAGTTTCTTGCCATTAAGATAATAACATGCTCTACGATTTTTCCTGCCAAAGTGCATAACCTCACACTTTCCAGTATTGTATTCCATCTGCCAAATCTCTGCCCACTTACTCTGCAAACTTTGATATGTTACACTCGGTCCCCTCCTCCAAATCGTTAATATAGATTGTAAAGAGTTGGGGACCCAGCACTGACCCCTGCGGAACACCACTAGTTACTGATTGCCAGTCTGAGAATGCATTGCTGGTCATCTTCCAAAATTCTATAGACTCTGGAACAGTTCCTATGGATTGGAGGGTAGCTAATGTAACCCCACTATTTAAAAAAGGTGGTAGAGAGAAAACTGGGAAAACTGACATCGGTAGTGGGGAAAATGCTAGAGTCCATTATAAAAGATGTAATAGCAGAGCACTTGGAAAACAGTGACAGGACCGGACAAAGTCAACATGGATTTACAAAAGGTAAATCATGCTTGACTAATCTACTGGAATTTTTTGAGAATGTGACTATTAGAATAGATAAGGGAGAACCAGTGGATGTGGTGTATTTGGACTTTCAGAAGGCTTTCGATAAGGTCCCGCATAAAAGATTAGCGTGCAAAGTTAAAGCACATGGGATTGGGGGTAAGGTACTGACTTGGATAGAGAACTGGTTGGCAGACAGGAAGCAAAGAGTTGGAATAAACAGGTCTTTTTCGAGTGGCAGGCAGTGACTAGTGGGGTACCGCAGGGATCGGTCCTTGCACCCCAGCTATTCACAATGGCACAGAACTTCGGGTCTCCACGGGTGAGTACGCACGAGGTACTCACCCATAAGCCCAATGGAAGTGCCGGTTTCCTGCATGCACTGCGCATGCGCGGGAAACCGGCACTTCCATTCCCCTGAAAGAAGGGGTTCAGAGTTCGAACGCGTGCGCGGGAGAGGCAGCGCGTGCGCATCGAACTTTGTTTTTTTTTGCAGGTTTTCCTGGGAGGGTAAGTCTCCAGAAGTTAGACTTATAAAAATCAGGCGTAAGGCCTGCTTTTTACAAGTTAAGTGGTGAATTAATTAAAATTAAAACATTTTTTCTACAGGTTTATTATTTTTAAATACTTTAAAGAAAGGTAAGTTTATTTTTAGCCCCGTTAGAAAATAAAATTATTTTTTTCGAAAATTTAAATTATTGTTTAAAATAGTTATTTCATGTAATTTATAGTTTATTTAAAAAATGTGATTAAAAAAAAAAATTATTTGAAGATTTAGTGATGTTTTGGGGCTTGTAGTATTTCTAAGTTTGACAGCACTTCCTGTCAAACTTATGAATGAGGCATTCCCTGCTCCGATTGGCTCTCCATGGCCCACGTGATCCCAGGGGACGCATCGAACTAACTGCGCCCCTGGGATACGCAAGCACTGCGCGCCGGCAGTTGGAGCAGGCCCAGGATTGGAATTCCACGCGGGCCCACAGCTCAACGGCCAGCACGCTAGTTAAGTGCAGGTCGGGGGCTTGCACCCGCGGGAAGCCCCCGACCCGAATTTCTGGGCCATTATATATTAATGATCTAGATGAGGGAACTAGATGTAATATTTCTAAGTTTGCAGATGACACAAAGCTGGGTGGGCGTGTGTGCTGTGAGGAGGATGCAGAGAAACTCCAGTATGATTTGGACAGTGATGCGCTATCAATTACTCATAAAAGACTGAGAGTTAGAAGAGTAACTAAAGGCTTTTATTAACAACAGAATGGAGGTCTGCCTCGAGTGGTCGACCGGTCCAGGATACCAAGGGCTGGGGAGCAGTCACCTTTATACTAGGACCTGTGGGAGGAGTCAGCCGAGGCATGTCCAGGCATGTACACAGTGGAATACAAACAGGACAAACAGGAATACAAGCAGTGGTTTACCACAGACAGGTTGGGTGATTGGGCAGATGCATGGCAGATGCAGTATAATGTGGATAAATGCGAGGTTATCCACTTTGGTGGCAAAAACAGGAAGGCAGATTATTACCTGAACGGCAGTAGATTGGGAAAAGGGGAAGTGCAACAAGACCTGGGTGTCCTTGTGCACCAGTCACTGAAGGTAAGCATGCAGGTGCAGCAGGCGGTTAAGAAGGCAAATGGTATGTTGGCCTTCATAGCGAGACGATTCGAGTACAGGAGCAAGGATGTCTTGCTACAGTTATACAGGGCCCTGGTGAGACCACACCTTGAGTATTGTGTGCAGTTTTGGTCACCTTATCTGAGGAAGGATGTTCTTGCCATGGAGGGAGTGCAGCGAAGATTCACCAGACTGATACCTGGGATGGCAGGAATGACTTATGAGGAGAGATTGGGTCGTTTAGGCTTATATTCGCTAGAGTTTAGAAGAATGAGAGGGGATCTCATTGAAACTCATAAAATTCTAACAGGACTAGACAGACTGGATGCAGGAAGGATGTTCCCGATGGCCGGGGAGTCCAGAACCAAGGGTCACAGTCTAAGGATAAGAGGTAAGCCATTTAGGACAGAGATGAGGAGGAATTTCTTCACCCAGAGAGTGGTGAACCTGTGGAACACTCTACCACAGAAGGCAGTTGAGGCCAATTCATTAAATATATTCAAGCAGGAGTTAGATATATTTCTTTAGGCTAAAGGGATCAAGGGATATGGGGAGAAAGCAGGGACAGGGTACTGAATTTGGATGATCAGCCATGATCTCATTGAATGGCAGAGCAGGCTCGAAGGGCCGAATGGCCTACTCCTGCTCCTATCTTCTATGTTTCTATGTTTCTATGTATAACAACAGCAGCATTTATATAGCACACTTAACGTATTAATACGTCCCAAGGCAATTAGCAAGAGCATAATCAGTCAGAAATTGACACCGAGCCAAAGAAGGAGACATTAGGAAAGGTGATTAAAAGCTTGGCCAAAGAGTTAGGTTTTAAGGAGCGTCTTAAAGTAAGAGAAAGAGGCGGAGAGATGTAAGGAGGGAATTCCAGAGATTAGGGCCTGGTCAGCTGAAGGCACGGCCGCCAATGGTGAGGCGATGGAAATCGGGGATACGCAAGTGGCTAGAATTGGAGGAGTGCAGATCTCGGAGGCTTGTAGGGTTGGAGAAGGCTCCAGAGATAGGGAGGGCTTTTGTATACATGGATGACGAATTATGTTGAGGCTATTATTGAATCAGTTGTTAAAAACTTTACCTTTTCTAATTTTTTTCATTTGTCTGCGGTGTGGTTTCAGAGCAGGTTATGAGCCTGCATCATCAGGATGTCATGTATATGATAGTTGGAAGAAAGAAAGCACTTTACCGCCAGTGAAGTACGTTTGAAGTGTAGTCACTGTTGTAATGTAGGAAACGCGGCAGCTAATTTGCGCATAGCAAGCTCCCACAAACAGCAATGTGATAATGACCAGATCATCTGTTTTAGTGTTGTTGGTTGGGGATAAAACTTTGCCAGGACACTGGGGAGAACTCCTCTGTTCTTCGAAATAGTGCCCTGTGATCTTTTACATCCACCAGAGAGGGTAGACAGGGCCTTGATTTAACGCCTACATCTGAAAGACAGCGCCTCTGTCAATGCTGCACTCCCTCAGTGCTGCCCCTCTGTCAGTGCAGCACTCCCTCAGTACTGCCCCTCTGTCAGTGCAGCACTCCCTCAGCACTGTCCCTCCGACAGTGCAGCGCTCCCTCAGTACTGCCCCTCTGTCAGTGCAGCACTCCCTCAGTACTGCCCCTCTGACAGTGCAGCACTCCCTCAGAACTTCCCCTCTGTCAGTGCAGCACTCCCTCAGTACTGCCCCTCTGTCAGTGCAGCACTCCCTCAGTACCGCCCCTCTGTCAGTGCAGCACTCCCTCAGTACTGCCCCTCTGACAGTGCGGCACTCCCTCAGTACTGCTCCTCCGACAGTGCGGCGCTCCCTCAGTACTGCCCCTCTCAGTGCAGCGCTCCCTCAGTACTGCCCCTCTGACAGTGCGGCACTCCCTCAGTACTGCCCCTCTGTCAGTGCAGCACTCCCTCAGTACTGCCTCTCTGACAGTGCGGCGCTCCCTCAGTACTGCCCTTCTGTCAGTGCAGCGCTCCCTCAGTACTGCCCCTCTGACAGTGCGGCGCTCCCTCAGTACTGCCCCTCCGACAGTGCGGCGCTCCCTCAGTACTGCCCCTCTGTCAGTGCGGCGCTCCCTCAGTACTGCCCCTCTGACAGTGCGACGCTCCCTCAGTACTGCTCCTCCGACAGTGCGGCGCTCCTTCAGTACTGCCCCTCTGTCAGTGCAGCACTCCCTCGGTACTGCCCCTCTGACAGTGCAGCACTCCCTCAGTACTGCCCCTCTGTCAGTGCAGCGCTCCATCAGTACTGCCCCTCTGACAGTGCGGCACTCCCTCAGTACTGCCCCTCCGACAGTGCGGCGCTCCCTCAGTACTGCCCCTCCAACAGTGCGGCGCTCCCTCAGTACTGCTCCTCCGACAGTGCGGCGCTCCCTCAGTACTGCCCCTCTGACAGTGCGGCACTCCCTCAGTACTGCCCCTCCCGACAGTGCTGCACTCCCTCAGTACTGCCCCTCTGATAGTGCGCTGCTCCCTCAGTACTGCCCCTCTGACAGTGCAGCACTCCCTCAGCACTGCCCCTCTGTCAGTGTGGCACTCCCTCAGTACTGCCCCTCTGATAGTGCAGCGCTCCCTCAGTACTGCCCCTCTGACAGTGCAGCCCTCCCTCAGCACTGCACCTCTGTCAGTGCAGCACTCCCTCAGTACTGCCCCTCTGACAGCGCAGCGCTCCCTCAGTACTGCCCCTCTGTCAGTGCAGCACTGCCTCAGTACTGCCCCTCCGACAGTGCGGCACTCCCTCAGTACTGCCCCTCTGACAGTGCGGCACTCCCTCAGTACTGCCCCTCTGACAGTGCGACGCTCCCTCAGTACTGCTCCTTCGACAGTGCGGCGCTCCTTCAGTACTGCCCCTCTGTCAGTGCAGCACTCCCTCGGTACTGCCCCTCTGACAGTGCAGCACTCCCTCGGTACTGCCCCTCTGACAGTGCAGCACTCCCTCAGTACTGCCCCTCTGTCAGTGCAGCGCTCCATCAGTACTGCCCCTCTGACAGTGCGGCACTCCCTCAGTACTGCCCCTCCGACAGTGCGGCGCTCCCTCAGTACTGCCCCTCCAACAGTGCGGCGCTCCCTCAGTACTGCTCCTCCGACAGTGCGGCGCTCCCTCAGTACTGCCCCTCTGACAGTGCGGCACTCCCTCAGTACTGCCCCTCCGACAGTGCTGCACTCCCTCAGTACTGCCCCTCTGATAGTGCGCTGCTCCCTCAGTACTGCCCCTCTGACAGTGCAGCACTCCCTCAGCACTGCCCCTCTGTCAGTGTGGCACTCCCTCAGTACTGCCCCTCTGATAGTGCAGTGCTCCCTCAGTACTGCCCCTCTGACAGTGCAGCCCTCCCTCAGCACTGCACCTCTGTCAGTGCAGCACTCCCTCAGTACTGCCCCTCTGACAGCGCAGCGCTCCCTCAGTACTGCCCCTCTGACAGCGCAGCACTCCCTTAGTACTGCCCCTCTGTCAGTGCAGCGCTCCCTCAGTACTGCTCCTTTGACAGTGCAGCACTCCCTTAGTACTGCCCCTCTGTCAGTGCAGAGCTCCCTCAGTACTGCTCCTCTGACAGTGCAGCACTCCCTCAGTACTGCCCCTCTGTCAGTGCGGCGCTCCCTCAGTACTGCACTGGGAGTGTCAGCCTGGATTTTGTGCTCAAGTCTCTGGAGTGGAACTTAACTTAAACCTAAACCTCCTGACGCAGAGCCTAGAGTGTTACCCACTGAGCCCTGGCTGACGCCTTTGGTTTGAATGCTCTTTATTACAGGGTTGGAGGAAAGATAAAAGAGAACTGTCGTGAAAGGTTTGAGGGGAATGAGTAGATCAAGTGAATCGCTGGGCAATCAACTTAACCCGAACATCTCTGGTTCCAACTGCTGTATTGACCCTCCCACTTCTGCTCCTGCCACACCTTCACCCTAATCTTCCTTCACAGATCAAAAGAGGTCCTCTAATTGTTCTTCTCCCTGTGCAATCCCCTTTGCATAGCGAGGCTATGCAAGATGCAGCAATGCCGGAGACTCTCCGTACGGTGCATTCTCCTGATAGGCCCAACTGCAGCTCCTTGTGGTTGGGCAGCCTTATACTTCTCCTCTTCCTCCTCATCACTTTTGATGTTCCAGGAATGACCCACATCATGAGCTGTGTGCTTACTGAGGGTGTAGAAGCTGAGTAACTGCAGAATTAAGGTAAACTCCAAAACCCACGATAACAAGCATAGAGCAATGATCTGAGTGATCCTGCAGGTGAGTGCCCCTTTAAATACCGCTGGCATTGGCCCTTTGGACACCAATCCTGTTGGGTTTTACTCAGGGCGTTCAGCGTTCCGTTTTTGTGGTGTTAATGATGTCATTAGGACATGTCTGTATTAATGAGACTCCCGACTGCTTCAGTGAGCCCAGTGAACTGTGGGGTTAAGATGGTGGTGGGCGGGAATCAGGCTGGAATGAGGAGGGTGGCTTTACGATGAGATTTTAACTCAGCTACCAGTCCATTCAACAGAAGAAGGCTAAGTTACTGAGATAACAGACGTTGGAAGCAGGACAAAAGGCTTCAACACCGTGATGTCCGAGTCAGTCCAAATATCTGTAGGGGGGCATCTATTAACTGGTTTAAGGTAATTTACCTGGTCATGCAGCCTTTGCCTGCACTCTGACCAATTCCAACCTTTTACCTGGTTTACGGTAATTCACCTGGTCAGGCAGCCTGCTGCTACACTGGAAACCAATTTTCAAACAGCGGTTTCGAATCGCTGCCCCACCTTCCAGCTCTGACTGGAGGGCTTATAATTAATGATATTAAAACGGACAATGGTCTGGATGAGAGAAAAATCAAGCTTTATTAACTAAAAGAAACTATACCGCACGAACACAGTAATTACAGTAAAATTGCTCAAATGGGGGAAGGCAGACGGCAAAAATGAGGGGTAAGTGGCTACAATGTTGATTAAACAATCTTAGCAATATCCCCTTAATTACCACCCCTAACTCCTTACTAGTTGCTTTGCTGAGGAGTCAGAAACCCTGCTCACCTGTGGTCCAGCGAAGTGAGAGAGAGAGAGAGAGAGAGAGAGAGAGGCTCACCTGTGGTCCAGCGAAGTGAGAGAGAGAGAGAGAGAGAGAGAGAGAGAGGCTCACCTGTGGTCCAGCGAAGTGAGAGAGAGAGAGAGAGAGAGAGGCTCACCTGTGGTCCAGCGAAGTGAGAGGGAGAGAGAGAGAGAGGCTCACCTGTGGTCCAGCGAAGTGAGAGAGAGAGAGATAGCTTCTCAGGAGCGATCTTTATACCTGGAAAAGTCTGTCTGCAAAATTCATGCCCAAAGTTCTGGTACACAAGAGAAACGCTGATGATTGGTTGATTCAAAGTGGTTGGAATGGGTTAATGTGTCTGCACTGTGGGGCCGAAATGTTCCCGCCCACGTCCGGAGCTCACCTGGGCTAAAACAAAAGGGAATGCAACTCCCCTATTGTCCAGAATGATTCAAACCTATTCAATGCTTAAACTGTTCTCTTTCAAAAGTCCATTCCATGGTTTCAGTATCTCATTGTCTGTGAGTGCTTTGAATGGCTGTGTAAACAGAAGCAGTTGCAATCGATTGTCCTGCGGTTGGTCTCAAGTGGGTGAATCCCGTATGTCAATAAGCAACTTCAAGTGCTTCTGAAGGGAATCTCCCTTTGATTGGCAGGTCTTTGACTGCCACTGTATCCTCCCACTTTTTCACACAGACAACTCGAGCTGCTTTTTTTCCAAGCCCCATTCTTCTTGGCCAATGCTTTCTGTGGCCATTTTAAAACCTTTTGTGATTGCCCAAACTCCAGGGAACAATTTTATTAATAAAAGTACTGTTTTAAGGTGTGTGAATATTTTCCACAGAGCTCCATGAGTCTGGTGTTGTCCACGTTCTTTCCATCTCAGAGCAGTCTTTTGCGGTTCTAGGCACATTTTAAAACATTGTAGACAAGTCACATCACCCAATTCTTTGTCCACGATGTGGACCAATATTTTCAATCTTCAGGGAAAAATAGGGGAACTTTGCGAAACCCCTACATATCCCAGCAGGAGGCAAGATAGCCAACTTTACCACAATGATCCAGAAGGAGAAGGTCAGGGAAGCTCTGAAATCTTTGTTAAAGATGCAAACTTACCATCGTTACTAGCATACAGATGCAGCATAACGTGGATAAATGTGGAGTTATCCACTTCGGTAGGAAAAACAGAAAGGCAGAGTATTATTTAAATGGTGATAGATTGGGAAATATTGATGTGCAAAGGGACCTGGGTGTCCTTGTACACCAGTCACTGAGAGCAAACATGCAGGTGCAGCAAGCAGTTAGGAAGGCAAATGGTATGTTGGCCTTCATTGCAAGAGGATTTGAGTACAGGAGCAAGGATGTCTTATTGCAGTTATACAGGGCCTTGGTGAGACCACACCTGGAGTACTGTGTGCATTTCTGGTCTCCTTACCTAAGAAAGGATATACTTGCCATAGAGGGAGTGCAGCAAAGGTTCACCAGACTGATTCCTGGGATGGCAGGACTGTCGTATGAGGAGAGATTGGGTCGCCTAGGCCTGTATTCACTAGAGTTTAGAAGAATGAGAGGGGATCTCATTGAAATGTATAAAATTCTGACAGGGCTAGACAGACTGGATGCAGGGAGGATGTTTCCCCTGGCTGGGGGGTCTAGAACGAGGGGTCACAGTCTCAGGATATGAGGTCAGCCATTTAGGACTGAGATGAGGAGAAATGTCTTCACTCAGAGGGTGGTGAACCTGTGGAATTCTCTACCACAGACAGCTGTGGAGGCCAAGTCACTGAATATATTTAAGAAGGAGATAGATAGATTTCTAGGCACAAAAGGCGTCAAGAGGTATGGGGAGAGAGTGGGAATATGGTATTGAGACAGAGGATCAGCCATGATCTCATTGAATGGCGGAGCAGGCTCGAAGCGCCGAATGGCCGACTCCTGCTCCTATTTTTCTATGTTTCTATTACAAGCTAAATGAACTGGCCTTTCAATATGCCCGATAGTGTCATGATTCAAGGCTCTTGCTATACACAAAATTACATAGAAATTACAGCAGAGACAAGCCATAGACTATGCCCGTGTTTATGCACCACACAAGCCTCCTCCCATCCTATCATATTTATAACCCCTAGTTCTGGTCTCCCTCACAAGTGGAAACATTTTCTCTACATCTACCCTATCAAACCCTTTCATTATCTTAAAGACCTCTACCAGGTCATCCCCTCAGCCTTCTCTTTTCTGGAGAAAAGAGCCCCAGCCTGTTCAGTTTTTCCTGATAATTATAACCTCTTAGTTCTGTTATCATACTTGTAAATCTTTTTTGCACCTTCTCCAGTGCCTCTATACCCTTTCTGCAATGTGGAGACCATAACTGTGCACCGTACTCGAAGTGTAGTCTAACCAAGGTTCCATTGAAGTTTAACATAATTTCTCTTTAAATGATGAACAACTATATGGTACCTTATCAAAGGCATCTTGAAAATCCACATATATTACATCTACTACATTACCCTTTACTACTCTTTCTGTACTTCTTCAAAGAATTCAATAAGGTTGGTCAAGAATAACCTTCCCTTTTGAAATCCATGTTGACTACTCTATTATATTTTCAGTTTCCAGATGTTTTTCTATTACAGCTTTGAGTAAAGATTCCATTATTTTTCCTATCACCAACATTAAGGTAATGGCCCAGTAATTCCGTTCCAAACGCATGAGTATGGTCGGGGTACTCACGCGTCTGGCCGGAGGAAATGCAGGTTTTCAGCATGCACAGCACATGCGGAGAAAACCGGCATTTCCTGTCCTCTGAACGAAGGGGTTCAGAGGCACAGCGCGTGCGACTGCACAGGCAGCGCGTGCGTAGTGAACCTCGTCGATTTCATTCATGGATTCAGTGAGGTTAAGTCCTTACAACTTACACATGAAAAAAGCATGTGTAAAGTTGCTCCAGAGGCTGCGGAGGAAGATATATTTTATCGTGGAGCTTCTGAAAGGCAATATTTTTGTTTGGGAAAGGGAGGAAAGTTATTTTAAGAAATGATGAGGTAAGTTTTAAAGTTTAATTTTTTTTTTTAAAACGGGTTTTCAGTACTGTAGGTAGAAGGAGCAATTGTGGCTGTGTGAATTGAATTTGCTGTGTTTATTAAATGTGAAAATGACTGTTCTAAAATGAATAATGTAACATTTCCAACATTTTTAAGAAAGAAACTGTTCATCAGTAATATATTCTTTTAAGTAATTATGTATGTATGTCCGTATATATTCCTTTACGTATATGTATATATTCCTTTACTTATGTGTATGAATGTATGTATTTAATTATGATTTTCCAATAAGTTACTTTCTCTGAAAGTCATAATTAAATACATACATTCATACACATAAGTAAAGGAATATATACATACATATACGCAAAGGAATATATACAGACATACATACATAATTACTTAAAAGAATATATTACTGATGAAAAGTTTCTTTCTTAAAAATGTTGGAGTCATTTTCACATTTAATAAACACAGCAAATTCAATTCACATAGCCACAATTGCTCCTTCTACCTATAGTACTGAAAACCCGTTTTAAAAAACAAAAATAAACTTTAAAACTTACCTCAGCATTTCTTAAAATAACTTTCCTCCCTTTCCCAAACAAAAATATTGCCTTTCAGAAGCTCCACGATAAAATATATCTTCCTCCGCAGCCTCTGGAGCAACTGTACTCATGCTTTTTTCACGTGTAAGTTGTAAGGACTTAACCTCACTGAAAGCATGAATGAAACCGGCGAATTTTACTGCGCACGCGCTGCCTGTGCAGTCGCATGCGTTCTGCCTCTGAACCCCTTCGTTCAGAGGACAGGAAATGCCGGTTTTCCCCGCATGCGCTGTGCATGCTGAAAACCGGCATTTCCTCCGGCCAGACGCGTGAGTACCCCGACCGTACTCACGCGTTTGGAACGGAATTACTGGGCCAACATTTTACATGTCAATAAAATGAAAAATTTAACAATTGCACGATTTGCCCCCTCGCATCTGCGACTGAGGGTCCAAGGAGGTGCATTGCGCAAGAGGTCATCATCGTACGTATCCTCACACTGTTCCCTTTGGGGAACTGTATGAAGTGGTGGAAGGATTTCTGGCCACGTTAACGCTCCTTCCGTGACCGTAACCATCTTCATACCAGCCATTAGGGTGGTTATTCCTATGGCGTGAGAGTTTTACGGGCTCCCACAACCCATCTGAGGGGGGGGGGCCACCCACACCCGCGGACGCAAGTATCCCGCTGGATGTCCACCCAGAATTTATAGTTGGAGCTCTGACTCCACTTGCCGGGACTGTCTGGAGCGGGGTTCGAAACCCTACTCCTTCTGGCCCAGCGGCGGGGATGCTTACCGCTACGCAAAAGGCCCACTCCGCGCAAAAGGTGACACCCATACGTTTCCTGCGCCTTTTCCCTCCCCGTGACTGGAGCCCTATGCTGCCACTTGAAATACCAAGCTATCATCTGTCCTTTTTGCGGCGCCTTGGACTTCTCATTACCAATGATGAGCAGGCGCTGCACCTCCACCTCGTTGAGGAGATTGCTGAGGTCATCATCAGTTCAATTGTGAGTTCTTTTAATGCCGTGAATTGTGCTCATTCCAGCCATTTCACGTTGCTAATCTGAGTGGGCCTTTGGTGTAGCGGTAGCATCCCCGCCGCTGGGCCACACGGCGTAGGGTTTCTAACCCCGCTCCAGACAGTCCCGGCAAGTGGAGTCAGAGCTCCGGCTCTAAATTCTGGGTAGACATCCAGTGGGATATTTGTGTCCATGGGTGTGGGTGGCCCCCCTCCTCGTATAGGTTGTGGGAGCCCGTAAAACCCTCCCGCCACAGGACTAACCACCCTAATGGCTGGTACAAAGATGGTTACGGTCACGGAAGGAGTGTTAATCACGGCCAGAAATCCTTCCACCACTTCATACAGTTCCCCAAAGGGAACAGTGTGAAGACACGTACGACGACGATGTTGCTAATTAAATAAATGGAATGAAAAAAATGCTTTCAGGGCTTTTAAAAGTCTTTAAATCGCTTTAATTCTGTTTAAAACTACTTCAGATTCTTCAAAATAATGTAAACGTTTTTAAAAGTTTATAAAAGTTACCAAAAGCTTCTTAAAAATACCAAAAGCCTATTTAAAATGCTGCTCGCCATGTAAAAATGCTTTGCAGCTTGTGAGAAACATTGGGGGCGTGTCCTTTTAAAATGAAACCTCAAGGGGCGTGTCTCACTTGCACAGCGCGCTCCAGGCTTCGCGCTGGCTGCACTCCTGGGCGGCGTGACGTCAGACGCTGCCCGGGAGTCAACATTTTAAAACAGGAATTCCAGGCGTCCCTGAAGCTCAACGGCCGGCGCGTCGGGTAAGTGCAGATCGGGGTCTTGCACGCGCGGCAAGCCCCCGACCCGAATTTCTGCCCCAATAGGTCTATAGTTCTCTGGATTTGTTCAATCTCCCTTTTTAAATATAGGAATCACATTAGCTGTCCTCCAGTCTTCTGGCACTATACTATTTTCTATTGTATTTATATATATATATATGTAAATATAATAGTGCCTCTACTATCTCGTCCCTCGCTTCTTTTAATATCCACAAATGCAATCCATCTGGATCAGGGGTTTTATCCTCTCTAAGTTTGACTAGTTTATCAATTATCTCCCCCTTAAACGTATGGATATCTTTTTTGCACTCTTCTTCCAATGTCATGTCCACCCTGTGAGCCTCCCTGGTAAATACTGAGGCAATGTAATTATTCATTGGCCCAGATTTTACGATCAGCAATGAACGAATGGTGCCAGCTGTTCATTACACCTACACTTGCCCACAGACTTGCTGTGGGCTTTTACGCTGGAACCTATGGTCATTAGAGAGCTAAAACAGCGCGGCGCCCTCTACAGGGTATCTGGGACCTGCGTAAACAATGGTGTGTTTCCTTAACCAATCAGATTGAAGAATCCTTACTGAGACTACAGAGGGGAATTTTAACCCCCCAAAACAGGTGGGTTTGGGTCGGGTGGGATGTAAATTTTTTTTAAATCTCAAATCCGAACCTAACCCGCCCATTTTCAGTTTGATTGGGCAACCAATCCACTCCCAGGAGGTGGGTTGCTCATTTAAATATTTTAGTAAGGCTGCGTGCCTCAGATTTTATCTCCATTTTAAATCTAACCCTGGCCGGCCGGGTTTCCCTGTCCTCGGGAAACCCAACAGCTAAAGGGAGGTGAGGACTGCTGCGTGGAAGAGGTAAGTGCCTTTCCAGCACTGCTTGTGGGCCAGGAGGAGCAGGAGTTCTTCCCCCCATTCCTCCAAGCTAACCTGCTTCCACCCCCCATAATCAGACCCTCCATTTCTGCCCCCGATCTGTCTCCAACCACCCGTGATAACCCCGACCCTACAAGCCACTGTACCCACCCACTTCCCTCACAATTGCTACCCCAGCATGAACGTACCTGCTCCTGTGGCTGCGGCCTCCGTCACAGCATTCCCTGCCCGACAGGGAGCCAAGCTCATCAATCAGACTGGCTTCCAGGCGGGGATCCTGTTTAGGAAAAAACACACATGTCGTGGAGTCAAAGCTCCGCACAATTCGGTTTCCTAACCAGAACAGTTACCCCACCGCTTGGAAATCCCACCCCAGTAAATATCAGGGCAACAGTGTCCAAACCAGGAAGTGTAATGTCAAATCATGTACAGAAAGTGAAATAAAGAGAGGGAAAGAAAGATGGGATGGAGAGAGAGAGATAAGGAGCAGAAAGAAAAATTCAACCAAAAACGTTTTTGTTTAAATCTCCATCAATAATTAAAATCGGAAGGAATGAGACTCCATACTTGTAAAAGTTAATTTTCGGTGCCAGAGAGGTTGTTTGGCAGTAATTAAGATTTATCATACTGTTAAAAATTCACTTACGCTTGAATGGACAAGCTCTAACTTTTTCTGGCACGTTTAGTGAGTATCTAGTGGGTAAGTACCGTAACTTCACACCCTTACATGTATTTCAATGCCGAGTCTCTCAGCGAGCTGTATCAAAGCTTGTGGAGGAGCAGGGCAAATCAGACAGCAACTTCCGGATTTCCGCATTTAACTACGCGTGTGCGGGCGCCCGAAGTTGCTGTCTGATTTACTCTTTAATAATGGTGAGCGCTGAAAGCTTCACTGTTATTTCTATCGCAAAATACGAGCCAATATTTCTGCTATTTCACTGTCATTAACTGTGAGTTTATCTTGTGCATCCCCTATCGGCGCTATTCCTATCCTAATTTTTGTTTTTTTATTTATGTGACTGTAGAATAATTTACTATTTCTTTTTCTATTCTTTGATAATTTAATTTTGTAGTTTCTCTTTTCCTTCCTAATTGTTTTTTTGACTTCTATCCTAACCTCTTTGTATTCCCTTTAGTTATCCTCTCCTTTGTTGTCTATGGACTGAGTGTATGCCTTTTTCTTTAGCTTAATTTTGCCCTTATTTCTTTATTCACCCTAGGTGTTTCATTATGGCCCAGAAATTTGGGTCGGGGGCTTCCCGCGGGTGTAAGCCTCCGACCTACACTTACCTTGCGCGCCGGCCGTTGAGCTGTGGGCCCGCGTGGAATTCCGATCCTGGGCCTGCTCCAACTGCCGGCGTGCAGTGCTTGCGTATCCCAGGGCCTCCTGGGATCATGTGGGCCATGGAGAGCCAATGGTAGCAGGGAATGCTGTAAGGGGTTGTTTTAACGAGCGTATGGTGTGCTAAATCGGTTTTGATTTTCGCACTACTCGTGAGCGGTTTTGAAGCGCTCCCCCCTCACGGTTCTAGACACTGGGCTTATTGCCAGACAACCTTTGTGTGTTGCCCCAACTCGTGACTCGGAAGACAAATGGTCAGATGAGACAGATTGAGTTTTAAATCAAAACGATCTTTAATTTTGAAAGAGAATGTACACAGAGAAAAATGGCAAGAATAAATGCAGACGAAAAATAACGTTTCTCACAGAGGACTAAATTATACACTGAGAAAAATAACTTTAAAGCATATAAACAGTTCTAAAATAGCGATAAGCTAAAAGCGGGGGTGAGGGAAGCGCACGGACACATCGAGGGATAAATCACACTCCTGACTTACAAATACCCTTAACGTTACAAACCCTCCCGTTACTGAATATACCTCAATTATGTCAGTTAGGTAGAGTTGGGCCTTTATGCTCACCAGAATTTCAAAACCCTTCTGGACCTTGGTACTTCTTTTTACGTCTGGAATTTCCGATCTTCCTTATGGGACCGGCTCCTGGACCCTGTTACTTGGTGTCGTCCGGGACCTCCGACCTTCCTTATGGGACTGGCTCCTGGACTTGCTCTCCTGTACAAACTTTGGAAGTCCTCCGAAATCCTCGAGCCATTTTCTGTTCCGCACGGTCCTCGAACTCCTGATGGTAACTGGACTTGGACTTCACGGTGTGAACCGTCTCCGGAGGAGTCTTCCTTACTCTGGTCGAATCTTAGACTGACTTGCTGACGATTTACCTGAGTGGTTATACTCTTTTCTGGCCCTAATCTTGGCGCCAAATCAACCGTTTTCCTTTGTTAAGGTTGCTTTAACAAAAGCAAGCACATTAATTTTAACTGCTCGCAAATCGAACTAATGGGAATCCGATTAGTGTCCCTTCGTTTGTGTGTGCTCAGCAGTTTCTGAGATCGGTTACCGCTTTGCCATAATGGGAATCCGATTAGTGTCCCTTCGTTTGTGTGTGCTCAGCAGTTTCTGAGATCGGTTACTGCTTCGCCATAATGGGAATCCGTTTAGTGTCCCTCCGTTTGTGTGTGCTCAGCGGTTTCTGAGATCGGTTACCGCTCTGCCAGCGATTAGCGCACCTTCAGGTGCTAATAGTTTTGTTTACTGCTGTAACCACATTACAATATCAAAAACAGTAAGGTTCTGGATTCTTCTAATCGATGATGACTCAGTGTGTGTGTCCTTTTGAACTGGGCCATGAGAACTGCCAACTCCATTCTGTGTTCTCACAATGTGGCCACTTCAGGGGCCCTACCCGTATACTGTATTTCATGGATTTTTGCAAAGCCTACAGTCCCCCCTGTAATACAATGAGCATCTTCAATCGTCTTTGTATCATAAAATGTCTTTGGGTGAGCACAAATCCGTTCCCTCCCCAACTGACCTTCCCCGTAATTTACCTTGCCATGGAGTGTACCTCGCCCGCACTTTCCTCATTCCGAACAACGAAGTTTGAGAAAACATTTCCCATCGGAGAAAACATTCAAACAATGTACAGACTCGCCTAGAGTCATAACATAATCTTATTTCAATAATACAAACCATCCAATGTACAAAACAATCCAATGGAATACCTTATACATTCATTCTAAAATAACAATAACTAAACCTTATTCTCCAAAACTATATATATCTATGTACATCTGCCGCCCGTCTCCGGACGGCCAGCTTATAATCTGCGGGGACTGTCGCAGGCCTCCCCCTGCGGTGTTCCCACATCAGTCTCAGCTGCTAGTCCCTGGCAGCCTGTGGCTGCTAGCTGTGGACTGTTTAAATTTCCCGCAGCTTTCTTACGGGGGTTTCTTTTTGCGAAAACCGGCGACCAGACCTTTTTCGGTTGCGGTTTTCTCTCTGACCATCTGACGGTCACCACATATGAGGTTTCCTCACGGGTCGGACCCTTGGCTGGAGTTTTGGCCCTGGCTGCAGTTCGTGGCTTCCCCACGACTGCCGGCTGTGGGCTTCCTCCCGCAGGCTCCACCTCCCTAGGCTCTGGGTCAGCGGCAGGCACCCCTTTGCTACCTGGGACTCCAGGTTGAGAGTCCCCGCCCCCAGACGCCACCTCTCTAATGCTACACTGAGGGACAAGACCTAAAACCTTCGGCTCCTCCCCTTCGCCGCAGTCAGGGGCGGGACTTCGTCCTCCGACTAGGCTTCATTATGACCAGGGACAGGACCTGGGACCTCTGGCTCCTCCCCTTCTGGGTGATCGGGGACAGGACCTGGGACCTCCGGCTCCTCCCCTTCTGGGTAATCAGGGACAGGACCTAAGACCTCCAGCTCCTCCCCGCCTGGGTCCCAGAACAATGGGGGAGTCTTCCGTTTAGATGAGACCACTCCTCCCTCACGCAGGCTGCACGTCCAGCCTGTATGACCTGTGGCTGCAGCTCCCCTACAGCGTTTGACTCTTTACTGGCCCTTTCAGCCCCTGCTGTCTGTTTCCCTGCCTCCAGCTTAAACAGCTTGCACTGTTTAATATACCTGGTAGCTAGCCAGTAATCTAGTTTTATCTCCTCTTCCCTACCCACTCCTGTACTGGGGGCAGGTATCCCCTCACCACCCGCTGCTGGTGGCTGAAAATCTTCATGAACCATTTTAAAAACCTTTAGCTGACCCTCTAAACTGCCAGCCCTCGCTGTTAACCTAGCGTTCTCCTCCCTTAAAGCCTGCTCAACTAACTTAGCCTCCGCAACCTGGCACCGCAGGTATTCCTCCATTTTACTGGAGGTCTTTTCCTGTGCATGTCTTTCTGGGGGACACAGGTCGACAGGCCGCGCTGGCTCTAGTCATTGTGGGGGGGCAGAGGTGGGGGAGGGAACTACAGCAGCTGTACTTCCCTGGCCAGTCAGAAGAGACCGCATGGCCTCTAAAAATGACTCGATCCCAGCGGGAGCAATTTCTGTCTCTGCCTTTTGGACTGGGGCTGTGGGAACCTTTTCCCTTGTGTCCTTCCAGGGATTCTTACAGTCCCTGCGCCAATGCCCCTCCTTCCCGCAACCGTAGCACATTTGCCTGCTTTGGTTGGGATGGCTCCCTTCCTGGCGCCACTCTTTACGGGGCTGGTCACCAGGCCTGACCTCACAAACCTCCCCTTTTTGCTGGGGTGTCTCACTATCCCTCCCGTTTCTAAAGGTGACGGTGAGTTGGCGGATTACCGTCGCCTCCGTGGTCAGAGGGTTTCGGGGGTCGAACCAGGCCATTGCCTGCATTCGAACGCGGGGCAGGGAGTTGTTCATAAGGCACCTTAGCCAGTGAACTAACTGTTCCCCGTTCAGGTGCACTCGTGCCGGCATTCCCGGGCACGCATCCTGATAGACTGGCCACAGCCTGTCCGCGAACGCCTGTGGGAATTCCCCGGGGAGCTGGACAGTTTTCTCTACCCGGGAGAACGGACTCCCCTCGTTCATCCCCATGGCCTCCAGGATCTCTTCCTTGAGCTTGCCATAATTCTCCTGACCCCTCTTACACTCATCGGGTAGCATCTGGAGGAGATCGCTACCCAGGGAGAACAGCATCATTTTGGCCTTTTCTGCCTCGTCGCAGTCATTCACACAGGCCGCCTGCTCTATCTCCCTAAAGTGCAGGGAAGGGTCCCCCCTCATGGTGAGCTTGGGGATGTAGCTCACCATGGAACGCAATTGTTGCGTACCATGTGGAATCTGGATTTGGTTCTGGATGTCCCCAGTTTCCCCGTCGTTACCGGATGGTCCGTACCTCCGCTGTATAACGGGGTACACTGGTCCCGGTCCCTGACTCTCTCTTGGGCTAGCCTGGTCTACCTGGGGTTCTTCATCCCCCACCTGCTCCTGTTCCCAGACCTCTGGAAAACTAGGGGCTAGGGGTGGTGGCTGTGCAACCTCAGGTTCCCTAACCCGTTTAGTTCTAGGGGCTGCCTGCGGGACTGCCCTGACTGGGTTGCCGTTAAATTCGGCCTGGCCGATTTTTGGGCTAATGAGACATATCATCCCCTTTGCTTTGGCCAACTCCATACGTAGGCTTTCAATTTCCTGCCTACAGGGGCCGTGGTCTGCTTCCTCAAACCCCTGAGCGCAAGCCACCTTATAGGCTGCTTTTACCTCGGCTACTTTCTCCTCCTGTGCCTTAAGTTCCCCCGTGAGACTGCTAATTTCCGCCTTTAACTTCCTTTCTCTTTCCCTAGATTCTCTTGCTTGGTACTCAACATGTTCTACCCTAAAACTAGCACTCCCCTCTAACTCAGCTATCTTGCCCTTTAGCCTTTCTACCCTGGCTTGGTGCTCACGCTGTACTTCAGCGGCCTGGCTTTCCATGGGCTCTACTTTCGCCCGATGATCCCAGACCATCGCTGCCCTCTCTTGGCTTATTGCCTCCAGGGCCACTAGCACTTTCCCTTCTGCTGCAACCTTTTCCTGCAGCTCTTGGGACAAATACCTAATCTTAGATTCTTTACTGGCCACCGCATGGTCCAGTACCAGAACCTGCTCTTTGTAACACATGAGCCATACCGCTTTCTCAATGCCCTTGCGGTGCTTTTCACTAGCCGTCCACTGAGCGGCTGCCTTGAGGGGACGCTCGGCTCCTAACATGTCATACACCCATTTTTTTCGCTACATTGACTTTACCACACACGTAGGAAGCTAACTTATCTTCCATCACATCTGTCTCACCCGAGTCTTTGTCCACCACACAAGGTTACTGTAGCCAGTGTCCTGCCGCGGTCGCCATTCTGTAAGGGGTCGTTTTAACGAGCTTATGGTGTGCTAAATCAGTTTCGATTTTCGCACTACTCGTGAGCGGTTTCGAAGCGCTCCCCCCTCACGGTTCTAGACACTGGGCTTATTGCCAGACAACCTTTGTGTGTTGGCCCAACTTGTGACTCGGAAGACAAATGGTCAAATGAGACAGATTGAGTTTTAAATCAAAACAATCTTTATTTTTGAAAGAGAATGTACACAGAGAAAAATGGCAAGAATAAATGCAGACAAAAAATAACGTTTCTCACAGAGGACTAAATTATACACTGAGAAAAATAACTTTAAAGCATATAAACAGTTCTAAAATAGCGATAAGCTAAAAGCGGGGGTGAGGGAAGCGCACGGACACATCGAGGGATAAATCACACTCCTGACTTACAAATTCCCTTAACGTTACAAACCATCCCGTTACTGAATATACCTCAATTATGTCAGTTAGGTAGAGTTGGGCCTTTATGCTCACCAGAATTTCAAAACCCTTCTGGACCTTGGTACTTCTTTTTACGTCTGGAATTTCCGATCTTCCTTATGGGACCGGCTCCTGGACCCTGTTACTTGGTGTCGTCCGGGACCTCCGACCTTCCTTATGGGACCGGCTCCTGGACTCGCTCTCCTGTACAAACTTTGGAAGTCCTCCGAAATCCTCGAGTCGTTTTCTGTTCCGCACGGTCCTCGAACTCCTGATGGTAACTGGACTTGGACTTCACGGTGTGAACCGTCTCCGGAGGTGTCTTCCTTACTCTGGTCGAATCTTAGACTGACTTGCTGACGATTTACCTGAACGGTTATACTCTTTTCTGGCCCTAATCTTGGCGCCAAATCAACCGTTTTCCTTTGTTAAGGTTGCTTTAACAAAAGCAAGCACATTAATTTTAACTGCTTGCAAATCGAACTAATGGGAATCCGATTAGTGTCCCTTCGTTTGTGTGTGCTCAGCAGTTTCTGAGATCGGTTACCGCTTTGCCATAATGGGAATCCGTTTAGTGTCCCTCCGTTTGTGTGTGCTCAGCGGTTTCTGAGATCGGTTACCGCTCTGCCAGCGATTAGCGCACCTTCAGGTGCTAATAGTTTTGTTTACTGCTGTAACCACATTACAATATCAAAAACAGTAAGGTTCTGGATTCTTCTAATCGATGATGACTCAGACTGCTGTTAGGTACTGTGTGTGTGTCCTTTTGAACTGGGCCATGAGAACTGCCAACTCCATTCTGTGTTCTCACAATGTGGCCACTTCAGGGGCCCTACCCGTATACTGTATTTCATGGATTTTTGCGAAGCCTACAATGCTCCATTCATAAGTTTGACAGGAAGAGCTGTCAAAACTAATAAATACTACAGGCCCCAAAACATCACTAAATCTTAAAATAAATCTTTTAAAAATCACATTTTTTAAATAAACTATAAATTACATGAAATAACTATTTTAAACAATAATTTAAATTTTTGAAAAAAATAATTTTATTTTCTAACGGGGCTAAAAATAAACTTACCTTGCATTAAAGTATTTAAAAATAATAAACCTGTGGAAAAAATGTTTTAATTTTAATTAATTCACCACTTACCTTGTTAAAAGCAGGCCTTGCGACTGCTTTTTACATGTCTAACTTCTGGAGACTTACCCTCCCGGGAAAACCTGCAAAAAAACCGTAAGTTCGATGCGCACGCGCTGCCTCTCCTGCGCACGCGTTCGACTTCTGAACCCCTTCGTTCAGGGGAACGGAAGTGCCGGTTTCCCACGCATGCGCAGTGCATGCAGGAAACCGGCACTTCCATTGGGCTTAAGGGTGAGTACCCAGTGCGTACTCACCCGTGGGACCCGAATTTCTGGGTATATATATGGGGGAGAAATTCGGTATCGCCCCGTTTGGGGCGCAATTATCGGCCAGGCGCAAAGTTTAGAGCCTGATGCTAATTATCACCACCGACTGCAAACTTGGCTTTTATCGCCCTTGGAGGTGATTGGAGCGCTAATCAGGCGTTACACACCTCTCTAAGGCGCAAAGGCCGAGGAGCGAGGCGCTACCTCAGAGCGCGGGCGGAGCTCATGTGATGTCAGTCAGCAATGGAACACAGGCACACTGGCGCCAGCCAGTTCTTAAAGGGGAGGGTCGATCTTGCTCTCCAGCCACACCCTGCTCATTGCAGCCTTGAATCTCGTTGTGGACAGACCTGTGCCTGAAATTTCAAGCCAAGGACTATGGAGAGAGTCAGGGAACGAGCTCAGCGCTTCAGCGAGCGGGCCTTGGAGGCTCTGGTTGGCGCAGTGGAGCGCTGAAGAGCTATACTGTACCCTGAGAGTGGCAGGAGGCCATTGCCGTGTGACTACAGAAGAGTGTGGAGGGAGGTGGCACAGAGCGTCTCCCCCAGGAGCATGGTGCCCAGGACCCATACACAATGTCGCAAAAAGTTCAACGACCTCACTTGGGTGGTCAGGGTGAGTGGCTGCTTTTCAATACCTCTCCATTCCTCCATCTTAACTTCACTCTATGGCCAGAGGGTCTTAAAACCCCAAATGCCCAACACTCATCCAAGACCTATGGCCATCTCATAAAACACACACGCACATTTCACACCTTACATACATTAAGGGCTATTCAACTATGGGAGGCACATCAGGCAAGACCATGGCTGCATATTTACTCAGATGCCGTCCTTTTTCTTGCAGGCCAAGTTATCTCACAATAGGAGACAGCAGCAACGGATGGGTGGAGGGCCGCCTCAGCTGCAAACCCTCAGTGAGCTGGAGGCGCGCGTCCACAGGATTGTGGCAAGCCAGGTGATCGGTCCCGTCGCCCCTGGAGAGGCCGACCCCATTCGGGACAGCAATGGTAAGGTCATCAGCTCCCCAGAAGGTGAGTAGGCCAGCGAGTCCTGCTGCACTGGACGCAGAGGAGGAGCGGCTCATCACTGAAATGAACACCCAGGCAGTGGACATGCACACTGAGCTCATGGGTGCAGTGGGAAGGGTGACCGAAAGCATTGATGCACTGCCAAGGAGTGTGGAGTACTCTGCTGCAGCACAGGCGGATGCCACACAAATGCTAAGTGCTGCAATTCAATCACTGGTTGCCGTGATCCAGTCTCAGACTGCTCTCATGCAGTCTCAGATTGAGGCCATGCGAGCACTGACTGCTGCCATTGTCGCTGGGTCGGCCACATTGCCCTGGGGCTCTCATGGTGCCGCAGCAGGCCAGCAATTTGTGCTCCAGCAGATTGCTCCGGATGCTGAGGTGCTGCCCAGTGGGAGTGCCAGTGTGTCGGTCGAGCAGGGGGTTGCTGTCCTCTCTCAAGACAACAGCATTCCTGCTGCCACCACTGTCACTTCTCCACTGCACTTGCCACCGCCTGTAGGACAGACTGCTGCCGCCCATGCAGAGTTGGTGCAGTCAGCAGCCGGGCCCTCCAGGCCCAGAGCTGGTCGAGGCCGTCCTTCAAGGGCATCTGCAGTCTCAGGTTGTGACAATCAGCAGCCTTCCACCAGCCTTGCTGCAGCCACTGGGGTCCCATTATGGAGGAGCAGTGGGGTGGGAAGGGGGGAAGTGGGCAAAGGAAGGAGGTGACCCCCGAAGGGCAAAAAGTAGGAGGTCTGATGAAATGTTGGGAATGTTTTTATTAAAGGCCGAGGTTCGTCTGATAACTTTTGTTTAGTGGTTTGGCCATTATCTCCAGGTTGTGAGAACCAGTTATGTTAATGATTTTTTGTGTTTGTTTTTATTAGTTTGTCATGAATAAATGACACACACAGAGTTTGTAAAATAAAAAAGTTGTTGTATTCAAAATGTACATGTTTGGCCTTTGGAATCATTGCTGCCTTGGCCGGCTATAGTGGTTGCGGGTTGCTTTCCATCACGTTGTTCCCCATGCCAGAAGCCATTTCCTCAGCAGGGGCCTAGAAGCGGCTTGCTATCAGCCGTTGACGGATGGCCCTTGCAGTTTCAACATTGTGGGCCTCCCTCCCGCCTTGGTGCTGCTGCTGATCATCCTCCTCCTCTTCCTCCTCCTCCTCCTCCAGTGGTGCACCAAGGCCTGGTGGCATTGGCTGGGTCCTGAGGATTGCCAGGTTATGCAGCATGCAGCACACAACTATGAAGAGGGAGACTCACTCAGGCGAGTACTGCAGGGCTCCTCCTGAGTGGCCCAGACAGCGAAACCATTGCTTGAGCACGCTGATCGTCTGCTCAATGATGTTCCAGGTGGCAAGATGGCGCTCATTGTACCGCAGCTCAGCAGGGGTGTTGGGGTTACGGAGCGGTGTCATCAGCCAGGTGCAGGGTGGATAACCCTTGTCCCCATGGAGCCAACCACTTGGCTGATGTGCAGCCTGGAAAAGCTCTGGCACACCAGTCTGGTGCAGGATAGAGGGCATTGACAGCGAGTATCAGCTGTCTGTGGTCACAGACCAACTACACATTTAAGGAATGGTAGCCTTTACGGTTTTGGAAAACCTCTGCATTTTCATGCGGTGCCCGCAATGCCACATGCGTGCAGTCAATGGCGCCCTGCACCATGGGGAAGGCCGCTATCCTCACAAAGCCCAATGTGCGTTCATGCTGTTTGGCCCGTGTCATCAGGAAAGAGATGTACTGGCGTCTCCTTTTATAGAGGGCATTTGTGACCTGACAGATGCAGCAATGGATCACGAACTGGGAGATATTGGCGATGTCCCCAGTAGCTGATTGAAATGAGCCAGTGGCATAAAAGTTGAGAGCCACTGTTACCCTCACTGCCACCGACAGAGACGTCCTGCTCCTCAGTTGAGGCTGCAGATCTGGCTGCAGCGGGTGGCAGAGCTCAGTGACCACCTCCTTGCTGAAGCGCAGCCTGCGCAAACACTGCTCCTCAGACAAATGAATGTAGGAGAATTGTTCCTGGAATACCCTGGGAGGGTAAGGTCTCCTGTACAGAGGCCTGTTGGCCCTCTTCCCTCTGGCCATGATTACTACTCTCTCTCTGTGTCTCTGATGCCTGCAATTCTGCAGGCGCAGGACGACACCCCGAATCAGTGCAGCCCCCATAGTCTCTTGACAATCGAAGCAATGAAGGTCAAATCAAAAAGAACCTGCAAAGTGCTGCTCAGTAGCCAAAACTACTTCACACAGCGTTGACTCCCTACAGAATTCTCTCTCTCTCAGAATCTCTCTCTCTCTCTCTCTCAGAATCTCTCTCTCTGTCAGAATGAGTGGTACAAAAATGTCTCCCACAAAAAAGGCAGGAAGAGGGCACCTTTAAATAGCGCTCCCCCAGCCCCTTACTGACTGGAAACTGTTCCACTCTCCCTCTCGTTGATTGCGGCCGGCAGAAAGGCAGGGTGCACCACTCAATATCCAGTCCGGGGCGCCACCGGGGCGTTGCACGCTTGACTGATGTCACGATCTGCGGGCGCAGGAGATTGGGGCGGTAGAGTTTAGCGCCGCCGCAAAAAATCTGGTCAATTTCGCGAGTGGTGCAAACATCGCCGGCACGGGCGCTAGTTGCGTTGCGCCCCATTAGCGCCCCTAAACAACCGAATTTTTCCCCCTATGAGCATAATACCAATCTCTGGGGTAAGCAGGATTGCTTTTGGGGGGTATTCGGATATGAACTTGCCAAACCAAACATAACTTACTTCAACAGATCTATTTTTCAAATAGGAATTTCACAATAAGGTTTAAACAGAAACATTACTTCTATTAATCTAATAATTCAAATAAAGAAAATAATAAGAACAAACAGTCTTGTTGGGCAAACACTCTAAAGCACAAAGTCCAAGCGCTGCTTCTGTGTTGCTAGTCTAGCAATAACTGTGCTGTGATTCACTGCAATATCCTGGGGAACATGGATTAGCTCAAGCCCAACTAATCTGGTTTCACTGTTCGAATTGTGGCACCGACTGGCAGTGGAAGAACATCTGCTGTTTCTAGCAAGTGATCTAAGGCTCATTCAATGGACTCATGGACATTTCAGGGGGTGTTTGAACACCCTGAACAACCCCCTCCCAATGTTCATGATAACGTTATAACAAAGAGAGCCCAGCTGATGCGGTGTTAGTGTGATATACTGGAACTGGCTCTGTAACCTCGGACATTAGCTCCATCAGTTTATAATATGTGCCTCAGTACCTTGTACGCTCTTACTGTTTAACATTACGGTGTGTTGATAAAGAATGTTAGTTCATGATTCAACTGTCTTTCTTCACCTTTGGTGACTTTGGCAAGAAAAGCTAATTGATTACAATACTGTCTACTGTTTCCATCTATTACAGTACTGTCTTCCATCTCTCTTGTTACAGTACTGCCTTCAGACTTTCCGTTATGGGCCTCCCTTTATTCCTTCTGTTAGTGTATTGCTTTTCATTCCAGTACTGACTTCGATCTTTATTACTGTCCTCTCTTCGAGTTTTTTGTTATAGTGCTGCCATCAATCTCTGAATTACAGTACGCCCTTCCATCTCTCCATTACAATACTGCCTTCCATCTCTCTATTGCCATACTGCCTTCCATCTCTCCCTTCGATCTTTGTTAGTGTATTACTTTCCATCTTACAGTACTGTCTATTGTCTTCAGTCAATTACAATACTGCACTCCATCTCATTACAGTACTGCTTGATGCCTTCCACCTCTCCATTACAATACTGTCATAGAATCATAGAAATTTACAGCACAGAAGGAGGCCATTTGGCCCATCGTGTCTGTGCCGGCCGACAAAGAGCTATCCAGCCTAATCCCACTTTCCAGCTGTTGGTCAGTAGCCCTGCAGGTTACGGCACTTTAAGTGCATATCCAAGTACTTTTTAAATGTGTCGAGGGTCTCTGCCTCGACCACCCTTTCCGGCAGTGAGTTCCAGACCCCCACCACCCCCTGGGTGAAAGCATTTCTCCTCAAATCCCCTCTAAACCTCCTACCAATTACTTTAAATCTATGCCCCCTAGGCTAAGGGAAATCGGTCCTTCCTATCCACTCTATCGAGGCCTCTCATAATTTTATACACCTCAATTAGATCTCCCCTCAGCCTCCTCTGTTCCAAAGAAAACAACCCCAGCCAATCCAATCTTTCCTCATAGCTAAAATTCCCCAGCCCAGGTAACATCTTACAGCCTTCCATCTTTACAATACTGCCTTCAATCTCTCAGTTACAATACTGCCATCAGACTTTCCATTACGGTCCTCCCTTTATTCTTTCTGTTATTGTACTGCTTTCCATCGCTCGATTGCAGTACTGTCTACTGTCTTCAATCTCCATTACTGTCCTCCCTTTGAGCTTTTTGTTACAGTAGTGCCTTCCATTTCTCCATTATATTACTGCTTTCCATCTCTATATTAGAGTAGTTCCTTCAATTTTTCGATTACAGTAGTTCCTTCAATCTCTCCATTAGAGTACTGCCAAGCAGGTGAAGTTTCAGCAAAAAACAATGCATTGGTGCCTGATTCTGGAATTATTTTGAAGGCAGTACTAACTTATAGATGTCCTCTTTCTAGCCTTGCTCACAGCGCCAGGGACCCGGGTTCGAATCCAGCCTCGGGTGACTGTCTGTGTGGAGTTTGCACATTCTCCCCGTGTTTGCGTGGGTTTCCTCCGGGTGCTCCGGTTTCCTCCCACACTCCAAAAATGTGCGGGTTAGGTTGATTGGCTATGATAAATTGACCCTTAGTGTTAGGGGGATTAAATACGTGGGGTTACAGGGATAGGGTGGGATATGTGTTGGTGTAGGGGTTACAGGGATCGGGTGGGATATGTGTCGGTGCAGGCTCGATGGGCCGAAATGGCCTCTATCTGCACTGTTGTGATTCTGTGATTCTGTGATTCAGACTGAAAGTAATTTTACTGCTGTAGATGAGTGCTACACTGGGGATGGGTGGGGTGGGGTGCAGAGTGACATAAGAACATAAGAAGTAGGAGTAGGAGTAGGCCATACTGAGTCTGCTTCATCATTCAATAAGACCATGGCTGAACTTCTTCATCAACTTCACTTTCCTGTCCTATCTCCATATCCCTTAGTGGCCAAAAATCTATCGATCTCAGTCTTGAATCTATTGATCTCAGTCATCGATTGAGCATCCACAGCCCTGTGGGGTAGAGAATTCCAAAGATTCACAACTCTCTGAGTGAAGAAATTTCTCCTGATCTCAGTCCTAAATGGCCGACCCCTTATCCTGAGGCTATGACCCCTAGTTCTAGACTCTCCAGCCAGGGGTAACAACCTCTCAGCATCTACCCGGTCAATCCCTCTAAGAATTTTCAATGAGAATACCTCTCATTCTAGGAATGAATCTGGTGAACCATTGTTGTACCAATGTGCATCATTTAGTTAGCCCATTCCCCTCTCTAAAGTGTTTGTTTAGACACGGGGGTCGGAGCAGGAGGTGATTACACTGATTGAGGTGCTCACCAGGAACCAAGTATCCCTCAAATGGCAGCACCAAGCTCCCTCCAGTAGAGCAATGCCTTTAACCCTCACCTAATGCCGTGATATCTCATGTGCCACACCAACCATTCCTGAATGACCGTGCCACATTTATGCCCAGTTTTGTGCTGTGAACTTGCACCATCCAATATTTAGTTACGGCTGATTCACACGCTCAATTTTGAACCATTAAAACTGGCAGTGAGGGCGATTCATCCATTTATGTTTGATCCAAGGTGCAGAGGTCATTGGGATGTTGCAACCCACTGCAGTGGTGGGCAGCGCCATATCAATGCTATAGCTTATTCTTCCTGTGGTATCACACCATCAATTCTTAGTTCCCATTACTGGGAATGGATGGTCAAACATCCTGGTGCCTCAGTAGATGCAGGAAGGATGTTCCCGATGGTGGGGAGTCCAGAACCAGGGGTCACAGTCTAAGGATAAGGGGTAAGCCATTTAGGACTGAGATGAGGAGGAATTTCTTCACAGAATCACAGAAACCCCACAGTGCAGATAGAGGCCATTTCAGCCCATCGAGCCTGCACTGACACATAACCCACCCAATCCCCGTAACCCCTACACCAACACATATCCCACCCTATCCCCGTAACCCCACGTATTTAATCACCCAGAGAGTGGTGAACCTGTGGAATTCTCTACCACAGAAGGCAGTTGAGGCCAATTCATTAAATATATTCAAGAAGGAGTTAGATATATTTCTTAAGGCTAAAGGGATATGGGGAGAAGGCAGGGACGGGGTACTGAGTTTGGATGATCAGCCATGATTTCATTAAATGGCGGAACAGGCTCGAGGGGCTGAATGGCCTACTCCTGCTCCTATCTTCTATGTATCTCACACTGTTCAGCAGCTGCTATCCATAATGTCTGGACTTTGCAGGCCACTGCCTAACCCAATCACTTGCTTGAGACAGTTTTTGACAAAATCACAGCAACAAAGACATCATTCAACAATAGATACAAGGGCAGGATTACCCTATATCTAAGGAAATAAAAGACTCTCAGTTCGTCAAGGTAATGCTACCTCTTTGCTGTACCATCATGGTGATCCTCTCTATACACAGAGCTGCAACCACATCTGCAGTGATTAGTTTTTGGTAATGTACTGCATTAACATCTCACATCATGTCCTCCCTCACGCCTGTCAACATTTGAGCAAGTTGTTTCTGCAGCAGGAGGTCCAGTGAGGTGTTCAAGGCTCCATGAGCTAATCATTGCTTAGGACTTACAGTTCTGGTTATTTCTAACAAGACAGACCCAAAACCTGTGCAGGAGTGTCAAAACACATTGTGTTAATGGAGCCCCAGGCAAATTTTAGAATAATTTCAGCTCACCTAAATCAATTTATTTCTTTGGTAAAATAACACTGAGCATATCACTGAGTGTTTTCTCCGATTGAATCACTTGTTAAGGAGGAGGGGAGATCAATGATGGAGGAGACTTAAATAGTGCAGGTTATTAAAAGCCTGGACAAGAGTTATAGACCCATTAGCGTATCCAGCAACATCCTCTAATGGTATGATTGGACCCATTTTCTTTGGAAGCCTGTGATCCAATTGAAGTTTAAAAGGTAAGGGGTTAGAGTGGCACGGTGAATGGGTCAGGTGACATGGGAAGTTAGGCTGAACTTCAGAGGCAGTAGAGTTACTAGGAGGGTACTGATCTGAACAAACTAAATGGGCTCAAGAGACAAGTAGATGCATTTGTGGAGAAAGGATTGGTGACTAGGTGCAGTTGATGACTGAAAATTGGACCTTTCCCAGTTCTAATCATTTTTTTTCCTTCATTTATTCGCGGGATGTGGGCACCGCGGGCAAGGCCGACATTTATTGCCCATCCCTAATTCTCTTGAAAATGTGGTGGTGAGCCTTCTTCTTCAACCAATTTGTGGCTTCCTAGGTCACTTCAGAGCAGGTAAGTCAACCTCATGGGACTGGAGTCACATTTGGCCAGACCAGGTAAAGATGGCAGGTTGCCTTCCCTAACGGACATTTGTGAAGCAGTTGGATTTTTAACAACAATCCGATAGCGTCATGGTCACTTTTACTGATACCAGCTTTTCATTTCCAGATGTTAAAAACTGAAGTATGGATTAATTAAGGAAAGCCAGCACAGATTTGTTAGAGGCAAATCATGTTTAACCAAATTGATTGAGCTTTTTGATGAGTATTGTAACAGACAGGGTTGATGAGGGTAATGCGGTTGATGTGGTGTACATGGACTTCCAAAAGGTGTTTGATAAAGTGCCACATAATAGGCTTGCCAGCAAAGTTGAAGCCCATGGAATAAAAGGGACAGTGGCAGCATGGATACGGAATTGGCTAAGTGTCAGGAAACAGAGTAGTGGTGAACAGTTGTTTTTCAGACTGGAGGAAGGTATACAGTGGTGTTCCCCAGGGGTCGGTACTAGGGTCAAAGGATCAGGATAGTGAAATAGTTTGGGTGGAGATAAGGAATAAGAAGGGGACAAAGTCACTAGTGGGCGTAGTCTATAGGCCTCCTAACAGTTGCAACTCTGTTGGTCGGAGTATAAATCAGGAAATAGTTGGGGCTTGTAATAAGGGAACAGCTATAATCATGGGGAATTTTAACTTTCATGTTGACTGGACTAATCAAATTGGGCATGGCAGCCTTGAGGAAGAGTTCATAGAGTGTATTAGGGATGGGTTCCTTGAGCAGTATGTAACTGAACCAACCAGGGGACAGGCAATCTTAGATCTGGTCCTGTGTAATGAAACAGGATTAATAAAAAATGTCCTAGTAAAGGATCCCCTTGGAATGAGTGACCATAATATGGTTGAATTCCAAATTCAGTTTGAGGGTGAGAAAGTTGGATCTCAAACCAGCATACTGAGCTTAAATAAAGGAGACTATGAAGGTATGAGAGTAGAATTGACTAAAGTGGACTGGGAAAACAGATTAAAGTGTAAGACGGTACAAGAGCAGTGGTCTACATTCAAGGAGATATTTCACATCTTTCAAGATAAATATATTCCACTGAGGAAAAAGGGGAGTAAAAGAAAAGACAGCCATCCGTGGCTTAATAAAGTAATAAAGGATAGTATCCGACTGAAAACAAGGGCATATAAAGTAGCCAAATCTAGTGGGAGGATAGATTGGGAAGCATTTAAAAGCCAGCAAACAATAACTAAAAGATTAATTAAGAAAGGGAAGATAGATTATGAAAGTAAACTAGCAAAAAATATAAAAACAGATAGCAAGAGTTTCTACAGCTATATAAAAAGAAAAAGGGTGGCTAAAGTGAACGTTGGTCCCTTAGAGGATGGGACCGGGAAACTAGTGGTGGGGAACATGGAGATGGCAAAGACGCTGAACAAATATTTTGTATCAGTCTTTAGAGGACACTAAAAATATCCCAACACTGGACAAACAGGGGGCAATGGGGGGGGGGGGGGGGGGGGGGGGGGGAGAGGAGGAGCTAAAGATGATTAAAATCACTAAGGAGATGATACTCAGTAAAATAATGGGACTTAAGGTGGATAAATCCCCTGGACCTGATGGCCTACATCCTAGGGTCTTGAGAGAAGTGGCGGTAGGGATTGTGGATGCATTGGTGATTATTTTCCAGAACTCCCTGGACTCAGGAAAGGTCCCGGCCGATTGAAAAACTGCTAATGTAACACCCTTATTTAAGAAGGGAAGTAGACAAAAAGCTGGAAACTATAGACCAGTTAGCCTAACATCTGTGGTTGGCAAAATGTTGGAGTCCATTATTAAGGAAACAGTAACAGAGCATTTGGATAAACATAATTTAATAGGACAGTCAGCATGGTTTTATGAAGGGGAAGTCATGTTTGACAAATTTGCTCGAATTCTTTGAGGATGTAACATACAGGGTGGATAAAGGGGAACCAGTGGATGTAGTGTATTTGGACATCCAAAAGGCATTTGACAAGGTTCCACACAAAAGATTACTGATCAAGATAAGAAATCACAGGATTGGGGGTAATATACTGGCATGGGTGGAAGATTGGCTATCTAACAGAAAACAAAGAGTTGGGATAAATGGTTCGTTCTCGGGCTGGCAATCAGTAACTAGTGGTGTTCCGCAGGGGTCAGTGCTGGGACCCCAACTATTTACAATCTATATTAACAATTTGGAGGAAGGGACCGAGTGCAACGTATCCAAGTTTGCCGACGATACAAAGATGGGAGGGAAAGCAGTGAGTGAGGACATAAAAAACCTGCAAAAGGACATAGACAGGCTAAGTGAGTGGGCAGAGATTTGGCAGATGCAATATAATGTTGGAAAGTGTGAGGTTTGCACTTTGGCAGAAAAAATCAAAGAGCAAGTTATTATCTAAATGGAGAGAAACTGCAAAGTGCTACAGTACAAAGGGATCTGGGGGTCCTGGTGCATGAAACACAAAAAGTTAGTATGCAGGTGCAGCAGGTGATCAGGAAGGCCAATGGAATCTTGGCTTTTATTGCAAGGGGGATGGAGTATAAAAACAGGGAAGTCTTTCTGCAGTTATACAGAGTATTGGTGAGGCCACACCTGGAATAATGCGTGCAGTTTTGGTTTCCATATTTAAGAAAAGATATACTTGCTCTCGAGGCGGTTCAGAGAAGGTTCACTCGGTTGATTCCGGAGATGAGGGGGTTGATGTATGAGGAAAGGTTGAGTAGGTTGGGACTTTACTCATTGGAGTTCAGAAGAATGAGAGGCGATCTTATCGAAACATATAAGATTGTGAGGGGGCTTGATCTGGTGGATGCGGGGAGGATGTTTCCACTGGTGGGTGAGACTAGAACTAGGGGGCATAATCTAAGAATAAGGGGCTGCCCTTTCAAAACTGAGATGAGGAGAAACTTCTTCACTCAGAGGGTAGTAAATCTATGGAATTTGCTACCCCAGAGAGCTGCGGAAGCTGCAACATTAAATAAATTTAAAATGGAGACAGTTTCCTAGCAGATAAGGGAATTAGGGGTTACGGGGAGAGGGCAGGGAAGTGGAAGCGAGTCTAGATTCGGATCAGCCATGATCCTATTGAATGGCGGAGCAGGCCCGAGGGGCCGTATGGCCTACTCCTGCTCCTACTTCTTATGTTCTTATGACCACTGCTTTTCTTGATATATATTGAGTTGGACACAGGTGTACAGGGCACAATTTCAAAATTTGCAGATGACACAAAATTGAGAGTATAGTGAACAGTGGGGAGGATAGTGATACACTTCAAGAAGACACAGACAGGCTGGTGAAATGGG
Source organism: Somniosus microcephalus (assembly GCF_052327205.1). NCBI lineage: Eukaryota > Metazoa > Chordata > Chondrichthyes > Squaliformes > Somniosidae > Somniosus > Somniosus microcephalus. The sequence continues at coordinate 60,759,412 of NC_141010.1, read as the reverse complement.
CGGACATGTAGCAGATGAAATTTAATGCAGAAAAGTGCAGTGATACATTTTGGTAGGAAGAATGAGGACAGGCAATATAAACTAAAAGGTACAATTCAAGAGTGGGTGCATGAACAGAGACTTGGGGGTATATGTGCACAAATCGTTGAAGGTGGTAGAGCAGGTTGAGAACGTGGTTAAAAAAGCATATGAGGTCCTGGGCTTCATAAATAGAGGCATAGAGTACAAAAGCAAGGAAGTTATAATGAACATTTATAAAACATTGATTCGGCCTCAACTGGAGTATTGTGTCCAATTCTGAGCGCTGCACTTTAAGGCCTTCACATCCTTCCTAGAGAGGGTGCAGAAAAGATTTACGAGAATGGTTCCAGGGATGCAGGACTTCAGTTATATGGATAGGCTGGAGAAGCTGGCATTGTTCTCCTTAGAGCAGAGAAGGTTGAGAGGAGATTTGATAGAGGTGTTCAAAATCATGAGGTGTCTAGACAGAGTAGATTGAAACTGTTCTCATTGGCAGAAGGGTCGAGAACCAGAGGACACAGATTTAAGGTGATTGGCAGAAGAACCAAAGGCGACACGAGGGAAAACTTTTTTACGCAGCTGGAATCTGGATCTGGAATGCACTGCGTGAGAGGGTGGTGGAGGCAGATTCAATCGTGGCTTTCAAAAGGGAATTGGATAAATACCTGAAGAAAAATAATTTGCAGGACTAGGGGGAAAGGGCGGGGGAGTGGGGATAACTTAAGTGCTCTTGCAGAGAGCCGGCACAGGCTCGACGGGCCGAATGGCCTCCTTCTGTGATGTAACCATTCGATGATTTTACAAATTCCATTTTTCAAACTGATAGGAATTTGAACACATGTTCTTTGGATTATTGGTCCAGGCCTCTGGTTGCTAGTCCAGTAACATTAACTACACCATTGTATGCTTATGTTCTAGTGGTGATGCAAAATAAATATCACACTGCTCCTTGAATGGTCGTGTGTAAATCAGCTGTGGGGCTTCCTCTCACCTACAATTCACATTGGGAGAGCTGAAAAAGATGCTACAATTTTGTAGACATAGTGTGCAATTGTTTTACAGCTAGTAAAGGAATGGTAAGCTTCAGTGAGCTGTGTAAACTGAAGAGCCCCCGCTAATGGAAGAGTCATAGAGTCATACAGCATGGATAGAGGCCCTTCGGCCCATCGTGTCCGCGCCGGCCATCAAGCCGTCTAATCTAATCCCATATTCCAGCATTTGGCCCGTAGCCTTGTATGCTATGGCATTTCAAGTGCACATCCACACACAGAATCACACAGAAACCCCACAGTGCAGATAGAGGCCATTTCGGCCCATCGAGCCTGCACCGACACATATCCCACCCGATCCCTGTAACCCCTACACCAACACATATCCCACCCTATCCCCGTAACCCCACGTATTTAATCCCCCTAACACGAAGGGTCAATTTATCATAGCCAATCAACCTAACCTGCACATCTTTGGACTGTGGGAGGAAACCGGAGCACCCGGAGGAAACCCACGCAAACACGGGGAGAATGTGCAAACTCCACACAGACAGTCGCCGAGGCTGGATTCGAACCCGGGTCCCTGGCGCTGTGAGGCAACAGTGCTAACCACTATGCCACCGTGCCACCACTATCCAAATGCTTCTTAAATGTTGTGAGGGTTTCTGCCTCCACAACCCTTTCAGGCAGTGAGTTCCAGACTCCAACCACCCTCTGGGTGAAAAAGTTCTTTCTCAAATCCCCTCTAAACCTCCCGCCCTTTACCTTGAATCTATGCCCCCTAGTTATTGACCCCTCTACTAAGGGAAAAAGCTCCTCAGCATCCATCCTATCTATGCCCCTCATAATTTTGTACACCTCAATCATGTCCCCCCTCAGCCTCCTCTGCTCCAAGGAAAACAAACCCAATCTGCCCAGTCTCTCTTCATAGCTGAAGCGCTCCAGCCCTGGTAACATCCTGGTGAACCTCCTCTGCACCCTCTCTAACGCGATCACCTCCTTCCTGTAGTGTGGCGACTAGAACTGCACACAGTGTTCCAGCTGTGGCCTAACCAGTGTTTTATACAGCTCCATCATAACCTCCTTGCTCTTATATTCAATGCCTCGGCTAATGAAGGCAAGTATCCCATATGCCCTTTTTACCACCTTATCCACCTGTTCCGCCGCCTTCAGGGATCTGTGTACTTGCACACCCAGATCCCTCTGACCCTCCGTCTTGCCTAGGGTCTTTCCATTCATTGTGTATTCCTTTGCCTTGTTAGTCCCCCCAAAGTGCATCACCTCGCACTTTTCCGGGTTAAATTCCATTTGCCACTGTTCCGCCCATCTGACCAACCCATCTATATCGTCCTGCAGACTGAGGCTACCCTCCTCGCTATTTACCACCCTACCAATTTTTGTATCATCCGCGAACTTACTGATCATACCCTTTACATTCATATCCAAGTCATTAATGTAGACCACAAACAGCAAGGGACCCAGCACCGATCCCTGTGGTACCCCACTGGCCACAGGCTTCCAGTCACAAAAACAACCTTCGACCATCACCCTCTGCCTTCTGCCACTAAGCCAGTTTTGTATCCAATGTGCCAAGGCACCCTGGATTCCATGGGCTCTTACCTTCTTGACCAGTCTCCTGTGCAGGACTTTATCGAAGGCCTTACTGAAATCCATGTATACCACATCCACTGCGTTACCCTCATCCACACACCTAGTCACCCCCTCAAAAAATTCAATCAAATTAGTCAGACATGATCTTCCCTTGACAAAGCCATGTTGACTATCCCTGATTAATCCTTGCCTCTCCAAGTGGAGACAAATTTTGTCCCTCAGGATTTTTTCCAATAATTTTCCTACCACTGATGTTAGGCTCACTGGCCTGTAGTTCCCCGGTTTTTCCCTACTACCCTTCTTGAATAATGGTACTACATTAGCGGTTCTCCAGTCCTCTGCCACATCCCCTGTGGCCAGAGAGGTCCTGAATATATGTGTTAGAGCCCCCGCAATCTCCTCCTTTGCCTCACACAGCAGCCTGGGATACATTTCATCCGGGCCTGGGGATTTATCCATTTTTAGGCCAGCTAAAACCGCCAATACCTCCTCCCTCTCGATGTTAATATGTTCGAGCATATCACAGTCCCCCCGCCCTATTTCTATGTCTACATCGTCCTTCTCCATAGTGAAAACAGATGCAAAAAATTCATTTAGAACCCCTCCTACATCTTCCGGCTCCACACACAGATTGCCACTTTTGTCCCTAATAGGCCCTATTTTTTCCCTAGTTATCCTCTTACCCTTAATATACTTATAAAACATCTTCGGATTTTCCTTTATTTTGCTCGCCAGTGTTATTTCATGGCCCCTCCTTGATCTCCTAATTTCTTTTTTAAGTATCCCCCTGCACTTTTTGTACTCCTCTAGGGCTTCCTCCGTCTTTAGCCTTTTGTATCTACCAAAAGCCCTCCTTTTTTTCCCCAATCCATTCTCGTATATCCCCTGACATCCAAGGTTCCCTGTGGTTTTTGGAACCACCCTTGACCTTTACGGGAACATGTTGCCATTGTATGATCTCAATCTCCCTTCTGAAAGCCTCCCATTGCTCCGATGCGGATTTTCCTACAAGTAGCTGATCCCAGTCCATTTTGGCCAGATCCTGCCTTATCCTATTAAAATCGGCCTTCCCCCAATTTAGAACCTTTATTTCCGGCCCATCCCTGTCCTTTTCCATGACCACCTTAAATCTTACCATATTATGGTCACTATCACCAAAGTGCTCACCTACTAGCACTTTTTCCACTTGGCCGGCCACATTCCCGAGAATTAGGTCCAGTACCGCCCCCTCTCTTGTAGGACTTTCTACATGCTGGCTCAAGAAGCTCTCCTGGATGCACTTTAAGAATTCTACACCCTCTGAGCCTTTCACACTCTGACTATCCCAGTTAATATTGGGGAAGTTGAAATCCCCCATTATTATTACCCTATTTGCACATTCCTCTGAGATTTGCCTACATATCTGTTCCTCTATCTCCCCCTGACTGTTTGGAGGCCTATAGTACACTCCCAGCAAAGTGCTTGCCCCCTTTTTGTTTTTAAGCTCCACCCATATGGCCTCATTAGAGGACCCTGCTAATATATCATCCCTCCTTACTGCAGTAATTGACTCCTTAATTAATATTGCAACACCCCCTCCTCTTATACCTCCCCCTCTGTCTCGCCTGAAGATTCTGTACCCCGGAATATTGAGCTGCCAGTCTTGCCCTTCCCTCAACCATGTCTCCGTGATAGCAACAATATCATACTCCCATGTGTTTATCAACACCTTCAGTTCATCCACCTTATTTGCAAGACTCCTTGCATTAAAATAGATGCCATCCAGCCTTGCCCTTATATATTTGCCCTGTCTACCAAGCTGACTTGTTTTTTTCTCTATAATTGGCAGCACATCCCCCCCTATTTCAGCTCCCCTCTGTATCCCATCCCCCTGCCAAGTTAGTTTAAACCCCCCCCCCAACAGTGCTAGCAAACCTCCCCGCAAGGGTATTTGTCCCGCTCTGGTTCAGGTGCAACCCGTCCGACTTGTACAAGTCCCACCTTTCCCAGAAGCAGGCCCAGTGATCCAGGAAAGTAAAACCCTCCCCCCTACACCAACTCTTTAGCCACGCATTCATCTGCTCTATCCTCCCATTCCTATACTTACTAGCACGTGGCACTGGGAGTAATCCAGAGATTACAACCTTTGAGATCCTGCTCTTTAATCTGTTACCTAGCTCCCTAAATTCTTGATGCAGGACCTCATCCCTCTTTTTACCTATGTCGTTGGTACCAATGTGGACCACGACCACTGGCTGTTCACCCTCCCCCTCCAGAATGCCCTGCAGCCGCTCAGTGACATCCTTGACCCTGGCACCAGGGAGGCAACAAATCATCCTGGATTCACGTCTACGGCCACAGAAACGCCTATCTGTTCCCCTTACTATAGAATCCCCTACCACTATTGCTCTCCCACTCTTTTTCCCCCCTTCCTGGGCAGCAGGAGCACCCCCAGTGCCAGGAAGTTGGCTGCTGCTGCCTTCCCCTGGTGAGTCATCCCCCTCAACAGTATCCAAAGCGGTATACTTGTTTGAAAGAGGGCAGATGTACAGCAGTTGAATTTCTAACACTGACCCAATGGAAGGCTAGTTTCTGCAACGATGTAAAACATGGTCCCTGAGCTCAGTGAAACTTTATATCCGTGGCAATAAATTACAGCAAACAAAATGGAACAAGGTTTACATTTAAAATAAAAATAGAAAACTGTCCAAATGGAGGTTACTTCAGGTGGTTAAAAGGATCAGGCTAGTGTAGATCCCACGAAAACATGAACATAATCCAACCGACTCAGAAACGAGATGGTTCCACCAGGGTTAATATACCTCTCAACGTGGTTCATTGGCCAGCTTGTTACAGATCACCAAACCTTGCCAACTGCCCACTAGTCCCATACTTAGAAAGGTACCTGCCCCGACAACACAGGGGTGGTACAGATAATCTTTGGATTGTACAAGAGTATTTTACACACAAATTAGTTTGATGAATCAGCATTAAAATCAGTCAATTTAGAGTTTTCACCTCAATGTAATGCCATTTAATTATCCATCCATCCATCCATGAAATTTATTGTGGTTATCACAGGAGGAGAGAGTAAAAGAAAAGGAGATGCGGAGAAAGAGAGGAAGTGTGCGAGTGAGAGGATGACAACCAGAGAATGTGACACAGAGTAAATTCGATTCAGCTGCTAGACAGAGAGCGACAGGTAAGGATTACACACAAAGGGAGAGACACACATATAAGAAAGGGGCGGGGGGGAGAGCGAGAGAGGGAAAGAGCGAGCGAGAGGGGTGCAGAGATGTACCCCATGGTGGGAACACTACATTTTAATCGTATTGCTGACCTCCGGATATTGCAGCATGTCTAGTTTCCTGCAGTCAATGGCTTACATCAACAGTTGTGTGTTTGCAATTTCTGGTATAAAACCTGGTTCTTAACACAAGTTTCAACCTCTCTCATCCCTGCACATTACTCTTCACATGTTTAATACCTCTCCTCTCCCAAACTTTGAACAGAAAATATATAAAAATGGTGTGTGAAGGCAGGACTTTTTGGCAATCTGTAGTTTCAGTGCACAGCATCCACTTTAAAAACTCCCCAAAGCACAGAGAGAACCCCACATTTCTAATATCTAGAATCACCCAACTGAGTCCCAGCCAGCACAACCCTCTGCATTGGAAAGGCTGCTCAAGACTGTTCAAAGCGTGCGCGACGAATCAGATCGCCCAAAGGCTCCACGACAGAACATTCATCCACCGAAAGAAATCTACTCTGGTTATAATGTTAAGCAATAGGATTCTTAAAGAGTTTTAATAAACGAGACATGTTTTAGTCGACGTGGTATTTTGGGCGAGGGAAAACGTGGTCAAAGCTCAGAGATAAAAACACGGCTTCAATCTTTGCACACTCTTGACATTGCCTTTTCCATTTTGACTGGTTCTAATCCATTTATTAAAATCATGTATAATGCATATATCTTGATTTTGACAGAGTTGGGCAGGGTAATAAATGTATGTGGGATGGTATAATCTGTAAACTCTGAGTTCCATTCCCTCCCATTTCTCGCGAGCTTCCAGGTTCAGCGGTGTTAGGCCAGAGGTCAGAGGGCATTTCTGATATGGCTGTTTGGTGGCTTTTTCCAGCTCCACTGATGGCAACTTTACTGTAGCACGAGCCCGACCTGCGGAGAAAGAACAGCGGGGGTCACCATTAGACCGAGGGGTGAACAGTGGGGTCACCATTAGACCGAGGGGGTGAACAGTGAGGGTCACCATTAGACCGAGGGGTGAACAGTGGGGTCACCATTAGACCGAGGGGTGAACAGTGAGGGTCACCATTAGACCGAGGGGTGAACAGTGAGGGTCACCATTAGACCGAGGGGGTGAACAGTGGGGGTCACCATTAGACCGAGGGGTGAACAGTGGGGTCACCATTAGACCGAGGGGTGAACAGTGAGGGTCACCATTAGACCGAGGAGTGAACAGTGGGGTCACCATTAGACCGAGGGGTGAACAGTGAGGGTCACCATTAGACCGAGGGGGTGAACAGTGAGGTCACCATTAGACCGAGGGGTGAACAGTGAGGGTCACCATTAGACCGAGGGGTGAACAGTGAGGGTCACCATTAGACCGAGGGGTGAACAGTGAGGGTCACCATTAGACCGAGGGGTGAACAGTGAGGGTCACCATTAGACCGAGGGGTGAACAGTGAGGGTCACCATTAGACCGAGGGGTGAACAGTGAGGGTCACCATTAGACCGAGGGGTGAACAGTGAGGTCACCATTAGACCGAGGGGTGAACAGTGAGGGTCACCATTAGACCGAGGGGGGTCACCATTAGACCGAGGGGTGAACAGTGAGGGTCACCATTAGACCGAGGGGTGAACAGTGAGGGTCACCATTAGACCGAGGGGTGAACAGTGAGGGTCACCATTAGACCGAGGGGTGAACAGTGAGGGTCACCATTAGACCGAGGGGTGAACAGTGAGGGTCACCATTAGACCGAGGGGTGAACAGTGAGGGTCACCATTAGACCGAGGGGTGAACAGTGAGGGTCACCATTAGACCGAGGGGTGAACAGTGAGGGTCACCATTAGACCGAGGGGTGAACAGTGAGGGTCACCATTAGACCGAGGGGTGAACAGTGAGGGTCACCATTAGACCGAGGGGTGAACAGTGAGGGTCACCATTAGACCGAGGGGTGAACAGTGAGGGTCACCATTAGACCGAGGGGTGAACAGTGAGGGTCACCATTAGACCGAGGGGTGAACAGTGAGGGTCACCATTAGACCGAGGGGTGAACAGTGAGGGTCACCATTAGACCGAGGGGTGAACAGTGAGGGTCACCATTAGACCGAGGGGTGAACAGTGAGGGTCACCATTAGACCGAGGGGTGAACAGTGAGGGTCACCATTAGACCGAGGGGTGAACAGTGAGGGTCACCATTAGACCGAGGGGTGAACAGTGAGGGTCACCATTAGACCGAGGGGTGAACAGTGAGGGTCACCATTAGACCGAGGGGTGAACAGTGAGGGTCACCATTAGACCGAGGGGTGAACAGTGAGGGTCACCATTAGACCGAGGGGTGAACAGTGAGGGTCACCATTAGACCGAGGGGTGAACAGTGAGGGTCACCATTAGACCGAGGGGTGAACAGTGAGGGTCACCATTAGACCGAGGGGTGAACAGTGAGGGTCACCATTAGACCGAGGGGTGAACAGTGAGGGTCACCATTAGACCGAGGGGTGAACAGTGAGGGTCACCATTAGACCGAGGGGTGAACAGTGAGGGTCACCATTAGACCGAGGGGTGAACAGTGAGGGTCACCATTAGACCGAGGGGTGAACAGTGAGGGTCACCATTAGACCGAGGGGTGAACAGTGAGGGTCACCATTAGACCGAGGGGTGAACAGTGAGGGTCACCATTAGACCGAGGGGTGAACAGTGAGGGTCACCATTAGACCGAGGGGTGAACAGTGAGGGTCACCATTAGACCGAGGGGTGAACAGTGAGGGTCACCATTAGACCGAGGGGTGAACAGTGAGGGTCACCATTAGACCGAGGGGTGAACAGTGAGGGTCACCATTAGACCGAGGGGTGAACAGTGAGGGTCACCATTAGACCGAGGGGTGAACAGTGAGGGTCACCATTAGACCGAGGGGTGAACAGTGAGGGTCACCATTAGACCGAGGGGTGAACAGTGAGGGTCACCATTAGACCGAGGGGTGAACAGTGAGGGTCACCATTAGACCGAGGGGTGAACAGTGAGGGTCACCATTAGACCGAGGGGTGAACAGTGAGGGTCACCATTAGACCGAGGGGTGAACAGTGAGGGTCACCATTAGACCGAGGGGTGAACAGTGAGGGTCACCATTAGACCGAGGGGTGAACAGTGAGGGTCACCATTAGACCGAGGGGTGAACAGTGAGGGTCACCATTAGACCGAGGGGTGAACAGTGAGGGTCACCATTAGACCGAGGGGTGAACAGTGAGGGTCACCATTAGACCGAGGGGTGAACAGTGAGGGTCACCATTAGACCGAGGGGTGAACAGTGAGGGTCACCATTAGACCGAGGGGTGAACAGTGAGGGTCACCATTAGACCGAGGGGTGAACAGTGAGGGTCACCATTAGACCGAGGGGTGAACAGTGAGGGTCACCATTAGACCGAGGGGTGAACAGTGAGGGTCACCATTAGACCGAGGGGTGAACAGTGAGGGTCACCATTAGACCGAGGGGTGAACAGTGAGGGTCACCATTAGACCGAGGGGTGAACAGTGAGGGTCACCATTAGACCGAGGGGTGAACAGTGAGGGTCACCATTAGACCGAGGGGTGAACAGTGAGGGTCACCATTAGACCGAGGGGTGAACAGTGAGGGTCACCATTAGACCGAGGGGTGAACAGTGAGGGTCACCATTAGACCGAGGGGTGAACAGTGAGGGTCACCATTAGACCGAGGGTGTGAACAGTGAGGGTCACCATTAGACCGAGGGGTGAACAGTGAGGGTCACCATTAGACCGAGGGGTGAACAGTGAGGGTCACCATTAGACCGAGGGGTGAACAGTGAGGGTCACCATTAGACCGAGGGGTGAACAGTGAGGGTCACCATTAGACCGAGGGGTGAACAGTGAGGGTCACCATTAGACCGAGGGGTGAACAGTGAGGGTCACCATTAGACCGAGGGGTGAACAGTGAGGGTCACCATTAGACCGAGGGGTGAACAGTGAGGGTCACCATTAGACCGAGGGGTGAACAGTGAGGGTCACCATTAGACCGAGGGGTGAACAGTGAGGGTCACCATTAGACCGAGGGGTGAACAGTGAGGGTCACCATTAGACCGAGGGGTGAACAGTGAGGGTCACCATTAGACCGAGGGGTGAACAGTGAGGGTCACCATTAGACCGAGGGGTGAACAGTGAGGGTCACCATTAGACCGAGGGGTGAACAGTGAGGGTCACCATTAGACCGAGGGGTGAACAGTGAGGGTCACCATTAGACCGAGGGGTGAACAGTGAGGGTCACCATTAGACCGAGGGGTGAACAGTGAGGGTCACCATTAGACCGAGGGGTGAACAGTGAGGGTCACCATTAGACCGAGGGGTGAACAGTGAGGGTCACCATTAGACCGAGGGGTGAACAGTGAGGGTCACCATTAGACCGAGGGGTGAACAGTGAGGGTCACCATTAGACCGAGGGGTGAACAGTGAGGGTCACCATTAGACCGAGGGGTGAACAGTGAGGGTCACCATTAGACCGAGGGGTGAACAGTGAGGGTCACCATTAGACCGAGGGGTGAACAGTGAGGGTCACCATTAGACCGAGGGGTGAACAGTGAGGGTCACCATTAGACCGAGGGGTGAACAGTGAGGGTCACCATTAGACCGAGGGGTGAACAGTGAGGGTCACCATTAGACCGAGGGGTGAACAGTGAGGGTCACCATTAGACCGAGGGGTGAACAGTGAGGGTCACCATTAGACCGAGGGGTGAACAGTGAGGGTCACCATTAGACCGAGGGGTGAACAGTGAGGGTCACCATTAGACCGAGGGGTGAACAGTGAGGGTCACCATTAGACCGAGGGGTGAACAGTGAGGGTCACCATTAGACCGAGGGGTGAACAGTGAGGGTCACCATTAGACCGAGGGGTGAACAGTGAGGGTCACCATTAGACCGAGGGGTGAACAGTGAGGGTCACCATTAGACCGAGGGGTGAACAGTGAGGGTCACCATTAGACCGAGGGGTGAACAGTGAGGGTCACCATTAGACCGAGGGGTGAACAGTGAGGGTCACCATTAGACCGAGGGGTGAACAGTGAGGGTCACCATTAGACCGAGGGGTGAACAGTGAGGGTCACCATTAGACCGAGGGGTGAACAGTGAGGGTCACCATTAGACCGAGGGGTGAACAGTGAGGGTCACCATTAGACCGAGGGGTGAACAGTGAGGGTCACCATTAGACCGAGGGGTGAACAGTGAGGGTCACCATTAGACCGAGGGGTGAACAGTGAGGGTCACCATTAGACCGAGGGGTGAACAGTGAGGGTCACCATTAGACCGAGGGGTGAACAGTGAGGGTCACCATTAGACCGAGGGGTGAACAGTGAGGGTCACCATTAGACCGAGGGGTGAACAGTGAGGGTCACCATTAGACCGAGGGGTGAACAGTGAGGGTCACCATTAGACCGAGGGGTGAACAGTGAGGGTCACCATTAGACCGAGGGGTGAACAGTGAGGGTCACCATTAGACCGAGGGGTGAACAGTGAGGGTCACCATTAGACCGAGGGGTGAACAGTGAGGGTCACCATTAGACCGAGGGGTGAACAGTGAGGGTCACCATTAGACCGAGGGGTGAACAGTGAGGGTCACCATTAGACCGAGGGGTGAACAGTGAGGGTCACCATTAGACCGAGGGGTGAACAGTGAGGGTCACCATTAGACCGAGGGGTGAACAGTGAGGGTCACCATTAGACCGAGGGGTGAACAGTGAGGGTCACCATTAGACCGAGGGGTGAACAGTGAGGGTCACCATTAGACCGAGGGGTGAACAGTGAGGGTCACCATTAGACCGAGGGGTGAACAGTGAGGGTCACCATTAGACCGAGGGGTGAACAGTGAGGGTCACCATTAGACCGAGGGGTGAACAGTGAGGGTCACCATTAGACCGAGGGGTGAACAGTGAGGGTCACCATTAGACCGAGGGGTGAACAGTGAGGGTCACCATTAGACCGAGGGGTGAACAGTGAGGGTCACCATTAGACCGAGGGGTGAACAGTGAGGGTCACCATTAGACCGAGGGGTGAACAGTGAGGGTCACCATTAGACCGAGGGGTGAACAGTGAGGGTCACCATTAGACCGAGGGGTGAACAGTGAGGGTCACCATTAGACCGAGGGGTGAACAGTGAGGGTCACCATTAGACCGAGGGGTGAACAGTGAGGGTCACCATTAGACCGAGGGGTGAACAGTGAGGGTCACCATTAGACCGAGGGGTGAACAGTGAGGGTCACCATTAGACCGAGGGGTGAACAGTGAGGGTCACCATTAGACCGAGGGGTGAACAGTGAGGGTCACCATTAGACCGAGGGGTGAACAGTGAGGGTCACCATTAGACCGAGGGGTGAACAGTGAGGGTCACCATTAGACCGAGGGGTGAACAGTGAGGGTCACCATTAGACCGAGGGGTGAACAGTGAGGGTCACCATTAGACCGAGGGGTGAACAGTGAGGGTCACCATTAGACCGAGGGGTGAACAGTGAGGGTCACCATTAGACCGAGGGGTGAACAGTGAGGGTCACCATTAGACCGAGGGGTGAACAGTGAGGGTCACCATTAGACCGAGGGGTGAACAGTGAGGGTCACCATTAGACCGAGGGGTGAACAGTGAGGGTCACCATTAGACCGAGGGGTGAACAGTGAGGGTCACCATTAGACCGAGGGGTGAACAGTGAGGGTCACCATTAGACCGAGGGGTGAACAGTGAGGGTCACCATTAGACCGAGGGGTGAACAGTGAGGGTCACCATTAGACCGAGGGGTGAACAGTGAGGGTCACCATTAGACCGAGGGGTGAACAGTGAGGGTCACCATTAGACCGAGGGGTGAACAGTGAGGGTCACCATTAGACCGAGGGGTGAACAGTGAGGGTCACCATTAGACCGAGGGGTGAACAGTGAGGGTCACCATTAGACCGAGGGGTGAACAGTGAGGGTCACCATTAGACCGAGGGGTGAACAGTGAGGGTCACCATTAGACCGAGGGGTGAACAGTGAGGGTCACCATTAGACCGAGGGGTGAACAGTGAGGGTCACCATTAGACCGAGGGGTGAACAGTGAGGGTCACCATTAGACCGAGGGGTGAACAGTGAGGGTCACCATTAGACCGAGGGGTGAACAGTGAGGGTCACCATTAGACCGAGGGGTGAACAGTGAGGGTCACCATTAGACCGAGGGGTGAACAGTGAGGGTCACCATTAGACCGAGGGGTGAACAGTGAGGGTCACCATTAGACCGAGGGGTGAACAGTGAGGGTCACCATTAGACCGAGGGGTGAACAGTGAGGGTCACCATTAGACCGAGGGGTGAACAGTGAGGGTCACCATTAGACCGAGGGGTGAACAGTGAGGGTCACCATTAGACCGAGGGGTGAACAGTGAGGGTCACCATTAGACCGAGGGGTGAACAGTGAGGGTCACCATTAGACCGAGGGGTGAACAGTGAGGGTCACCATTAGACCGAGGGGTGAACAGTGAGGGTCACCATTAGACCGAGGGGTGAACAGTGAGGGTCACCATTAGACCGAGGGGTGAACAGTGAGGGTCACCATTAGACCGAGGGGTGAACAGTGAGGGTCACCATTAGACCGAGGGGTGAACAGTGAGGGTCACCATTAGACCGAGGGGTGAACAGTGAGGGTCACCATTAGACCGAGGGGTGAACAGTGAGGGTCACCATTAGACCGAGGGGTGAACAGTGAGGGTCACCATTAGACCGAGGGGTGAACAGTGAGGGTCACCATTAGACCGAGGGGTGAACAGTGAGGGTCACCATTAGACCGAGGGGTGAACAGTGAGGGTCACCATTAGACCGAGGGGTGAACAGTGAGGGTCACCATTAGACCGAGGGGTGAACAGTGAGGGTCACCATTAGACCGAGGGGTGAACAGTGAGGGTCACCATTAGACCGAGGGGTGAACAGTGAGGGTCACCATTAGACCGAGGGGTGAACAGTGAGGGTCACCATTAGACCGAGGGGTGAACAGTGAGGGTCACCATTAGACCGAGGGGTGAACAGTGAGGGTCACCATTAGACCGAGGGGTGAACAGTGAGGGTCACCATTAGACCGAGGGGTGAACAGTGAGGGTCACCATTAGACCGAGGGGTGAACAGTGAGGGTCACCATTAGACCGAGGGGTGAACAGTGAGGGTCACCATTAGACCGAGGGGTGAACAGTGAGGGTCACCATTAGACCGAGGGGTGAACAGTGAGGGTCACCATTAGACCGAGGGGTGAACAGTGAGGGTCACCATTAGACCGAGGGGTGAACAGTGAGGGTCACCATTAGACCGAGGGGTGAACAGTGAGGGTCACCATTAGACCGAGGGGTGAACAGTGAGGGTCACCATTAGACCGAGGGGTGAACAGTGAGGGTCACCATTAGACCGAGGGGTGAACAGTGAGGGTCACCATTAGACCGAGGGGTGAACAGTGAGGGTCACCATTAGACCGAGGGGTGAACAGTGAGGGTCACCATTAGACCGAGGGGTGAACAGTGAGGGTCACCATTAGACCGAGGGGTGAACAGTGAGGGTCACCATTAGACCGAGGGGTGAACAGTGAGGGTCACCATTAGACCGAGGGGTGAACAGTGAGGGTCACCATTAGACCGAGGGGTGAACAGTGAGGGTCACCATTAGACCGAGGGGTGAACAGTGAGGGTCACCATTAGACCGAGGGGTGAACAGTGAGGGTCACCATTAGACCGAGGGGTGAACAGTGAGGGTCACCATTAGACCGAGGGGTGAACAGTGAGGGTCACCATTAGACCGAGGGGTGAACAGTGAGGGTCACCATTAGACCGAGGGGTGAACAGTGAGGGTCACCATTAGACCGAGGGGTGAACAGTGAGGGTCACCATTAGACCGAGGGGTGAACAGTGAGGGTCACCATTAGACCGAGGGGTGAACAGTGAGGGTCACCATTAGACCGAGGGGTGAACAGTGAGGGTCACCATTAGACCGAGGGGTGAACAGTGAGGGTCACCATTAGACCGAGGGGTGAACAGTGAGGGTCACCATTAGACCGAGGGGTGAACAGTGAGGGTCACCATTAGACCGAGGGGTGAACAGTGAGGGTCACCATTAGACCGAGGGGTGAACAGTGAGGGTCACCATTAGACCGAGGGGTGAACAGTGAGGGTCACCATTAGACCGAGGGGTGAACAGTGAGGGTCACCATTAGACCGAGGGGTGAACAGTGAGGGTCACCATTAGACCGAGGGGTGAACAGTGAGGGTCACCATTAGACCGAGGGGTTGGTGGCTTTTTCCAGCTCCACTGATGGCAACTTTACTGTAGCACGAGCCCGACCTGCGGAGAAAGAACAGCGGGGGTCACCATTAGACCGAGGGGTGAACAGTGGGGTCACCATTAGACCGAGGGGTGAACAGTGAGGGTCACCATTAGACCGAGGGGTGAACAGTGGGGTCACCATTAGACCGAGGGGTGAACAGTGAGGGTCACCATTAGACCGAGGGGTGAACAGTGAGGGTCACCATTAGACCGAGGGGTGAACAGTGAGGGTCACCATTAGACCGAGGGGTGAACAGTGAGGGTCACCATTAGACCGAGGGGTGAACAGTGAGGGTCACCATTAGACCGAGGGGTGAACAGTGAGGGTCACCATTAGACCGAGGGGTGAACAGTGAGGGTCACCATTAGACCGAGGGGTGAACAGTGAGGGTCACCATTAGACCGAGGGGTGAACAGTGAGGGTCACCATTAGACCGAGGGGTGAACAGTGAGGGTCACCATTAGACCGAGGGGTGAACAGTGAGGGTCACCATTAGACCGAGGGGTGAACAGTGAGGGTCACCATTAGACCGAGGGGTGAACAGTGAGGGTCACCATTAGACCGAGGGGTGAACAGTGAGGGTCACCATTAGACCGAGGGGTGAACAGTGAGGGTCACCATTAGACCGAGGGGTGAACAGTGAGGGTCACCATTAGACCGAGGGGTGAACAGTGAGGGTCACCATTAGACCGAGGGGTGAACAGTGAGGGTCACCATTAGACCGAGGGGTGAACAGTGAGGGTCACCATTAGACCGAGGGGTGAACAGTGAGGGTCACCATTAGACCGAGGGGTGAACAGTGAGGGTCACCATTAGACCGAGGGGTGAACAGTGAGGGTCACCATTAGACCGAGGGGTGAACAGTGAGGGTCACCATTAGACCGAGGGGTGAACAGTGAGGGTCACCATTAGACCGAGGGGTGAACAGTGAGGGTCACCATTAGACCGAGGGGTGAACAGTGAGGGTCACCATTAGACCGAGGGGTGAACAGTGAGGGTCACCATTAGACCGAGGGGTGAACAGTGAGGGTCACCATTAGACCGAGGGGTGAACAGTGAGGGTCACCATTAGACCGAGGGGTGAACAGTGAGGGTCACCATTAGACCGAGGGGTGAACAGTGAGGGTCACCATTAGACCGAGGGGTGAACAGTGAGGGTCACCATTAGACCGAGGGGTGAACAGTGAGGGTCACCATTAGACCGAGGGGTGAACAGTGAGGGTCACCATTAGACCGAGGGGTGAACAGTGAGGGTCACCATTAGACCGAGGGGTGAACAGTGAGGGTCACCATTAGACCGAGGGGTGAACAGTGAGGGTCACCATTAGACCGAGGGGTGAACAGTGAGGGTCACCATTAGACCGAGGGGTGAACAGTGAGGGTCACCATTAGACCGAGGGGTGAACAGTGAGGGTCACCATTAGACCGAGGGGTGAACAGTGAGGGTCACCATTAGACCGAGGGGTGAACAGTGAGGGTCACCATTAGACCGAGGGGTGAACAGTGAGGGTCACCATTAGACCGAGGGGTGAACAGTGAGGGTCACCATTAGACCGAGGGGTGAACAGTGAGGGTCACCATTAGACCGAGGGGTGAACAGTGAGGGTCACCATTAGACCGAGGGGTGAACAGTGAGGGTCACCATTAGACCGAGGGGTGAACAGTGAGGGTCACCATTAGACCGAGGGGTGAACAGTGAGGGTCACCATTAGACCGAGGGGTGAACAGTGAGGGTCACCATTAGACCGAGGGGTGAACAGTGAGGGTCACCATTAGACCGAGGGGTGAACAGTGAGGGTCACCATTAGACCGAGGGGTGAACAGTGAGGGTCACCATTAGACCGAGGGGTGAACAGTGAGGGTCACCATTAGACCGAGGGGTGAACAGTGAGGGTCACCATTAGACCGAGGGGTGAACAGTGAGGGTCACCATTAGACCGAGGGGTGAACAGTGAGGGTCACCATTAGACCGAGGGGTGAACAGTGAGGGTCACCATTAGACCGAGGGGTGAACAGTGAGGGTCACCATTAGACCGAGGGGTGAACAGTGAGGGTCACCATTAGACCGAGGGGTGAACAGTGAGGGTCACCATTAGACCGAGGGGTGAACAGTGAGGGTCACCATTAGACCGAGGGGTGAACAGTGAGGGTCACCATTAGACCGAGGGGTGAACAGTGAGGGTCACCATTAGACCGAGGGGTGAACAGTGAGGGTCACCATTAGACCGAGGGGTGAACAGTGAGGGTCACCATTAGACCGAGGGGTGAACAGTGAGGGTCACCATTAGACCGAGGGGTGAACAGTGAGGGTCACCATTAGACCGAGGGGTGAACAGTGAGGGTCACCATTAGACCGAGGGGTGAACAGTGAGGGTCACCATTAGACCGAGGGGTGAACAGTGAGGGTCACCATTAGACCGAGGGGTGAACAGTGAGGGTCACCATTAGACCGAGGGGTGAACAGTGAGGGTCACCATTAGACCGAGGGGTGAACAGTGAGGGTCACCATTAGACCGAGGGGTGAACAGTGAGGGTCACCATTAGACCGAGGGGTGAACAGTGAGGGTCACCATTAGACCGAGGGGTGAACAGTGAGGGTCACCATTAGACCGAGGGGTGAACAGTGAGGGTCACCATTAGACCGAGGGGTGAACAGTGAGGGTCACCATTAGACCGAGGGGTGAACAGTGAGGGTCACCATTAGACCGAGGGGTGAACAGTGAGGGTCACCATTAGACCGAGGGGTGAACAGTGAGGGTCACCATTAGACCGAGGGGTGAACAGTGAGGGTCACCATTAGACCGAGGGGTGAACAGTGAGGGTCACCATTAGACCGAGGGGTGAACAGTGAGGGTCACCATTAGACCGAGGGGTGAACAGTGAGGGTCACCATTAGACCGAGGGGTGAACAGTGAGGGTCACCATTAGACCGAGGGGTGAACAGTGAGGGTCACCATTAGACCGAGGGGTGAACAGTGAGGGTCACCATTAGACCGAGGGGTGAACAGTGAGGGTCACCATTAGACCGAGGGGTGAACAGTGAGGGTCACCATTAGACCGAGGGGTGAACAGTGAGGGTCACCATTAGACCGAGGGGTGAACAGTGAGGGTCACCATTAGACCGAGGGGTGAACAGTGAGGGTCACCATTAGACCGAGGGGTGAACAGTGAGGGTCACCATTAGACCGAGGGGTGAACAGTGAGGGTCACCATTAGACCGAGGGGTGAACAGTGAGGGTCACCATTAGACCGAGGGGTGAACAGTGAGGGTCACCATTAGACCGAGGGGTGAACAGTGAGGGTCACCATTAGACCGAGGGAGTGAACAGTGAGGGTCACCATTAGACCGAGGGGTGAACAGTGAGGGTCACCATTAGACCGAGGGGTGAACAGTGAGGGTCACCATTAGACCGAGGGGTGAACAGTGAGGGTCACCATTAGACCGAGGGGTGAACAGTGAGGGTCACCATTAGACCGAGGGGTGAACAGTGAGGGTCACCATTAGACCGAGGGGTGAACAGTGAGGGTCACCATTAGACCGAGGGGTGAACAGTGAGGGTCACCATTAGACCGAGGGGTGAACAGTGAGGGTCACCATTAGACCGAGGGGTGAACAGTGAGGGTCACCATTAGACCGAGGGGTGAACAGTGAGGGTCACCATTAGACCGAGGGGTGAACAGTGAGGGTCACCATTAGACCGAGGGGTGAACAGTGAGGGTCACCATTAGACCGAGGGGTGAACAGTGAGGGTCACCATTAGACCGAGGGGTGAACAGTGAGGGTCACCATTAGACCGAGGGGTGAACAGTGAGGGTCACCATTAGACCGAGGGGTGAACAGTGAGGGTCACCATTAGACCGAGGGGTGAACAGTGAGGGTCACCATTAGACCGAGGGGTGAACAGTGAGGGTCACCATTAGACCGAGGGGTGAACAGTGAGGGTCACCATTAGACCGAGGGGTGAACAGTGAGGGTCACCATTAGACCGAGGGGTGAACAGTGAGGGTCACCATTAGACCGAGGGGTGAACAGTGAGGGTCACCATTAGACCGAGGGGTGAACAGTGAGGGTCACCATTAGACCGAGGGGTGAACAGTGAGGGTCACCATTAGACCGAGGGGTGAACAGTGAGGGTCACCATTAGACCGAGGGGTGAACAGTGAGGGTCACCATTAGACCGAGGGGTGAACAGTGAGGGTCACCATTAGACCGAGGGGTGAACAGTGAGGGTCACCATTAGACCGAGGGGTGAACAGTGAGGGTCACCATTAGACCGAGGGGTGAACAGTGAGGGTCACCATTAGACCGAGGGGTGAACAGTGAGGGTCACCATTAGACCGAGGGGTGAACAGTGAGGGTCACCATTAGACCGAGGGGTGAACAGTGAGGGTCACCATTAGACCGAGGGGTGAACAGTGAGGGTCACCATTAGACCGAGGGGTGAACAGTGAGGGTCACCATTAGACCGAGGGGTGAACAGTGAGGGTCACCATTAGACCGAGGGGTGAACAGTGAGGGTCACCATTAGACCGAGGGGTGAACAGTGAGGGTCACCATTAGACCGAGGGGTGAACAGTGAGGGTCACCATTAGACCGAGGGGTGAACAGTGAGGGTCACCATTAGACCGAGGGGTGAACAGTGAGGGTCACCATTAGACCGAGGGGTGAACAGTGAGGGTCACCATTAGACCGAGGGGTGAACAGTGAGGGTCACCATTAGACCGAGGGGTGAACAGTGAGGGTCACCATTAGACCGAGGGGTGAACAGTGAGGGTCACCATTAGACCGAGGGGTGAACAGTGAGGGTCACCATTAGACCGAGGGGTGAACAGTGAGGGTCACCATTAGACCGAGGGGTGAACAGTGAGGGTCACCATTAGACCGAGGGGTGAACAGTGAGGGTCACCATTAGACCGAGGGGTGAACAGTGAGGGTCACCATTAGACCGAGGGGTGAACAGTGAGGGTCACCATTAGACCGAGGGGTGAACAGTGAGGGTCACCATTAGACCGAGGGGTGAACAGTGAGGGTCACCATTAGACCGAGGGGTGAACAGTGAGGGTCACCATTAGACCGAGGGGTGAACAGTGAGGGTCACCATTAGACCGAGGGGTGAACAGTGAGGGTCACCATTAGACCGAGGGGTGAACAGTGAGGGTCACCATTAGACCGAGGGGTGAACAGTGAGGGTCACCATTAGACCGAGGGGTGAACAGTGAGGGTCACCATTAGACCGAGGGGTGAACAGTGAGGGTCACCATTAGACCGAGGGGTGAACAGTGAGGGTCACCATTAGACCGAGGGGTGAACAGTGAGGGTCACCATTAGACCGAGGGGTGAACAGTGAGGGTCACCATTAGACCGAGGGGTGAACAGTGAGGGTCACCATTAGACCGAGGGGTGAACAGTGAGGGTCACCATTAGACCGAGGGGTGAACAGTGAGGGTCACCATTAGACCGAGGGGTGAACAGTGAGGGTCACCATTAGACCGAGGGGTGAACAGTGAGGGTCACCATTAGACCGAGGGGTGAACAGTGAGGGTCACCATTAGACCGAGGGGTGAACAGTGAGGGTCACCATTAGACCGAGGGGTGAACAGTGAGGGTCACCATTAGACCGAGGGGTGAACAGTGAGGGTCACCATTAGACCGAGGGGTGAACAGTGAGGGTCACCATTAGACCGAGGGGTGAACAGTGAGGGTCACCATTAGACCGAGGGGTGAACAGTGAGGGTCACCATTAGACCGAGGGGTGAACAGTGAGGGTCACCATTAGACCGAGGGGTGAACAGTGAGGGTCACCATTAGACCGAGGGGTGAACAGTGAGGGTCACCATTAGACCGAGGGGTGAACAGTGAGGGTCACCATTAGACCGAGGGGTGAACAGTGAGGGTCACCATTAGACCGAGGGGTGAACAGTGAGGGTCACCATTAGACCGAGGGGTGAACAGTGAGGGTCACCATTAGACCGAGGGGTGAACAGTGAGGGTCACCATTAGACCGAGGGGTGAACAGTGAGGGTCACCATTAGACCGAGGGGTGAACAGTGAGGGTCACCATTAGACCGAGGGGTGAACAGTGAGGGTCACCATTAGACCGAGGGGTGAACAGTGAGGGTCACCATTAGACCGAGGGGTGAACAGTGAGGGTCACCATTAGACCGAGGGGTGAACAGTGAGGGTCACCATTAGACCGAGGGGTGAACAGTGAGGGTCACCATTAGACCGAGGGGTGAACAGTGAGGGTCACCATTAGACCGAGGGGTGAACAGTGAGGGTCACCATTAGACCGAGGGGTGAACAGTGAGGGTCACCATTAGACCGAGGGGTGAACAGTGAGGGTCACCATTAGACCGAGGGGTGAACAGTGAGGGTCACCATTAGACCGAGGGGTGAACAGTGAGGGTCACCATTAGACCGAGGGGTGAACAGTGAGGGTCACCATTAGACCGAGGGGTGAACAGTGAGGGTCACCATTAGACCGAGGGGTGAACAGTGAGGGTCACCATTAGACCGAGGGGTGAACAGTGAGGGTCACCATTAGACCGAGGGGTGAACAGTGAGGGTCACCATTAGACCGAGGGGTGAACAGTGAGGGTCACCATTAGACCGAGGGGTGAACAGTGAGGGTCACCATTAGACCGAGGGAGTGAACAGTGAGGGTCACCATTAGACCGAGGGGTGAACAGTGAGGGTCACCATTAGACCGAGGGGTGAACAGTGAGGGTCACCATTAGACCGAGGGGTGAACAGTGAGGGTCACCATTAGACCGAGGGGTGAACAGTGAGGGTCACCATTAGACCGAGGGGTGAACAGTGAGGGTCACCATTAGACCGAGGGGTGAACAGTGAGGGTCACCATTAGACCGAGGGGTGAACAGTGAGGGTCACCATTAGACCGAGGGGTGAACAGTGAGGGTCACCATTAGACCGAGGGGTGAACAGTGAGGGTCACCATTAGACCGAGGGGTGAACAGTGAGGGTCACCATTAGACCGAGGGGTGAACAGTGGGGTCACCATTAGACCGAGGGGTGAACAGTGAGGGTCACCATTAGACCGAGGGGTGAACAGTGAGGGTCACCATTAGACCGAGGGGTGAACAGTGAGGGTCACCATTAGACCGAGGGGTGAACAGTGAGGGTCACCATTAGACCGAGGGGTGAACAGTGAGGGTCACCATTAGACCGAGGGAGTGAACAGTGGGGGTCACCATTAGACCGAGGGGTGAACAGTGAGGGTCACCATTAGACCGAGGAGTGAACAGTGAGGGTCACCATTAGACCGAGGGGTGAACAGTGAGGGTCACCATTAGACCGAGGGGTGAACAGTGAGGGTCACCATTAGACCGAGGGTGTGAACAGTGAGGGTCACCATTAGACCGAGGGGTGAACAGTGGGGTCACCATTAGACCGAGGGGTGACAGTGAGGGTCACCATTAGACCGAGGGGTGAACAGTGAGGGTCACCATTAGACCGAGGGGTGAACAGTGAGGGTCACCATTAGACCGAGGGGTGAACAGTGAGGGTCACCATTAGACCGAGGGGTGAACAGTGAGGGTCACCATTAGACCGAGGGGTGAACAGTGAGGGTCACCATTAGACCGAGGGGTGAACAGTGAGGGTCACCATTAGACCGAGGGGTGAACAGTGAGGGTCACCATTAGACCGAGGGTGTGAACAGTGAGGGTCACCATTAGACCGAGGGGTGAACAGTGAGGGTCACCATTAGACCGAGGGGTGAACAGTGAGGGTCACCATTAGACCGAGGGGTGAACAGTGAGGGTCACCATTAGACCGAGGGGTGAACAGTGAGGGTCACCATTAGACCGAGGGGTGAACAGTGAGGGTCACCATTAGACCGAGGGGTGAACAGTGAGGGTCACCATTAGACCGAGGGGTGAACAGTGAGGGTCACCATTAGACCGAGGGGTGAACAGTGAGGGTCACCATTAGACCGAGGGGTGAACAGTGAGGGTCACCATTAGACCGAGGGGTGAACAGTGAGGGTCACCATTAGACCGAGGGGTGAACAGTGAGGGTCACCATTAGACCGAGGGGTGAACAGTGAGGGTCACCATTAGACCGAGGGGTGAACAGTGAGGGTCACCATTAGACCGAGGGGTGAACAGTGAGGGTCACCATTAGACCGAGGGGTGAACAGTGAGGGTCACCATTAGACCGAGGGGTGAACAGTGAGGGTCACCATTAGACCGAGGGGTGAACAGTGAGGGTCACCATTAGACCGAGGGGTGAACAGTGAGGGTCACCATTAGACCGAGGGGTGAACAGTGAGGGTCACCATTAGACCGAGGGGTGAACAGTGAGGGTCACCATTAGACCGAGGGGTGAACAGTGAGGGTCACCATTAGACCGAGGGGTGAACAGTGAGGGTCACCATTAGACCGAGGGGTGAACAGTGAGGGTCACCATTAGACCGAGGGGTGAACAGTGAGGGTCACCATTAGACCGAGGGGTGAACAGTGAGGGTCACCATTAGACCGAGGGGTGAACAGTGAGGGTCACCATTAGACCGAGGGGTGAACAGTGAGGGTCACCATTAGACCGAGGGGTGAACAGTGAGGGTCACCATTAGACCGAGGGGTGAACAGTGAGGGTCACCATTAGACCGAGGGGTGAACAGTGAGGGTCACCATTAGACCGAGGGGTGAACAGTGAGGGTCACCATTAGACCGAGGGGTGAACAGTGAGGGTCACCATTAGACCGAGGGGTGAACAGTGAGGGTCACCATTAGACCGAGGGGTGAACAGTGAGGGTCACCATTAGACCGAGGGGTGAACAGTGAGGGTCACCATTAGACCGAGGGGTGAACAGTGAGGGTCACCATTAGACCGAGGGGTGAACAGTGAGGGTCACCATTAGACCGAGGGGTGAACAGTGAGGGTCACCATTAGACCGAGGGGTGAACAGTGAGGGTCACCATTAGACCGAGGGGTGAACAGTGAGGGTCACCATTAGACCGAGGGGTGAACAGTGAGGGTCACCATTAGACCGAGGGGTGAACAGTGAGGGTCACCATTAGACCGAGGGGTGAACAGTGAGGGTCACCATTAGACCGAGGGGTGAACAGTGAGGGTCACCATTAGACCGAGGGGTGAACAGTGAGGGTCACCATTAGACCGAGGGGTGAACAGTGAGGGTCACCATTAGACCGAGGGGTGAACAGTGAGGGTCACCATTAGACCGAGGGGTGAACAGTGAGGGTCACCATTAGACCGAGGGGTGAACAGTGAGGGTCACCATTAGACCGAGGGGTGAACAGTGAGGGTCACCATTAGACCGAGGGGTGAACAGTGAGGGTCACCATTAGACCGAGGGGTGAACAGTGAGGGTCACCATTAGACCGAGGGGTGAACAGTGAGGGTCACCATTAGACCGAGGGGTGAACAGTGAGGGTCACCATTAGACCGAGGGGTGAACAGTGAGGGTCACCATTAGACCGAGGGGTGAACAGTGAGGGTCACCATTAGACCGAGGGGTGAACAGTGAGGGTCACCATTAGACCGAGGGGTGAACAGTGAGGGTCACCATTAGACCGAGGGGTGAACAGTGAGGGTCACCATTAGACCGAGGGGTGAACAGTGAGGGTCACCATTAGACCGAGGGGTGAACAGTGAGGGTCACCATTAGACCGAGGGGTGAACAGTGAGGGTCACCATTAGACCGAGGGGTGAACAGTGAGGGTCACCATTAGACCGAGGGGTGAACAGTGAGGGTCACCATTAGACCGAGGGGTGAACAGTGAGGGTCACCATTAGACCGAGGGGTGAACAGTGAGGGTCACCATTAGACCGAGGGGTGAACAGTGAGGGTCACCATTAGACCGAGGGGTGAACAGTGAGGGTCACCATTAGACCGAGGGGTGAACAGTGAGGGTCACCATTAGACCGAGGGGTGAACAGTGAGGGTCACCATTAGACCGAGGGGTGAACAGTGAGGGTCACCATTAGACCGAGGGGTGAACAGTGAGGGTCACCATTAGACCGAGGGGTGAACAGTGAGGGTCACCATTAGACCGAGGGGTGAACAGTGAGGGTCACCATTAGACCGAGGGGTGAACAGTGAGGGTCACCATTAGACCGAGGGGTGAACAGTGAGGGTCACCATTAGACCGAGGGGTGAACAGTGAGGGTCACCATTAGACCGAGGGGTGAACAGTGAGGGTCACCATTAGACCGAGGGGTGAACAGTGAGGGTCACCATTAGACCGAGGGGTGAACAGTGAGGGTCACCATTAGACCGAGGGGTGAACAGTGAGGGTCACCATTAGACCGAGGGGTGAACAGTGAGGGTCACCATTAGACCGAGGGGTGAACAGTGAGGGTCACCATTAGACCGAGGGGTGAACAGTGAGGGTCACCATTAGACCGAGGGGTGAACAGTGAGGGTCACCATTAGACCGAGGGGTGAACAGTGAGGGTCACCATTAGACCGAGGGGTGAACAGTGAGGGTCACCATTAGACCGAGGGGTGAACAGTGAGGGTCACCATTAGACCGAGGGGTGAACAGTGAGGGTCACCATTAGACCGAGGGGTGAACAGTGAGGGTCACCATTAGACCGAGGGGTGAACAGTGAGGGTCACCATTAGACCGAGGGGTGAACAGTGAGGGTCACCATTAGACCGAGGGGTGAACAGTGAGGGTCACCATTAGACCGAGGGGTGAACAGTGAGGGTCACCATTAGACCGAGGGGTGAACAGTGAGGGTCACCATTAGACCGAGGGGTGAACAGTGAGGGTCACCATTAGACCGAGGGGTGAACAGTGAGGGTCACCATTAGACCGAGGGGTGAACAGTGAGGGTCACCATTAGACCGAGGGGTGAACAGTGAGGGTCACCATTAGACCGAGGGGTGAACAGTGAGGGTCACCATTAGACCGAGGGGTGAACAGTGAGGGTCACCATTAGACCGAGGGGTGAACAGTGAGGGTCACCATTAGACCGAGGGGTGAACAGTGAGGGTCACCATTAGACCGAGGGGTGAACAGTGAGGGTCACCATTAGACCGAGGGGTGAACAGTGAGGGTCACCATTAGACCGAGGGGTGAACAGTGAGGGTCACCATTAGACCGAGGGGTGAACAGTGAGGGTCACCATTAGACCGAGGGGTGAACAGTGAGGGTCACCATTAGACCGAGGGGTGAACAGTGAGGGTCACCATTAGACCGAGGGGTGAACAGTGAGGGTCACCATTAGACCGAGGGGTGAACAGTGAGGGTCACCATTAGACCGAGGGGTGAACAGTGAGGGTCACCATTAGACCGAGGGGTGAACAGTGAGGGTCACCATTAGACCGAGGGGTGAACAGTGAGGGTCACCATTAGACCGAGGGGTGAACAGTGAGGGTCACCATTAGACCGAGGGGTGAACAGTGAGGGTCACCATTAGACCGAGGGGTGAACAGTGAGGGTCACCATTAGACCGAGGGGTGAACAGTGAGGGTCACCATTAGACCGAGGGGTGAACAGTGAGGGTCACCATTAGACCGAGGGGTGAACAGTGAGGGTCACCATTAGACCGAGGGGTGAACAGTGAGGGTCACCATTAGACCGAGGGGTGAACAGTGAGGGTCACCATTAGACCGAGGGGTGAACAGTGAGGGTCACCATTAGACCGAGGGGTGAACAGTGAGGGTCACCATTAGACCGAGGGGTGAACAGTGAGGGTCACCATTAGACCGAGGGGTGAACAGTGAGGGTCACCATTAGACCGAGGGGTGAACAGTGAGGGTCACCATTAGACCGAGGGGTGAACAGTGAGGGTCACCATTAGACCGAGGGGTGAACAGTGAGGGTCACCATTAGACCGAGGGGTGAACAGTGAGGGTCACCATTAGACCGAGGGGTGAACAGTGAGGGTCACCATTAGACCGAGGGGTGAACAGTGAGGGTCACCATTAGACCGAGGGGTGAACAGTGAGGGTCACCATTAGACCGAGGGGTGAACAGTGAGGGTCACCATTAGACCGAGGGGTGAACAGTGAGGGTCACCATTAGACCGAGGGGTGAACAGTGAGGGTCACCATTAGACCGAGGGGTGAACAGTGAGGGTCACCATTAGACCGAGGGGTGAACAGTGAGGGTCACCATTAGACCGAGGGGTGAACAGTGAGGGTCACCATTAGACCGAGGGGTGAACAGTGAGGGTCACCATTAGACCGAGGGGTGAACAGTGAGGGTCACCATTAGACCGAGGGGTGAACAGTGAGGGTCACCATTAGACCGAGGGGTGAACAGTGAGGGTCACCATTAGACCGAGGGGTGAACAGTGAGGGTCACCATTAGACCGAGGGGTGAACAGTGAGGGTCACCATTAGACCGAGGGGTGAACAGTGAGGGTCACCATTAGACCGAGGGGTGAACAGTGAGGGTCACCATTAGACCGAGGGGTGAACAGTGAGGGTCACCATTAGACCGAGGGGTGAACAGTGAGGGTCACCATTAGACCGAGGGGTGAACAGTGAGGGTCACCATTAGACCGAGGGGTGAACAGTGAGGGTCACCATTAGACCGAGGGGTGAACAGTGAGGGTCACCATTAGACCGAGGGGTGAACAGTGAGGGTCACCATTAGACCGAGGGGTGAACAGTGAGGGTCACCATTAGACCGAGGGGTGAACAGTGAGGGTCACCATTAGACCGAGGGGTGAACAGTGAGGGTCACCATTAGACCGAGGGGTGAACAGTGAGGGTCACCATTAGACCGAGGGGTGAACAGTGAGGGTCACCATTAGACCGAGGGGTGAACAGTGAGGGTCACCATTAGACCGAGGGGTGAACAGTGAGGGTCACCATTAGACCGAGGGGTGAACAGTGAGGGTCACCATTAGACCGAGGGGTGAACAGTGAGGGTCACCATTAGACCGAGGGGTGAACAGTGAGGGTCACCATTAGACCGAGGGGTGAACAGTGAGGGTCACCATTAGACCGAGGGGTGAACAGTGAGGGTCACCATTAGACCGAGGGGTGAACAGTGAGGGTCACCATTAGACCGAGGGGTGAACAGTGAGGGTCACCATTAGACCGAGGGGTGAACAGTGAGGGTCACCATTAGACCGAGGGGTGAACAGTGAGGGTCACCATTAGACCGAGGGGTGAACAGTGAGGGTCACCATTAGACCGAGGGGTGAACAGTGAGGGTCACCATTAGACCGAGGGGTGAACAGTGAGGGTCACCATTAGACCGAGGGGTGAACAGTGAGGGTCACCATTAGACCGAGGGGTGAACAGTGAGGGTCACCATTAGACCGAGGGGTGAACAGTGAGGGTCACCATTAGACCGAGGGGTGAACAGTGGGGTCACCATTAGACCGAGGGGTGAACAGTGAGGGTCACCATTAGACCGAGGGGTGAACAGTGAGGGTCACCATTAGACCGAGGGGTGAACAGTGAGGGTCACCATTAGACCGAGGGGTGAACAGTGAGGGTCACCATTAGACCGAGGGGTGAACAGTGAGGGTCACCATTAGACCGAGGGGTGAACAGTGAGGGTCACCATTAGACCGAGGGGTGAACAGTGAGGGTCACCATTAGACCGAGGGGTGAACAGTGAGGGTCACCATTAGACCGAGGGGTGAACAGTGAGGGTCACCATTAGACCGAGGGGTGAACAGTGAGGGTCACCATTAGACCGAGGGGTGAACAGTGAGGGTCACCATTAGACCGAGGGGTGAACAGTGAGGGTCACCATTAGACCGAGGGGTGAACAGTGAGGGTCACCATTAGACCGAGGGGTGAACAGTGAGGGTCACCATTAGACCGAGGGGTGAACAGTGAGGGTCACCATTAGACCGAGGGGTGAACAGTGAGGGTCACCATTAGACCGAGGGGTGAACAGTGAGGGTCACCATTAGACCGAGGGGTGAACAGTGAGGGTCACCATTAGACCGAGGGGTGAACAGTGAGGGTCACCATTAGACCGAGGGGTGAACAGTGAGGGTCACCATTAGACCGAGGGGTGAACAGTGAGGGTCACCATTAGACCGAGGGGTGAACAGTGAGGGTCACCATTAGACCGAGGGGTGAACAGTGAGGGTCACCCATTAGACCGAGGGGTGAACAGTGAGGTCACCATTAGACCGAGGGGTGAACAGTGAGGGTCACCATTAGACCGAGGGGTGAACAGTGAGGTCACCATTAGACCGAGGGGTGAACAGTGAGGGTCACCATTAGACCGAGGGGTGAACAGTGAGCGTCACCATTAGACCGAGGGGTGAACAGTGGGGTCACCATTAGACCGAGGGGTGAACAGTGGGGTCACCATTAGACCGAGGGGTGAACAGTGGGGTCACCATTAGACCGAGGGGTGAACAGTGGGGTCACCATTAGACCGAGGGGTGAACAGTGAGGGTCACCATTAGACCGAGGGGTGAACAGTGAGCGTCACCATTAGACCGAGGGGTGAACAGTGGGGTCACCATTAGACCGAGGGGTGAACAGTGGGGTCACCATTAGACCGAGGGGTGAACAGTGGGGTCACCATTAGACCGAGGGGTGAACAGTGAGGGTCACCATTAGACCGAGGGGTGAACAATGAGGGTCACCATTAGACCGAGGGGTGAACAGTGAGGTCACCATTAGACCGAGGGGTGAACAGTGAGGGTCACCATTAGACCGAGGGGTGAACAGTGAGGTCACCATTAGACCGAGGAGTGAACAGTGAGGGTCACCATTAGACCGAGGGGTGAACAGTGGGGTCACCATTAGACCGAGGAGTGAACAGTGAGGGTCACCATTAGACCGAGGGGTGAACAGTGGGGTCACCATTAGACCGAGGAGTGAACAGTGAGGGTCACCATTAGACCGAGGGGTGAACAGTGAGGTCACCATTAGACCGAGGGGTGAACAGTGAGCGTCACCATTAGACCGAGGGGTGAACAGTGAGGGTCACCATTAGACCGAGGAGTGAACAGTGAGGTCACCATTAGACCGAGGGGTGAACAGTGAGCGTCACCATTAGACCGAGGGGTGAACAGTGAGGGTCACCATTAGACCGAGGAGTGAACAGTGAGGTCACCATTAGACCGAGGGGTGAACAGTGAGGGTCACCATTAGACCGAGGGGTGAACAGTGGGGTCACCATTAGACCGAGGGGTGAACAGTGAGGGTCACCATTAGACCGAGGGGTGAACAGTGAGGTCACCATTAGACCGAGGGGTGAACAGTGAGGGTCACCATTAGACCGAGGGGTGAACAGTGGGGTCACCATTAGACCGAGGGGTGAACAGTGAGGGTCACCATTAGACCGAGGGGTGAACAGTGGGGTCACCATTAGACCGAGGGGTGAACAGTGAGGGTCACCATTAGACCGAGGAGTGAACAGTGAGCGTCACCATTAGACCGAGGGGTGAACAGTGGGGTCAC
This sequence comes from Somniosus microcephalus, assembly GCF_052327205.1. Taxonomy (NCBI): domain Eukaryota; kingdom Metazoa; phylum Chordata; class Chondrichthyes; order Squaliformes; family Somniosidae; genus Somniosus; species Somniosus microcephalus. The sequence continues at coordinate 60,728,865 of NC_141010.1, read as the reverse complement.
CATTAGACCGAGGGGTGAACAGTGAGGGTCACCATTAGACCGAGGGGTGAACAGTGAGGGTCACCATTAGACCGAGGGGTGAACAGTGAGGGTCACCATTAGACCGAGGAGTGAACAGTGAGCGTCACCATTAGACCGAGGGGTGAACAGTGAGGGTCACCATTAGACCGAGGGGTGAACAGTGAGGGTCACCATTAGACCGAGGGGTGAACAGTGAGGGTCACCATTAGACCGAGGGGTGAACAGTGAGGGTCACCATTAGACCGAGGGGTGAACAGTGAGGGTCACCATTAGACCGAGGGGTGAACAGTGAGGTCACCATTAGACCGAGGGGTGAACAGTGAGGGTCACCATTAGACCGAGGGGTGAACAGTGAGGTCACCATTAGACCGAGGGGTGAACAGTGAGGGTCACCATTAGACCGAGGGGTGAACAGTGGGGTCACCATTAGACCGAGGGGTGAACAGTGAGGGTCACCATTAGACCGAGGGGTGAACAGTGGGGTCACCATTAGACCGAGGGGTGAACAGTGAGGGTCACCATTAGACCGAGGAGTGAACAGTGAGCGTCACCATTAGACCGAGGGGTGAACAGTGGGGTCACCATTAGACCGAGGGGTGAACAGTGAGGGTCACCATTAGACCGAGGGGTGAACAGTGAGGGTCACCATTAGACCGAGGGGTGAACAGTGAGGGTCACCATTAGACCGAGGAGTGAACAGTGAGCGTCACCATTAGACCGAGGGGTGAACAGTGAGGGTCACCATTAGACCGAGGGGTGAACAGTGAGGGTCACCATTAGACCGAGGGGTGAACAGTGAGGGTCACCATTAGACCGAGGGGTGAACAGTGAGGGTCACCATTAGACCGAGGGGTGAACAGTGAGGGTCACCATTAGACCGAGGGGTGAACAGTGGGGTCACCATTAGACCGAGGGGTGAACAGTGAGCGTCACCATTAGACCGAGGGGTGAACAGTGAGGGTCACCATTAGACCGAGGGGTGAACAGTGGGGGTCACCATTAGACCGAGGGGTGAACAGTGAGGTCACCATTAGACCGAGGAGTGAACAGTGGGGGTCACCATTAGACCGAGGGGTGAACAGTGAGGTCACCATTAGACCGAGGAGTGAACAGTGGGGGTCACCATTAGACCGAGGGGTGAACAGTGAGCGTCACCATTAGACCGAGGGGTGAACAGTGAGCGTCACCATTAGACCGAGGGGTGAACAGTGAGGGTCACCATTAGACCGAGGGGTGAACAGTGAGGGTCACCATTAGACCGAGGAGTGAACAGTGAGGGTCACCATTAGACCGAGGGGTGAACAGTGAGGGTCACCATTAGACCGAGGGGTGAACAGTGAGGGTCACCATTAGACCGAGGGGTGAACAGTGGACATAAGACTCCTCGAATGAGTTAGCACCCGCAGTGCTCGGTGTCATTTACTACTGTTAATATCAAAGACTAGTTCAGAACGACACACTTCTTAATTCAATCTATATTAATTTAGGGGTTCTTCCGATCTCCTGCTGTAACTTTGGCAGCAACCCCAAACAACCGCTTACACAGTTTCTTCAGGGTGTCTCCAGTGCATGCCAACCTTCCTCCGAGGTTACAGCGGGAGATAGGGAGAAACCCTGTGGGAATTGTACCTCTATGTATAAAGTGGATTTCAGTAAGGCCTTCGATAAAGTCCCGCACAGGAGACTGGTCAAGAAGGTAAGAGCCCATGGAATCCAGGGTGCCTTGGCACATTGGATACAAAACTGGCTTAGTGGCAGAAGGCAGAGGGTGATGGTCGAAGGTTGTTTTTGTGACTGGAAACCTGTGGCCAGTGGGGTACCACAGGGATCGGTGCTGGGTCCCTTGCTGTTTGTGGTCTACATTAATGACTTGGATATGAATGTAAAGGGTATGATCAGTAAATTCGCGGATGATACTAAAATTGGTAGGGTGGTAAATAGCGAGGAGGGTAGCCTCAGTCTGCAGAACGATATAGATGGGTTGGTCAGATGGGCGGAACAGTGGCAAATGGAATTTAACCCGGAAAAGTGCGAGGTGATGCACTTTGGGGGGTCTAACAAGGCAAGGGAATACACAATGAAGGGAAAGACCCTAGGCAAGACGGAGGGTCAGAGGGATCTGGGTGTGCAGGTACACAGATCCCTGAAGGCGGCGGAACAGGTGGATAAGGTGGTAAAAAAGGCATATGGGATACTTGCCTTCATTAGCCGAGGCATAGAATATAAGAGCAAGGAGGTTATGATGGAGCTGTATAAAACACTGGTTAGGCCACAGCTGGAATACTGTGTGCAGTTCTGGTCGCCACACTACAGGAAAGATGTGATCGCGTTAGAGAGGGTGCAGAGGAGGTTCACCAGGATGTTACCAGGGCTGGAGCGCTTCAGCTATGAAGAGAGACTGGGCAGATTGGGTTTGTTTTCCTTGGAGCAGAGGAGGCTGAGGGGGGACATGATTGAGGTGTACAAAATTGTGAGGGGCATAGATAGGATGGATGCTGAGGAGCTTTTCCCCTTAGTAGAGGGGTCAATAACTAGGGGGCATAGATTCAAGGTAAAGGGCGGGAGGTTTAGAGGGGATTTGAGAAAGAACTTTTTCACCCAGAGGGTGGTTGGAGTCTGGAACTCACTGCCTGAAAGGGTTGTGGAGGCAGAAACCCTCACAACATTTAAGAAGCATTTGGATGAGCATTTGAAATGCCATAGCATACAAGGCTACGGGCCAAATGCTGGAATATGGGATTAGATTAGACAGGGCTTGATGGCCGGCATGGACACGATGGGCCGAAGGGCCTCTATCCGTGCTGTATTACTCTATGACTCTATGACTATGACTCTAAACTCACTGTACCAGGTGAGACACTTGCTTCCTGTAACATTCACTCTTTTCAGTCAGTCACACAAACCATAGGCAATTTCATTGTACCACACTTGCTGGCTCATTCTTTCCACCCGGCGTCCTCTCAGCCCTGATTTGCACCTTCTCAATAGGTAAATTACTGCTCCATGATCTGATGCAAAAGAAACTAAACACAACCCAACAGTTCCAAGCCAGAGGTAAATGAAGGAAAATCTAAACTTTTTTTGACAATTAAGATAATTTACACTTTCTACCTCCTGCACTTGGCTCTATCTTATAGGTGAAAAGCAATCTTAAGCTACAGTGTGTTTCAACTATCTCTTCTCTTCCTCTCCCCAAGAATATACAGTCCTCCACTGTCTCCACCTTGCTAACTGACTGCAGCCTGACCACAGGAATAAATCTGCCAGCCTTAAAAAGTACACACACCAACATTCTCTGAGGTGGTATAATGTCCCTGTCCTTAGAATGGTTGCCTTGTGAGCAGCAGCACAGGACATTCACTACTCGTACACTAGAAACACTGGCAGCTTTTTCATGGTAATGTATGCAAGGATAATTGTTCACTTTTCCCATTCAGTTACAGGACAACACCAAATGATGGGAGCTGCTTCAGGTAAATGCTTCACTATGGTGAAGGGCTCAAATCCCCGGGGACAGTGGTTAAAAACGAGGAAGTTAGGAGTAAGAAGGGAAGTCGGGACAATCTTTTCACCCGGAAGGGAAATCTAAAGTCTGGAATAAGTTACTCAGTGAGGACACTCAAGTGGACAGTGTAAATGAGACTGAGGCGCAATCCGACGTGTTTCTGGGAGGAGAAGGAATTAATGAAGGAACAGACTTCTGGCTTGGGGGAGGGCAGGGGAGAGGAGGTGTTTGCTGCGCTGTTGGGAAGTGTGTGCATGAAGACATCAGGCGAGCAGGAGCAGGCCAGGCTGCGAAGGAGTTAAGTACAGAGTATGATAGTGGGTATGGCACTGGATTAGCAACCAGTGGTAGTGGCAAGTTCAAATCCCAGCATGGCAAGCTGTGAACAGGAATTTGGAAAAGCTGGCCAGTTGTGGGCTGGCATCAGGAAAAATGACCAAGAAATCTGCTGGATGCATGGGATCCTGCCCCCACCCCCACCCCGGCATACACACAACTTCAGACTTCAATGTCTAGCAATAAATTCAGCCTTGGCGTGAATAACGGAGTGAGGGGTACCCACGGACCGGACCCCAACAGAGTACTGGTCATCATAAATACTGCCCTCTCAACGCGTGAACAGAATACCATCGAGCTGCCCCATACAACTCGCTCAGTGGGTTAGTTCTGCTGCAGGTCCGATTGCCAATCATGTATTCAAATCTCATAACACAAAGAAGCCCCAATGGTCCAACTTCAGCAGCAGCAGACCCAGACCCCGATAAAGCTTCCTCGGGAAAGAGCTGGGGTTAAACTGGCAGTCAATAAATGAACGGAGAGTGCGAGGAGAGCATACCTTCTCAGCAGCCATGCTAGGGCACTTCCAGTTGTACAGGTAATACTGCAAGTTGCCATCCCCAATTCCAAATTTCAGCTTTTCTAGGAAGGTTTTGTTTTCCATTAGATCCAGTGCATTGAAAACATCAAATCCTTTCTATTGAGAGAGAAAAAAAACAATGGAATAAACAGGAACATCAGACACAGGGCAAAGCTGCCCTGCAGTATCTGCACAGTGACAAACATTTTTCACAGGGATACCTTTGAGGATTAACACTCAAGGACAGCAGGCAAATGGGAACACCATCACCTGCAAGTTCCCCTCCAAGTCACACACCATCCTGACTTGGAAATATATCGCTGTTCCTTCATCGTCGCTGGGTCAAAATCCTGGAACTCCCTCCCTAACAGCACTGTGGGAGCACCTTCACCACACGGACTGCAGCGGTTCAAGGCGGCTCACCACCACCTTCTCGAGGGGCAATAAATGCTGTCCTCGCCAGCGATGCCAACATCCCGGCAACAAATACAAAAAAACATCCAGGGCTTTTAAAATATTTTCTGTGTGTTGAAAGTAAGGATGTTAATGCTGGGAATAGAATACTTTTCATTTTAGGTACCCAGTGTCAGAATCAAACACTCCCAGGGCAGGTACAGCACGGGTTAGATACAGAGTAAAGCTCCCTCTACACTGTCCCATCAAACACTCCCAGGGCAGGTACAGCACGGGTTAGATACAGAGTAAAGCTCCCTCTACACTGTCCCATCAAACACTCCCAGGGCAGGTACAGCACGGGTTAGATACAGAGTAAAGCTCCTACTACACTGTCCCAGCAAACACTCCCAGGGCAGGTACAGCACGGGTCAGATACAGAGTAAAGCTCCCTCTACACTATCCCATCAAACACTCCCAGGGCAGGTACAGCACGGGTCAGATACAGAGTAAAGCTCCCTCTACACTGTCCCATCAAACACTCCCACTTGGCAAAATGTTGGAGTCCATTATTAAGGAAACAGTAACAGAGCATTTGGATAAACATAATTTAATAGGACAGAGTCAGCATGGTTTTATGAAGGGGAAGACATGTTTGACAAATTTGCTCGAATTCTTTGAGGATGTAACATACAGGGTGGATAAAGGGGAACCAGTGGATGTAGTGCATTTGGACTTCCAAAAGGCATTTGACAAGGTTCCACACAAAAGATTACTGATCAAGATAAAAAATCACGGGATTGGGGGTAATATACTGGCATGGGTGGAAGATTGGCTATCTAACAGAAAACAAAAAGAGTTGGGATAAATGGTTCATTCTCGGGCTGGCAATCAGTAACTAGTGGTGTTCCGCAGGGGTCAGTGCTGGGACCCCAACTCTTTACAATCTATATTAACGATTTGGAGGAAGGGACCGAGTGCAACATATCCAAGTTTGCCGACGATACAAACATGGGAGGAAAAGCAGTGAGTGAGAAGGACATAAAAAACCTGCAAAAGGACAGACAGGCTAAGTGAGTGGGCAGAGATTTGGCAGATGGAATATAATGTTGGAAAGTGTGAGGTTATGCACTTTGGCAGAAAAAATCAAAGAGCAAGTTATTATCTAAATGGAGAGAAACTGCAAAGTGCTACAGTACAAAGGGATCTGGGGGTCCTGGTGCATGAAACACAAAAAGTTAGTGTGCAGGTGCAGCAGGTGATCAGGAAGGCCAATGGAATCTTGGCTTTTATTGAAAGGGGGATGGAGTATAAAAACAGGGAAGTCTTGCTGCAGTTATACAGGGTATTGGTGAGGCCACACCTGGAATACTGCGTGCAGTTTTGGTTTCCATATTTAAGAAAAGATATACTTGCTCTCGAGGCGGTTCAGAGAAGGTTCACTCGGTTGATTCCGGAGATGAGGGGGTTGACGTATGAGGAAAGGTTGAGTAGGTTGGGACTTTACTCATTGGAGTTCAGAAGAATGAGAGGCGATCTTATCGAAACATATAAGATTGTGAGGGGGCTTGATCGGGTGGATGCGGGGAGGATGTTTCCACTGATGGATGAGACTAGAACTAGGGGGCATAATCTTAGAATAAGGGGCTGCCCTTTCAAAACTGAGATGAGGAGAAACTTCTTCACTCAGAGGGTAGTAAATCTATGGAATTTGCTACCTCAGAGAGCTGTGGAAGCTGCAACATTAAATAAATTTAAAACGTAGATAGACAGTTTCCTAGCAGATAAGGGAATTAGGGGTTACGGGGAGAGGGCAGGGAAGTGGACGTGAGTCTAGATTCGGATCAGCCATGATCCTATTGAATGGCGGAGCAGGCCCGAGGGGCCATATGGCCTACTCCTGCTCCTACTTCTTATGTTCCCAGGGCAGGTACAGCATGGGTTAGATTCAGAGTAAAGCTCCCTTTACAATGTACCCTAGCCAAACTCTCAGTAGAGCATCTCCTATTGTACCAGTGTAACTTTTTCCAACTCCCACACCAGCCAAGACGTGTCCTGGCTGCGTTTGTCCATTCCTGCTGAACTGGGGGCTGCTTTGTGCTGTGGGCCCACACTGACCATGCTCATGGAAGCTGGAATATTTGTAAGTTTTAGCGTGGTTGATTGTTTCTCTACGCTGATACAGTCTGTGCACAGCTGCTGAGTCGCTGCCATCACAATGGCCAAAGTGTCCCCTCCATCGAAGGACAGCAGCCAGTGTTCACACACTGTGGGGATCCAGGAGTTGAATGTACCAGGCCTGGGCGCACACAGTAAAATTAGAGAGAGACCACAATAACAGTACCGAGCCATGATGCACAGGTAAACTCAGCAGTCCCAGCTCTCCAGCTTCTTGTTGACTGTTCTAACACCCTGTACTTTCGGAAAGCCCCTCCCTTGGCCTCAGGCAATGGCCGGCCCAACATTCAGATCATGTGTTCAGCACCAAAGTATTGAGATCCAAAGACCCCCTTTGCTTCACCCCTGCCCCTGATCTGCTGTGTCTGCTTGGCCTGGTTCACAGCTGGGCAGAAATCCAGATTTTGCAGTGGGGTTTTCAAACCGGTTCCAGGGAGGTTTCTTCATCTTAGAGGGCAGGGGTGGGGAGGCTGGCTCTGGTCGGCCAAAGATTCCTGCTGCAAACAGCTCTCAGCTGGTTATTCTGGTCTACCTCAGTCAGTGTTTGTTCGTGCATTTGCAGTACAGCGAGAGATGGGGTGCGGTGAGGAATTGTGACCCTTTCCATGGCTGAAGGTGGAGATTGGTGCACGGTGGCATAGTGGTTAGCACTGTTGCCTCACAGCGCCAGGGACCCGGGTTCGAATCCGGCCTCGGGTGACTGTATGTGTGGAGTTTGCACATTCTCCCCGTGTTTGCGTGGGTTTCCTCCGGGTGCTCCGGTTTCCTCCCACAGTCCAAAGATGTGCGGGTTAGGTTGATTGGCTATGATAAAAATTGACCCTTAGTGTTAGGGGGATTAAATATGTGGGGTTACGGGGATAGGGTGGGATATGTGTTGGTGTAGGGGTTACGGGGATCGGGTGGGATATGTGTCGGTGCAGGCTCGATGGGCCGAAATGGCCTCTATCTGCACTGTGAGGTTTCTGTGATTCGGGGGGGGGGACAAAACACGCATGTCAAACCTAGCTCTTGGAGCTAGGGGAGGGGGGAGGAGAGCAGCCGTTTACATGTAATGTATTGGACTGAAGATGTGGCAGTATACTGCTGCTCCCACCCTTTTTCAGGGTGGCTGGTATAAAGGGACTAAGCTGATACCAGTACATTAGTAGCTAAAGATCTTGAATCCATTCAGATTCCACTGACGGTCCTATCAGGTGGCAGGATAGGACCTGATGCTCTGGGATTGGTGCAGGCCATGACTAGGGGGAGGAATGGGATACATGTGTGGAATGGTGAAGGGGTTAAATTGAACCCTCTCAGAATTCAGACAGCCGAGGTGACCACTAATTAAGTGATGCCAGCAAAATTTAAATCAGAACAAAGGAGTGGGGTCATGTGAAAATGAACAAGAACTAAAAGAAACCAGGTTGAGATAAGAAATATCACAATATAAAAATTGACTTACGTAAAAAGGCAAAACTAAACAAAGGACAGACTAAAAAGTGCTATGTGAAAAACAAAGATAAGACAGTACAGATTGAAAAGTGCCACTCTCACTAGCCTTGCACAAAAGACAGTGTGAGAAGCTTCGAAAAACCAAGATAAGACGCAGTTGTGGGACCAGACAGAATATGTGCCTTTTGTGTAAGCGATAAGGAATATGCTGCTTTAGCTAAAAATTGTACACACAGCAGAATATGGGGTCATGGGAATTTGACCTGTGACCAAAGGCATAGTAAGATGTAACTAACCTTTACAAATACTGAAAAGAATAAATAAGCCATATGTGATCGGGTGATTATTGTAATACAATGTGATTGGATGAAAATAGAATAAAAAGCTGTACAAACCAAGAGAGAACGAGAAGGGTGTCACTAGACCGCGGGGTCTATCACCTTCTCCCAGAACGTTCTGTTATTAAACTGTGTACTTTTACTTTAAGACAGACTCGAGTGAATTTATTTTCACCAACAAATGGTGAGCCAGTCTGGATGAGAAACAAGTACATTTAGCAAC
>NC_141010.1:60712414-60714914 GCF_052327205.1 Somniosus microcephalus | reverse complement strand
CGCGAGAGAGAGCGAGAGCGCGAGAGAGAGCGAGAGCGCGAGAGAGAGCGAGAGCGCGAGAGAGCGCGCGAGAGAGCGAGCGAGAGAGAGCGAGAGCGCGAGAGAGAGCGAGAGCGCGAGAGAGAGCGAGAGCGCGAGAGGGGAGAGAGCGAGAGCGCGAGAGAGAGCGAGAGCGCGAGAGAGAGCGAGAGCGCGAGAGAGAGCGAGAGCGCGAGAGAGAGCGAGAGCGCGAGAGAGAGCGAGAGCGCGAGAGAGAGCGAGAGAGCGAGAGCGAGAGAGAGCGAGAGCGCGAGAGAGAGGCGAGAGCGCGAGAGAGAGCGAGAGCGCGAGAGAGAGCGCGAGAGCGCGAGAGAGGAGAGCGCGAGAGAGAGCGAGAGCGCGAGAGAGCGAGAGCGCGAGAGAGAGCGAGAGCGCGAGAGAGAGCGAGAGCGCGAGAGAGAGCGAGAGCGCGAGAGAGAGCGAGAGCGCGAGAGAGCGCGAGAGCGAGAGCGCGAGAGAGAGCGAGAGCGCGAGAGAGAGCGAGAGCGCGAGAGAGAGCGAGAGCGCGAGAGAGAGCGAGAGCGCGAGAGAGAGCGAGGAGCGCGAGAGAGAGCGAGAGCGCGAGAGAGAGCGAGAGCGCGAGAGAGAGCGAGAGCGCGAGAGAGAGCGAGAGCGCGAGAGAGAGCGAGAGCGCGAGAGAGAGCGAGAGCGCGAGAGCGCGAGAGAGCGAGAGAGAGCGAGAGCGCGAGAGAGAGCGAGAGAGCGCGAGAGAGAGCGAGAGCGCGAGAGAGAGCGAGAGCGCGAGAGCGCGAGAGAGCGAGAGGAGAGCGAGAGCGCGAGAGCGCGAGAGAGAGCGAGAGCGCGAGAGGAGAGCTGAGCGCGAGCGAGAGCGCGAGAGAGAGCGAGAGCGCGAGGAGAGAGCGAGAGCGCGAGAGCGCGAGAGAGAGCGAGAGAGAGCCGAGGGAGAGCGAGAGCGGCGAGGGCGAGAGCGCGAGGGCGAGCGGAGAGCGCGAGCGCGAGGGAGCGACGAGAGCGCGAGGGCGAGAGCGAGAGCGCGAGGGGAGAGCGAGAGCGCGAGGAGAGAGCGATGAGCGCGAGGGAGAGCGAGAGCGCGAGGGAGAGCGAGAGCGCGAGGGAGAGCGAGAGCGCGAGGGAGAGCGAGAGCGCGAGAGGGAGAGCGAGAGCGCGAGGGAGAGCGAGAGCGCGAGGAGAGGCGAGAGCGCGAGGGAGAGCGAGAGCGCGAGGGAGAGGCGAGAGCGCGAGGGAGGGAGCGAGAGCGCGAGGAGAGAGCTGAGAGCGCGAGGGAGAGAGGCGAGAGCGCGAGGGAGAGAGCGAGAGCGCGAGGGAGAGAGCGAGAGCGCGAGGGAGAGAGCGAGAGCGCGAGGGGAGAGAGCGAGAGCGCGAGAGGGGGGCGAGGAGCGCGAGAGGGGGCGAGAGCGCGAGAGGGGGCGAGAGCGCGAGAGGGGGCGAGAGCGCGAGAGGGGGGCGAGCGCCGAGAGGAGAGAGGGGCGCGAGAGGGGCGAGAGCGCGAGGAGGGGGCGAGAGCGCGAGAGGGGGCGAGAGCGCGAGAGGGGCGAGAGCGGCGAGAGCGCGAGAGGGGGCGAGAGCGCGAGAGGGGGCGAGAGAGCGGCGAGAGGGGGCGAGAGCGCGAGAGGGGGCGAGAGCGCGAGAGGGGGGCGAGAGCGCGCGAGAGGGGGCGAGAGCGCGAGAGGGGGCGAGAGCGCGAGAGGGGGCGAGAGCGCGAGAGGGGGCGAGAGCGCGAGAGGGGGCGAGAGCGCGCGAGAGGGGGCGAGAGCGCGCGCGAGAGGGGGCGAGAGCGCGCGAGAGGGGGCGAGAGAGCGCGAGAGGGGGCGAGAGAGGCGAGAGGGGCGAGAGCGGGCGAGAGAGGGGAGAGGGCAGAGCGGGCGCGAAGTGAGCGGGCGAGAGGGCGAGAGCGGGGCGAGCGCGCGCGAGAGGGGGCGCGAGAGGGGGCAGAGCGCGGCGCGAGAGGGGGCGAGAAGCGCGCGCGAGGAGGGGGCGAGAGAGGCGCGCGAGAGAGGGGGCGAGAGCGCGCGCGAGAGGGGGCGAGAGAGCGCAGCGCGAGAGAGGGGGCGAGAGCGCGCGCGAGAGGGGGCGGAGAGCGCGCGCGAGAGGGGGCGAGAGCGCGCGATGAGATGGGGGCGAGAGAGCGCGCGAGAGGGGGCGAAGCTCGAGAGAGGGCAGAGCGCAGAGAGGGGGCGAGAGCGCGCGCGAGAGGGGGCGAGAGCAGCGCGAGAGAGGGGGCGAGAGCGCGAGAGAGGGGGCGAGAGCGCGAGAGAGGGGGCAGAGAGCGCGAGAGAGGGGGCGAGAGCGCGAGAGAGGGGGCGAGAGCGCGAGAGAGGGGGCGAGAGCGCGAGGAGGGGGCGAAGAGGCGAGAGAGGTGGGCAGACGAGCGCGAGAGAGGGGGCGGGAGAGCGCGAGAGAGGGGGCGACTGAGCGCGAGAGAGGGGGCGAGAGCGCGAGAGAGGGGGCGAGAGCTGCGAGAGAGGGGGCGAGAGCGCGA
>NC_141010.1:60598502-60711914 GCF_052327205.1 Somniosus microcephalus | reverse complement strand
CGAGGGCGCGAGAGAGGGCGAGGGCGCGAGAGAGGGCGAGGGGCGCTGAGAGAGGGCGAGGGCGCGAGAGAGGGCGAGGGGCGCGAGAGAGGGCGAGGGCGCGAGAGAGGGCGAGGGCTGCGGGCGAGGGCTGAGGGCGCGAGAGAGGGCGAGGGCGCGAGAGAGGGCGAGGGCGCGAGAGAGGGCGAGGGGCGCGAGAGAGGGCGAGGGCGCGAGAGAGGGCGAGGGCGCGAGAGAGGGCGAGGGCGCGAGAGAGAGCGCGAGGGCGCGAGAGAGAGCGCGAGAGAGAGCGAGAGAGGGCGCGAGAGAGCGACGAGAGAGGGCGAGAGCGCGAGAGAGGGCGAGAGCGCGAGAGAGGCGAGAGCGCGAGAGAGGGCGAGAGCGCGAGAGAGAGGCGAGAGCGCTGAGAGAGGGCGAGAGCGCGAGAGAGGGCGAGCGCGAGAGAGGGCGAGAGCGCGAGAGAGGGCGAGAGCGCGAGAGAGGGCGAGAGCGCTGAGAGAGGGCTGAGAGCGCGAGAGAGGGCGAGAGAGGCGAAGAGCGCGAGAGAGGGCGAGAGAGCGCGAGAGAGGGCGAAGAGCGCGAGAGAGGGCGAGAGCGCGAGAGAGAGGGCGAGAGCGCGAGAGAGGGGCTGAGAGCGCGAGAGAGGCGAGAGAGCGAGAGCGAGAGAGCGAGCGAGGAGCGCGAGAGAGAGCGAGAGCGCGAGAGTGAGCGAGAGAGGCGAGCGAGCGAGAGAGCGAGAGCGCGAGAGAGGCGAGAGCGCGAGAGAGAGCGAGAGCGCGAGAGAGCGAGAGAGGGCGAGAGCGGGAGAGAGCGAGAGAGCGAGAGCGCGAGAGAGGAGCGAGAGCGAGAGAGCGAGAGAGCGAGAGCGCGAGAGAGAGCGCGAGAGAGAGCGAGAGAGCGAGAGAGCGAGCGAGAGCGAGCGAGAGCGAGAGAGAGGAGCGAGAGCGCGAGAGAGAGCGAGAGCGCGAGAGAGAGCGAGAGCGCGAGAGAGAGCGAGAGCGCGAGAGAGAGGCGAGAGCGCGAGAGAGAGCGAGAGCGCGAGAGAGAGCGAGAGCGCGAGAGAGAGCGAGAGAGAGCGAGAGAGCGAGAGAGAGCGAGCGCGAGAGAGAGCGAGAGCGCGAGAGAGAGCGAGAGCGCGAGAGAGAGCGAGAGCGCGAGAGAGAGCGAGAGCGCGAGAGAGAGCGAGAGCGCGAGAGAGAGAGCGAGAGCGCGAGAGAGAGCGAGAGAGCGCGAGAGAGCGCGAGAGCGCGAGAGAGAGCGAGAGCGCGAGAGAGAGCGAGAGCGCGAGAGAGAGCGAGAGCGCGAGAGAGAGCGAGAGCGCGAGAGAGAGCGCGAGAGAGAGCGAGAGCGAGCGAGAGCGCGAGAGCGAGAGCGAGGGCGAGAGCGCGAGAGAGGAGCGAGAGCGCGAGAGAGGGCGAGAGAGCGAGAGCGAGAGCGCGAGAGAGAGCGAGAGAGCGCGAGAGAGAGCGAGAGCGCGAGAGAGAGCGAGAGCGCGAGAGAGAGCGAGAGCGCGAGAGAGAGCGAGAGCGCGAGAGAGAGCGAGAGCGCGAGAGAGAGCGAGAGCGAGAGCGCGAGAGAGGCGAGAGCGCGAGAGAGAGCGAGCGAGAGCGCGAGAGAGAGCGAGAGCGCGAGAGAGAGCGAGAGCGCGAGAGAGCGAGAGCGCGAGAGAGAGCGAGAGCGCGAGAGAGAGCGAGAGCGCGAGAGAGAGAGAGCGAGAGAGAGCGAGAGCGAGAGCGAGAGCGAGAGCGAGAGAGAGCGAGAGCGGGCGAGAGAGGGCGAGAGAGCGCGAGAGAGAGCGAGAGAGGCGAGAGAGAGCGAGAGCGCGAGAGAGAGCGAGAGCGCGAGAGAGAGCGAGAGCGCGAGAGAGAGCGAGAGAGAGCGAGAGAGAGCGAGAGCGCGAGAGAGAGGCGAGAGCGCGAGAGAGAGCGAGAGCGCGAGAGAGAGCGAGAGCGCGAGAGAGAGCGAGAGCGCGAGAGAGAGCGAGAGCGCGAGAGAGAGCGAGAGCGCGAGAGAGAGCGAGCGCGAGAGAGCGCGAGAGCGCGAGAGAGAGCGAGGGAGGGCGAGAGCGAGAGAGAGCGAGAGCGCGAGAGAGCGCGAGAGAGCGAGAGCGAGAGCGCGAGAGAGAGCGAGAGCGCGAGAGAGGCGAGCGAGAGCGCGAGAGAGGCGAGCGAGAGCGCGAGAGAGAGCGAGAGCGCGAGAGAGGGCGAGAGCGCGAGAGAGGGCGAGAGCGCGAGAGAGGGCGAGAGCGCGAGAGAGAGCGAGAGCGCGAGAGAGAGGCGAGAGCGCGAGAGAGGGCGAGAGCGCGAGAGAGGGCGAGAGCGCGAGAGAGGCGAGAGCCGAGAGAGGGCGAGAGCGCGAGAGCGAGAGCGAGAGCGCGAGAGAGAGCGAGAGAGCGCGAGAGAGAGCGAGAGCGCGAGAGAGAGCGAGAGCGCGAGAGAGAGCGAGAGCGCGAGAGAGAGCGAGAGCGCGAGAGAGAGCGAGAGCGCGAGAGAGAGCGAGAGCGCGAGAGAGAGCGAGAGAGAGCGAGAGCGCGAGAGAGAGCGAGAGAGCGCGAGAGAGAGCGAGAGCGCGAGAGAGAGCGAGAGCGCGAGAGAGAGCGAGAGCGCGAGAGGGAGAGCGAGAGCGCGAGAGAGAGCGAGAGCGCGAGAGAGAGCGAGAGCGCGAGAGAGAGCGAGAGAGAGCGAGAGAGAGCGAGAGAGAGAGCGAGAGCGAGAGCGCGAGAGAGAGCGAGAGCGCGAGAGAGAGCGAGAGCGCGAGAGAGAGCGAGAGCGCGAGAGAGAGCGAGAGCGAGAGAGAGCGAGAGCGCGAGAAGAGCGAGCGAGAGCGAGAGCGCGAGAGAGAGCGAGAGCGCGAGAGAGAGCGAGAGAGCGCGAGAGCGAGCGAGAGCGCGAGAGAGAGCGCGAGAGAGCGAGAGCGCGAGAGAGAGCGCGAGAGGAGAGCGCGAGAGAGCGAGAGCGCGAGAGAGAGAGAGAGAGCGCGAGAGAGCGAGAGCGCGAGAGAGCGAGAGCGCGAGAGAGAGCGCGAGTGCGAGAGGCGCGAGAGAGAGCGAGAGAGCGCGAGAGAGAGGCGAGAGCGCGAGCGAGAGAGAGAGCGAGGGCGCGAGAGAGAGCGAGAGCGCGAGAGAGAGCGAGAGCGCGAGAGAGAGCGAGAGAGAGCGAGAGAGCGCGAGAGCGAGAGCGCGAGAGAGAGCGAGAGCGCGAGAGAGAGCGAGAGAGCGCGAGAGAGAGCGCGAGAGAGAGCGAGAGAGAGCGAGAGCGCGAGAGAGAGCGAGAGAGCGAGAGCGAGAGAGAGCGAGAGCGCGAGAGAGAGCGCGAGAGAGAGCGAGAGAGCGCGAGAGAGAGCGAGAGCGCGAGAGAGAGCGAGAGCGCGAGAGAGAGCGAGAGCGCGAGAGAGAGCGAGAGCGCGAGAGAGCGAGAGCGCGAGAGAGAGCGAGAGCGCGAGAGGAGCGAGAGAGCGCGAGAGAGAGCGCGAGAGAGAGCGCGAGAGAGAGCGCGAGAGAGAGCGCGAGAGAGAGCGAGAGAGAGCGAGAGAGAGCGCGAGAGAGAGCGAGAGAGAGCGAGAGAGAGCGAGAGCGCGAGAGAGAGCGAGAGCGCGAGAGAGAGAGCGAGAGCGCGAGAGAGAGCGAGAGCGCGAGAGAGAGCGAGAGCGCGAGAGAGAGCGAGAGCGCGAGAGAGAGAGCGAGAGCGCGAGAGCGAGAGCGCGAGAGAGAGCGAGAGCGCGAGAGAGAGCGAGAGCGCGAGAGAGAGCGAGAGCGCGAGAGCGAGCGAGAGCGCGAGAGAGAGCGAGAGCGCGAGAGAGAGCGAAGAGCGCGAGAGAGAGCGAGAGCGCGAGAGAGAGCGAGAGAGCGCGAGAGAGAGCGAGAGCGCGGAGAGAGAGCGAGAGCCGAGCGAGAGCGCGAGAGAGAGCGAGAGCGCGAGCGAGATCGAGAGCTAGCGAGAGAGAGAGCGCGAGAGAGGGCGAGAGAGAGGCGAGAGAGAGCGAGGGCGAGAGAGAGGCGAGAGCGCGAGAGAGAGCGAGAGCGCGAGAGAGAGCGAGAGCGCTGAGAGAGCGAGAGAGGGCGAGAGCGCGAGAGAGAGCGAGAGCGCGAGAGAGAGCGAGAGCGCGAGAGAGAGCGAGAGCGCGAGGAGAGGCGAGAGCGCGAGAGAGAGCGAGAGAGCGAGAGCGCGAGCGAGAGCGCGAGAGCGAGCGAGAGAGCGAGCGAGGGCGAGAGCGCGAGAGAGGGCGAGAGCGGGCGAGAGAGGGCGAGAGCGCGAGAGCGCGCGAGAGAGAGAGCGAGAGAGAGCGAGAGCGCGCGAGAGAGAGCGAGAGAGAGCGAGAGCGCGAGAGAGAGCGAGAGAGAGCGAGGGCGCGAGAGAGAGCGAGGGCGCGAGAGAGAGCGAGGGCGCGAGAGAGAGCGAGGCGCGAGAGAGAGCGAGGGCGAGAGAGCGCGAGAGAGGGCGAGAGCGCGGGGCGAGAGCGGGCGAGAGGGCGAGAGAGAGCGAGAGCGCGAGCGAGCGAGCGGTGGCGCGCGAGGGGGGAGGGCGAGCGGGTCGCGCGAGGGAGGGCGAGCGGCGAGCGAGGGGAGGGCGAGCGGGCGCGCGAGGGGGAGGGCGAGCGGGGGGCGCGCGAGGGGTGAGGGCGAGCGGTGCGCGCGAGGGGGAGGGCGAGCGGTGCGCGCGAGGGGGAGGGCGAGCGGTGCGCGCGAGGGGGAGGGCGAGCGGTGCGCGCGAGGGGGAGGGCGAGCGGGAGCGCGCGAGGGGGAGGGCGAGCGGGCGCGCGAGGGGGAGGGCGAGCGGAGCGCGCGAGGGGGAGGGCGAGCGGAGCGCGCGAGGGGGGAGAGCGAGGGGCGCGCGAGGGGGGAGAGCGAGGGCGCGCGAGGGGGGAGAGCGAGGGCGCGCGAGGGGGGAGAGCGAGGGGCGCGCGAGGGGGGGGAGAGCGAGGGCGCGCGAGGGGGGGAGAGCGAGGGCGCGCGAGGGGGGAGAGCGAGGGCGCGCGAGGGGGGAGAGCGAGGGGCGCGCGAGGGGGTGAGAGCGAGGGCGCGCGAGGGGGGGAGAGCGAGGGCGCGCGAGGGGGGAGAGCGAGGGGCGCGCGAGGGGGGAGAGCTGAGGGCGCGCGAGGGGGGAGAGCGAGGGGCGCGCGAGGGGGGAGAGCGAGGGCGCGCGAGGGGGAGAGCGAGGGGAGAGCGAGGGAGAGCGAGGGCGCGCGAGGGGGAGCGCGAGAGGGGGGCGCGCGAGGGGGTGCGCGCGAGGGGGCGCGCGAGGGGGCGCGCGAGGGGGAGCGGCGAGGGGGCGAGGGGTGCGCGCGAGGGGGAGAGCGCGAGCGGGATGCGCGCGAGGGGGGAGAGCGGGAGCGCGCGAGGGGGGAGAGCGGGAGCGCGCGAGGGGGGAGGAGCGGGGTAAGAGCTGCGCGAGGGGGGAGAGCGGGAGCGCGCGAGGGGGGAGAGCGGTGAGCGCGCGAGGGGGAGAGCGGGAGAGCGCGCGAGGGAGAGCGAGGAGCGCGCGAGGGAGAGCCAGAGCGCGCGAGGGGGAGCGCGAGGGGGGCGCGCGAGGGGGGAGCGCGAGGGGGCGAGCGGTAGTGCGCGCGAGGGGGAGAGCGCGAGCGGGAGCGCGCGAGGGGGGAGAGCGGGAAGCGCGCGAGGGGGAGAGCGGGTAGCGCGCGAGGGGGAGAGCGGGAGCTGCGCGAGGGGGGAGAGCGGGAAGCGCGCGAGGGAGAGCGAGAGCGCGCGAGGGAGAGCCAGAGCGCGCGAGAGAGCCAGAGCGCGCGAGAGAGAGCCAGAGCGCGCGAGAGAGCCAGAGCGCGCGAGAGAGAGCCAGAGCGCGCGAGAGAGAGCCAGAGCGCGCGAGAGCCAGAGCGCGCGAGAGAGAGCCAGAGCGCGCGAGAGAGAGCCAGAGCGCGCGAGAGAGAGCCAGAGCGCGCGAGAGAGAGCCAGAGCGCGCGAGAGAGAGCCAGAGCGCGCGAGAGAGAGCCAGAGCGCGCGAGAGAGAGCCAGAGCGCGCGAGAGAGAGCGAGAGAGAGCGAGAGCGCGCGAGAGAGAGCGAGAGCGCGCGCGAGAGAGCGAGAGCGCGCGCGAGAGAGCGAGAGCGCGCGCGAGAGAGCGAGAGCGCGCGAGAGAGAGCGCGAGAGAGCGAGAGAGAGAGCGCGAGCGAGCGAACGAGAGAGCGCGGAGAGCGAGCGCGAGAGCGAGCGCGAGAGCGAGCGCGAGAGAGAGCGCGAGAGAGAGCGCGAGAGAGCGCGAGAGAGAGCGCGAGAGAGAGCGCGAGAGAGAGCGCGAGAGAGAGCGCGAGAGAGAGCGAGAGAGAGAGCGAGAGACAGAGAGCGAGAGACAGAGAGCGAGAGACAGAGAGCGAGAGCGCAAACATACATACGTTGGGTTACAATAAACAGACCTGCTCAGATTGCCTCTCAGTTGGGTTTGGGTGTGGGTTTCACAGGAGAGCGGAACCCTCCACTACAGTCCCCTCCATTTATTTGCCTGCTATAAACAGCAGATAATATAACTGGTATTATGAAATTTAAAGATGATACACATGCCGGGAAGAAAAGACCAGAGAAGTAATTTTAACAGGTATCTGCGAATAACTGGCTAGATGCAATGAAAAGGTTTGTTTTGAAGGAAATAGCACCAAAATTCTATTGCAAGAGTTTAAGCCATCAATTATCGATTTGCGATACCGCTCTAACGGAGTTTGAAAGCCCATAGCTAAATACAGCTATAAGATGTATATACGTGCTCAGAACCAGGAGAACAAAACATTTGCTTTGCAGAGCTTTTAAAATGGTAAGCACCGAGGATTACGGTAATCGCCCTTTAATGAGGTGCCAAGAGTTTATTGAACAGCCGAGTCTGCCGAAAACAGCCGGCACCCCTTAATAAGTTACAAGTGGCGCCTCTGTGATTGATTTCTACGGTGATGGAAAATGACTATTGTTAACTGCCTGATTTTTTAAAAATGTATTCATTCACGGGATGTAGGTGTCGCTGGGAAGGCCAGCATTTATTGCCCATCCCTAGTTGCCTTGAGAAGGTGGCAGTGAGCTGCTTTCTTGAAGTCCTTGTGGTGAAGGTACTCCCACAGTGCTGACCTTGTCATAGCGGTTTGGTACAACGGAGTGGCTCGCTGGGCCACTTCAGAGGGCAGTTAAGAGTCAACCACATTGCTCAAAACCCGCCTCCACGTAAGTTTCAGGGGAGGTGGGTACCCACCCTACACTGGGACCCGCCGACCCGAGGCGGGAAGGGATGAGTGCCAATTAACTGCCTGTTAACAGGTAGTTAACAGGCAGTTTTTAGCCTAATCCCTATTTTGAGGGGTGTCGTGTGGGATTCCCGACGGCTCCAAACCACGCCAGGTTAGAGGAGTCGGGCCGTCGGGTTGAAGGACTTGGGGGGTCGCGATGTCGGTGTTCAGGTGAGTGGTGGGTGCATGAGTGCAAAGGTAAGTGTGTTTGGTGTGTCTAAAGTGTGTAAAGAAGTTTGAATTACCTGTACTTACCTTAACAGCCTTTCTTCCTCTAGGTTTCGGGAGTCCATCACTCAGCCGGCACTGAAAGCAAAATGGCTGCGAACTGTCAAAAGTGACAGCCTTCAGCTTTCATTGCCGGTGAGACTTCTAACTGAGTCTGTGTAGAAGGACTCAGGTTAGAAGTCAGACTGTCAGTGTTTGACAGCTTCAAACAGCTGTGAAACACTGATATTTCATCTGCCAAGATATCTTGACAGATGAAATTTCAGTCTGTGACGTCACCTGTTGCCGGGTGGCCCTTAATTGGCTTGCTGAGCCCGCTTAACAAGGTCAATCAAGGGAAAATCGCGTGGACTGGCCGAACGTCGATGTAGGCGGGACTAAAACCCGAAAGTTGTAGTCCCGCCTCTTTCCCGACAGTTTCAGGAAAATCTACCCCAATTTCTCCGGATTATTAGTCCAGGGCTCTGAATTACTAGTCTAGTAACATGACCACTATGCTAGCGTACCCCCAGCTGCCTGGTATGGGGACTGAACCCGAGTCGAGAAACCATTTTTCGTGTGCGAACCTATGCACTGTGTCTCAGCATGCTATTCAAACATGTGGGGCATCACAACCGAAGCTGATCGGTCCTCGTCCAACACACACATACATGAACATTCCAGCAGGGGCTACTGGATGGTGACCTGGAGCAGGAACCCTGGCTGATTTATCACCCCCAAACCTGAGTGTTAAAGGTGCAGAGTCAGCTAGTTGTTGCTGTGGTCACGTTCACCATTTTCCCCCAAATCAGTGAGTCAGTATTTACCTCTACCACGTAAGTCTCTATAATATTTTCCTGAGGCAGGAACCAGTGGGCGACCTCCTCTTCGTTCATTACTGGAGTCAGATGGAACTGCTTCAGGTATTCCCTCAGCAGCCTGCATACACCTGGAACATCCTTTCGCTCCATTGGCCTCAGGCCAGGCGTTTTTGGTGCCTAAACCATCAGAAAAACAGGGAGAATTTACAGAAACAGGCAGAAGACGAACTGCATCGGAGTGTCAAACCTAGATTAAACGCTCAAATCTAGAGTGGAGCTTGAACCCACTGTCTTTTGGTTTAGGAGGACAAAGAGTGCTACCAAGTGAGCCAAGCTGACACAAGAGGAGGAAAAGGCCCAACAAGGATTTCATCCATCGATTGATCAATCAACCACCCCAAGACCATCGGCTAGAAATTGGGTAAATGAGAGGGCATCAATAATTGGGCTGTTTTCTCTGGAAAAAAGACAGGTGACCTGATAGAGGTCTTTAAATTTATGAATAGGGTTGCTAGGTAGATGTAGAGAGGATGTTTCCACTTGTGGGGTCAAATTGCTAATAAATACAGAGGAATTCAGGTGGAACCTCTACCCAGCAAGTGGTTAGAATGTGGAACTTGCTGCAACAGTAGTCGAGATGAACAGCATTGATGCCTTTAAGGGGAAGCTAGATAAACACATGAGGGAGAAAGGAATAGAAGGATATGTTGATAGGGCGAGTTGAAGAGGGTGGGAGGAGGCTCGTGTGGAGCATAAACACCGGAATGGACCAGTTGGGCCGAATGGCCTGTTTCTGTGCTGTACACTCGATGTAATGCTTGAGGTGTTCTATGTAAGACCAGAGGCCTGTTCTTTTTGCACGGATTGTCACCACCATATCCCCAAATCCTTTGTGTTTCTAGAAAGGTCATTCAATTGTTTTGACCCCATTTATACCGTCCACTTCAGTATCCTTGTATTCAGTCTTGACAAAGGGTTTTCACCCGAAACGTTGACTCTATTTTCTCTCCACGGCTGCTGCCTGGCCTGCTGAGTTTTTCCAGCATTTTCTGTTGTTATTTCGGATTTCCAGCATCCGCAGTATTTTGCTATCGCACTTTAGTATCCTTCCCTGGTGGCTTATTCCACAGCTCTCCGACTCTGGTGAAAACATTCCCCCCTAAATTCCTCATTTATTTTTGAATCTCATGTCCCCGGGGATTTGAACCTTCACCAAAGGGTACAAGTTGCCCAGATCAAGTCCCTTCAAAATATTTGAAATCTCTTTTTCAAAACAAAGTACAACTCCCTTTACCTTTAACTTAAATCCTTGATATTCAGAATCATTTTTGTTGTGCCCTCTCAGGGCAGTAACATCCATCCTGTCATTAGGTGCACAGAGTACTGAGCAATAAACGGGACCCTGAGCATGGTGTGGGCTGCTGGGTGTAATGAAAGGAATAAAATGAACTTCAACTGTGGCTCCAACATTCAGTAACAGCACGACCCCAGATATAGAGAAACCATCTTGCAGCGACAGTACATTTGGTAACCTTGAGGCTCTAGTGGTATTCCTGCCCCAGGTTTAAACATTACTCACAAGCTCTTCCTCACCCTTGAAAAACAAACCAACAGGCTGCTGGTTATCAGAGAATCCCACAAAATGGCACCAACTCTTGTTGGGGTGCAGCCCCCGACAGCTTTCCCTCCCACCCGCCTGCGTTACCATCTCTTCCTGGGGCTGCCATGTTGAAGGGGACGGTAGGTGGCAGGAAGCAGCAGCAATAGTCCGGAGGTCCCCCTACCCCACCTTGGAGGGGCAGTGTGTTGTCTCTCCTGTCTGGCCCCAGTGGCTTACGTGTGTAGGCCTCAGCCACACTGCAGCACCGCCAGGATTTAGTAACCAGGCATTGGTGGGTTCCTTCTTGACAGTGGGGATCCTGCTGGGAGCTCTCTGTGCACCTTAATCACCTTTGACCCAGGGAACTAGATTGGGATAGCGGCGGTATTGGAGGGATCAGCAGAACCCTGCACCCTGCTAGAACACCGCAATCAGAAGGGAAACTCCAGCAAAAAATTCGAAATTCCCCTCCTGCCTGTGTGCTTTGCAAGGTGCAGTGCCACTAATGTCTCCTTGGTGGCGCCATTCATAGCAAAAAATAAATTATTCTGGTCAACAGCTCCATCAATGGGCAGGTGGTTGAACTGCAGCCCTCATTCCCTCATCATCTCCATTATACCTGCATAAAGGGAAGGACCTTTCGCAACCTCAGGACGTCCCAAAGAGCTTTGAAGCCAATTAATTACTTTTGAAGTGTAGTCACTGTTGTAATGTAGAGGAAAGTGGCAGCCACATTGCACACAGCAAAATCCCACAAACCGCAATGAGATCATCTGTTTTAGGTTCAGGGATAAATATTGGCCACGACACTGGGGAGAACTCCCCTGCTCTTCGACTAATGCCACAGGATCTTTTACATCCACCTGAGGGGGCAGATGGGGCCTCGGTTTAACGTCTGAACGACAGTGCACTCCCTCAGTACTGCACTGGAGTGTCAGCCTGGATTATATGATCAAGTCTCTGGAGGGGATTTGAGCCAATGACTTTCTGACTCAGAGGCTACAATAAAACACAAGTTCCACAGTCCTTCTCTCCGCAATCAACAGGCAAGAACTAGTTTACTTCAGGCACGTAACCCTTCCAGTGCCAGCCAGCATTCCACTCCTTCAGAAAATGCTCAGACCTAAGATTTTAATCAGTTTATGGTACTTTGAATTACCCTGGCCTGTGGTGCGAAGATAGGGCACCACTTCTCCATGGAGTTATTCCAGCCAAAAATCCATTAGAGAGCATTGGTGCAGAAAAAGCTTGTAGGAAATGTTTAACAGGGGGAAAAACACACTGTTTAGTACTAGATCTCTATTTTGACTGTTCACCAGGTATTTAGCCATGTAAAGAAAAGAGCTGTAACTGGATTACAACAGAAACTCGCACTTATAGCATCTTTACCACAGCAAAACGTCCCAAGGTGCTTCACAGGAGCGTAATCAGACAGAAATTGATACCGAGCCAAAGGGGGTTTTAGCAGAGGTGACTAAAAGCTTGGTCAAAGGCAGGTTTTAAGGAGGGCCTTAAAAAGAGAGAGGTGGAGAAACGTCCAGAGCTCAGGGCCTAGACGTTTGAAGGCACAACTGCCAATGGTCGGGGGGGGGGGGGGGGGGGCGGGATGTGTAAGAGGCCAGAATTGGAGGAACACAGAGTTGGAGGAGGGTTGTAGAGTTGGAGGAGGTTACAGAGATAACCGAGTCAAGAGTGTGTCTCTGCATATTTAACCAAGTGCAGATCAGCAAGGCCATTCAGCCCATCCTGGGGCAGAAACCTAGTCTCCCTCAGCAGGGCATTTAACTGCCCCCTGATTGATTCCAGAGTTTTTGCCTCCACTCCCCATTCCGGGTATTGATGACTCAGTGCACAGTGCTTCCCGACATCAGTTCTCAACTTGCCGTTTCCCAGATTGTGCTCTTGTCCAGCAGTCATGGATTGACCTGAAATGGTGTTCAGGATGAACCTTCTCCATTCCCCTTAACATCTATTTCCCTCTGCAAGGTCTTCCTCATTGAGAGTTGGAGCCCCGGCCCCGAGGATGCATCGTGCCATTGTGGAGCGGAGGGAAAGTTGAAAGTTCATGGGTAAGTCTGCAATTCTTGGATGAATGTTCTGTTATGTGATCAGTGTTATTTTTAGGGTGCGCAAGAAGCGGTCACGGCCTCTGTGTCTGAGGGTTTCTGTTGGCGGAATATGACTGGGGACAAACCTGAAGTGGGGAACAAAGGGGGCAAGTGATTGGCTATTCGCTGTTTAGCTATTCACCAATTAGAAAGGAGAAAGAAATACAGAAACTTAAACAATGAAGAAAGAAAAATGACCAACGATGCATCTGTTAAAATGTAGGCGACAGATTCGACACTCACGAGACACAAGTAATGTTCACAAACAGGAGTTACTGTAACACAGTGTTAAAGCTCACCTCTGGCAGTCTATATAGTTTCATTGTCCGTTGCATAGTCATGTTTCTGCTCAGATGGGAGAATTTCACCTCTACTAGTTTGCGTGGGTTGAGTGACCTGTGCCAGTACCTGCCCAACAGATCACACAATACTCCAGTCAGTCACCGGCAGAACAGACAGCTTTGCACACTGGGATTAGCGGCTTGCAGTAAAAGCAATCTCGGCATCGAGTTAAAAGCACATTGCTGGAACCACTCCCGGAACAGTCCGTATTATATACGTCAAAAGCCTTACAGGGACGGGTCAAGCAGCTAAACATCCCAGCTGTGTGACAGACACCAGACTGCACATGAGCAGTACCACAGGAGATCAGCCCGCTAACCGATCATGGATAGATGAGACCACAGTGTAGCAGCTGCAGGGATGCTCAAGGGAGAGGTTTGTATGCTGGCAGTGGTGACTGGAACACTCCCTTTAACGTGAACAACTTACCCATTAAGGAGGAGTGTCACTTTAACAGGACCAAGGTTCAAGCCACATCTTGTTCAAGGGTCTCAACAGAAATGGTGCAACACTTCATGCCGCACGGTGACAGGACTCCGGAAGGGATTGATCATTCTTTTACAGCTATCTGCCTCACCGTGAACAGAGTGGGTTTGTTTGGTCTGAGATGCTGGGGTTACGCTGCCTGTAACAGCACCACCTTACTTTCTGTTACTGGACACCAGTGCAGAGGCAACACTACGGACTCCCAGGTCAGTCACCATCCCCGAGCCAGAGAGCCACAGCTGGAGGCTCATGGAATGACTGGTCTGCTGAAGACCACAGGGGGTGGGTTGCAAGCAGACCCTTGACTGTACAGGGAGCACGTTGCTGTACAACAGCAGCAGGTGGTGCAATTCCTCACCCAGATTATTTCTACTACATTCAGAGTACGCGGAGCCCCACAGCTTGACACCCAGGGAGCCACCCCGTGCCGACACTGCACCCAGGGACCCCTCCCAAGGGAACCCACCCCCACCCACCCGCTCCCCGTGCTCAGGGACAACTCCCCCCCGCCAAAAGCAGATGTGAGAGCGGAACAAATAATTTGGGGGTCTGTATCTCATTAGTTTACCTGCCCTGGGAGTGTTTGATGGGACAGTGTAGAGAGCTTTACTCTGCATCTAACCTGTGCTGTACCTGCCCTGGGAGTGTTTGATGGGACAGTGTAGGGGGAGCTTTACTCTGTATCTAACCCGTGCTGTACCTGCCCTGCGAGTGTTTGATGGGACAGTGTAGAGGGAGCTTTACTCTGTATCTAACCCGTGCTGTACCTGCCCTGCGAGTGTTTGATGGGACAGTGTAGAGGGAGCTTTACTCTGTATCTAACCCGTGCTGTACCTGCCCTGGGAGTGTTGGATGGGACAGTGTAGAGGGAGCTTTACTCTGTATCTAACCCGTGCTGTACCTGCCCCGGGAGTGTTTGATGGGACAGTGTAGAGGGAGCTTTACTCTGCATCTAACCCATGCTGTACCTGCCCCGGGAGTGTTTGATGGGACAGTGTAGAGGGAGCTTTACTCTGTATCTAACCCGTGCTGTACCTGCCCTGGGAGTGTTTGATGGGACAGTGTAGAGGGAGCTTTACTCTGCATCTAACCCATGCTGTACCTGCCCCGGGAGTGTTTGATGGGACAGTGTAGAGGGAGCTTTACTCTGCATCTAACCCATGCTGTACCTGCCCCGGGAGTGTTTGATGGGACAGTGTAGAGGGAGCTTTACTCTGCATCTAACCCATGCTGTACCTGCCCCGGGAGTGTTTGATGGGACAGTGTAGAGGGAGCTTTACTCTGTATCTAACCCGTGCTGTACCTGCCCTGGGAGTGTTTGATGGGACAGTGTAGAGGGAGCTTTACTCTGCATCTAACCCATGCTGTACCTGCCCCGGGAGTGTTTGATGGGACAGTGTAGAGGGAGCTTTACTCTGCATCTAACCCATGCTGTACCTGCCCCGGGAGTGTTTGATGGGACAGTGTAGAGGGAGCTTTACTCTGTATCTAACCCGTGCTGTACCTGCCCTGGGAGTGTTTGATGGGACAGTGTAGAGGGAGCTTTACTCTGTATCTAACCCATGCTGTACCTGCCCTGGGAGTGTTTGATGGGACAGTGTAGAGGGAGCTTTACTCTGTATCTAACCTGTGCTGTACCTGCCCACGGGAGACGATTATGATTATACGGACAGGTGTGATGGATGAAGCAGCGGTGAGAGGGTAAAGAGCGGCCCGAGAGCGGACCTGAATTAAAGCAGTGACAGCGGTGAGAGGATAAAGAGCGGCCCGAGAGCAGACCTGAATTAAAGCAGCGACAGCGGCGAGAGGATAAAGAGCGGCCCGAGAGTGGAGCTGAATTAAAGCAGTGACAGCGGTGAGAGGATAAAGAGCGGCCCGAGAGCAGACCTGAATTAAAGCAGCGACAGCGGCGAGGCTCCGATTCAAAAACAACAACAAAGAGCGACGCCACAGGAGAGCAGGTAGGTGATTGGTTGGTGAGTATTACAGCTTTTTATTGCTCTCTAAGTTAGGGAAGGGGCTTAAATTAAGAGCTGAGAAACTGTAACTTGCTAGTAATTATTAAATTAATAACTTAAACTAAAAAAATAATCAAACAATAAACCTAAAATATCGATTGAATTAAATCTTTAACTATTTAATTAATAAATAAAAGGTTAGAGATGGCAGAGCATGTGGTTTGTCATAACTGCAGCATGTGGGGGTTTATGGAGAGCATCGTGATCCCGAGCAACCAATCTACAGTAAGTGTCTGCAATTCGAGGAACTTCGTCTCAGAGTTGTTGAGCTGGAGTACGAGCTGCAGACATTGCGATGCATCAGGGAGGGGGAAGAGTTACCTGGACACTTTGTTCCAGGAGGCAGTCACACCCTTCAGGTTAAGTAGTACTTTAGAGTTCGTTAGTGGTCAGGGACAGGAGGGTGTGACTGCGAGTCAGGAAGGTACGGGGACCCAGGATGTAGTGATGGAGGAGCCTCAGCTTTGGACCTTGTCCAACAGGTACGAGGTACTTTCTACCTGTATGGATGAGGAAAAGGACTGCAGGGAGGATGGACAAACTGACCACAGCACTGTAGTACAGGGGGCCATCCAAGTGGGGGGGAGAAGGAAAGAATATGGTAGTAGGGGACAGTATAGTCAGGGGGATAGATACTGTTCTCTGCAGCTGCGAAAGAGAGTCCCGAAGGCTTTGTTGCCTGCCCGGTGCCAGGGTTAAGGATATCTCCCCGCGGCTGGAGAAGAACTTGGAGGGGGAGGATCCAGTTGTCGTGGTCCATGTAGGAACCAACGACATAGGTAGAACTAAGAATGAGGTTCTGCTGAGGGAGTTTGAGGAGCTAGGGTCTAAATTAATAAGCAGAACCACAAGGGTAATAATCTCTGGATTACTACCTGAGTCATGTGCAAATTGCATAGGGTCAAGCAGATCAGAGAGTTAAATGCATGGCTCAAAGAGTGGTGTGGGAAGAAGGGGTTTCAATTCATGGGGCACTGGCACCAGGGAACAGGCTATTTTAGATTTTGTATTGTGTAATGAGACAGGGTTAATTTGCAATCTCATAGTAAAGGATCCTCTGGGGCAGAGTGATCATAATATGATAGAATTTCACATTAATTTTGAGAGTGACTTGCCTAAGTCCAAAACTAGAGACTTAAATAAAGACAATTACATAGGTATGAGGGGTGAGTTGGTTAAGGTAGATTGGAAAAATAGATTAAAAGATAAATAAGCAGTGGCTAGCATTTAAAGAAATATTTCATAATTCTCAACAAAATACATTCCATTGAGAAACAAAAACTCCACGGGAAAAGTGATCCAACCGTGGCTAACTAAAGAAGTCAAGGATAGCATTAAATTGAAAGAAGAAGCTTATAATGTTGCAAAGAATAATAGTAAGCCTGAGGATTGGGAGAGTTTCAGAAACCAGCAAAGGTTGACCAAAAAATTGATAAAAAGGGAAAAAACAGAATGAGAGAAAAGTAGCAAGAAATATAAAAGCAGATTGTCAGAGTTTCTACAAGTATGTAAAAAGGAAAAGAGTAGCAAAAGTAAACGTTGGTCCCTTAGAGGCTGAGACAGGAGAAATTATTATGGGGAATAAGGAAATGGCAGAAACGTTAAATAAATATTTTGTATCTGTCTTCACAGTAGAAGACACAAAAAGCACACCAAAAATAGTGGGGAACCAAGGGTCGAATGAGGAACTTAACGTAATTAATATAAGTAGAGAAAAAGTACTAGAGAAACTAATGGGACTAAAAGCCGACAAATCCCCTGGACCTGACGGCCTACATCCTCGGGTTCTAAAAGAGGTGGCTGAAGAGATAGTGGATGCATTGGTTTTGATCTTCCAAAATTCCCTAGATTATGGAATGGTCCCAGCGGATTGGAAGGTCGCAAATGTAACCCCGCTATTCAAGAAAGGAGGGAGAGAAAAAACAGGGAACGACAGGCCAGTTAGCCTGACATCAGTCGTCGGGAAAATGCTGGAATCCATTGTTAAGGCAGTGGTGTCAGGGCACTGAGAAAATCATCACATGATCAGGCAGAGTCAACACGGTTTTATGAAAGGGAAATCGTGTTTGACAAATTTATTAGAGTTTTTTGAAGATGTGACTAGCAGGATAATGTGGAACGTGTGGATGTAGTATATTTGGATTTCCAAAAGGCATTCGATAAGGTGCCACATAAAAGGTTATTACACAAGATTAGGGCTCATGGGGTTGGGGTAAATATAATAGCATGGATAGAGGATTGGTTAACGGACAGAAAACAGAGAGTCGGGATAAACAGATCTTTGTCAGGTTGGCAGGCTGTAACTAGTGGAGTGCCGCAAGGATCAGTGTTGGGGCCTCAGCTATTTACAATCTATATTAATGACCTAGATGAAGGGACCGAGTGTAATGTATCCAAGTTTGCTGATGATACAAAGCTCGGTGGGGACAGTAAGCTGTGAGGAGAACAGAGAGTCTGCAAAGGGGATATAGATAGACTGAGTGAGTGGGCAGTAAGGTGGCAGATGGAGTATAATGTAGGAAATGTGAGGTTATTCACTTTGGTAGGAAGAATAGAAAAACAGAATAATTTCTAAATGGGGAGAAACTTTCAAATGTTGGTGTTCAGAGAGATTTGGGTGTCCTCAGTGCAAGAAACACAGAAAGCTAGCATGCAGGTACAGCAAGCAATAAGGAAGGCAAATGGCATGTTGGCCTTTATTGCAAGGGGGTTGGAGTATAAGAGTGAGGAAGTCTTGCTACAATTGTACAGGGCCTTGGTGAGACCACACCTGGAGTACTGGGCACAGTTCTGGTCTCCTTATCTGAGGAAGGATGTACTTGCCTTGCAGGCGGTGCAACAAAGGTTCACTAGATTGATTCCTGGGGTGAGAGGGCTGTCCTATGAGGAGAGATTGTGTAGAATGGGCCGATACTCTCTGGAGTTTAGAAGAATGAGCGGTGATCTCATTGAAACATACAAGATTCTGAAGGGGGATTGACAGGGTAGATGCTGAGAGGTTGTTACCCCCTGGCTGGAGAGTCTAGAACTAGGGGGCACAGTCTCAGGATAAGGGGTCGGCCATTTAAGACTGAGATGAGGAAGAATTTCTTCACTCAGAGGGTTGTGAATCTTTGGAATTCTCTGCCCCAGAGGGCTGTGGATGCTGAGTCTTTGAGTATATTCAAGGCTGAGATCGATAGATTTTTGGACTCTAGGGGAATCAAGGGATATGGAGATCGGGCGGGAAAGGAGTTGAGGTCGATGATCAGCCATGATCTTATTGAATGGTGGAGTAGGCTCGAGGGGCCGAATAGCCTACTCCTGCTCTTATTTCTTATGTTCTTATGAATCTAAAACTTACACACAGCTTTCAGCGGGACGTGATAAACCTGGACCTTACCTACAAGTGCCCACAGGTTTAGGGAGCACCACGCCTGCAGTGTACACAGCCTGGTAGCTGCCTTCAAGGTTGACTCGCCTCGTGATCTCCCGGATCAGGACTGGAGCCACCCGTTTAGCGCGCAGCTTTTTATGCACACACAGAAAGTTAATTTCCACCATCTTCTTTAGACTGTGGGAAAAATAAAATTAGAACAGAACTTTTTCCAATATCAACAAAAAGCAAAAAACTGCAAATGATGGAAATCAAACAAAAACAGCAGGTTAAACAGCATCTGTACAGAAAAAAGTTTTAATGTGTTACACGCACACTCCCACACATACACACGCACAGCCTCACCGCTTCACACACATACCCACAGCCTCACCGCCTCACACACATACCCAAAGCCTCACCGCCTCACACACATACCCAAAGCCTCACCGCCTCACACACATACCCACAGCCTCACCCACATACCCAAAGCCTCACCGCCTCACACACATACCCAAAGCCTCACCGCCTCACACACATACCCACAGCCTCACCGCCTCACACACATACCCAAAGCCTCACCGACTCACACACATACCCAAAGCCTCACCGCCTCACACACATACCCAAAGCCTCACCGCCTCTCACACATACCCACAGCCTCACACACATACCCAAAGCCTCACCGCCTCACACACATACCCAAAGCCTCACCGCCTCACACACATACCCAAAGCCTCACCGCCTCACACACATACCCAAAGCCTCACCGCCTCACACACATACCCACAGCCTCACCGCCTCACACACATACCCAAAGCCTCACCGCCTCTCACACATACCCACAGCCTCACCGCCTCACACACATACCCAAAGCCTCACCGCCTCTCACACATACCCACAGCCTCACACATACCCACAGCCTCACCGCCTCACACACATACCCAAAGCCTCACCGCCTCACACACATACCCACAGCCTCACCGCCTCACACACATACCCAAAGCCTCACCGCCTCACACACATATCCAAAGCCTCACCGCCTCTCACACATACCCACAGCCTCACACACATACCCAAAGCCTCACCGCCTCACACACATACCCAAAGCCTCACCGCCTCACACACATACCCAAAGCCTCACCGCCTCACACACATATCCAAAGCCTCACCGCCTCTCACACATACCCACAGCCTCACACACATACCCAAAGCCTCACCGCCTCACACACATACCCAAAGCCTCACCGCCTCACACACATACCCAAAGCCTCACCGCCTCACACACATATCCAAAGCCTCACCGCCTCTCACACATACCCACAGCCTCACACACATACCCAAAGCCTCACCGCCTCACACACATACCCAAAGCCTCACCGCCTCACACACATACCCAAAGCCTCACCGCCTCACACACATACCCAAAGCCTCACCGCCTCACACATACCCAAAGCCTCACCGCCTCACACACATATCCAAAGCCTCACCGCCTCTCACACATACCCACAGCCTCACACACATACCCAAAGCCTCACCGCCTCACACACATACCCAAAGCCTCACCGCCTCACACACATACCCAAAGCCTCACCGCCTCACACACATATCCAAAGCCTCACCGCCTCTCACACATACCCACAGCCTCACACACATACCCAAAGCCTCACCGCCTCACACACATACCCAAAGCCTCACCGCCTCACACACATACCCAAAGCCTCACCGCCTCACACACATACCCAAAGCCTCACCGCCTCACACACATATCCAAAGCCTCACCGCCTCACACACATACCCACAGCCTCACACACATACCCACAGCCTCACCGCCTCACACACATACCCAAAGCCTCACCGCCTCACACACATACCCAAAGCCTCACCGCCTCACACACATATCCAAAGCCTCACCGCCTCTCACACATACCCACAGCCTCACACACATACCCACAGCCTCACCCACATACCCAAAGCCTCACCGCCTCACACACATACCCAAAGCCTCACCGCCTCACACACATACCCAAAGCCTCACCGCCTCACACACATATCCAAAGCCTCACCGCCTCTCACACATACCCACAGCCTCACACACATACCCACAGCCTCACCGCCTCGCACACATACCCAAAGCCTCACCGCCTCACACACATACCCAAAGCCTCACCGCCTCTCACACATACCCAAAGCCTCACCCACATACCCAAAGCCTCACCGCCTCACACACATACCCAAAGCCTCACCGCCTCACCGCCTCACACATACCCAAAGCCTCACCGCCTCACACACATACCCACAGCCTCACACACATACCCAAAGCCTCACCGCCTTTTAAGGAAGCTTTTGCAGGAGAAGAGGTTAATAAGACAAATGGGCTAAGGGAGAGATTTCCAGGGTGGGAGACTGAAATTGCCTAAGGCTTTGTAGCCAAAAATGGGGCAGAGAGAAGGGGCTGGAAAGGAGACCAGAGTCGAAGTGTGGGGGGTGTGTACAGGAACTGTACTGGAGTGCGTGTGAGGAGAGAGCAGAGTTAGGGAGGGGCAAGTCCAGGGAGGGATTTGTAGAGGAGGACTAAAATGTTGAACCAGATGGAAAGGTACCTAGGAAGCCAGTGACGATCTGTGAGCACAGGACAGAGTGTGGGATAGGATGTGGGCAGCGGAGTTTACAAGTTGCAATTTGTGAAGCCGGCAAAGACAACTTCGAAGTTATCAAATCTGAAGTTAACGGCCAAGCAGTGGCAGTGTGCAGGAGGTGGAAGCATTCAGGTTCGGTGGGAGTAAGAATGTGGGGTTTGAAGCTCAGCTCAGAATGGTACAGCACACCTGGGCTGAGCACTGACGGACTCAGTTTGAGGGAACTGCCAGAGAGAGGGTGGGGGTGAGTGAGTTACTGGAGAGAGAGGGAGGGAGTGAGTGAGTTACTGGAGAGAGAGGGAGGGAGGGAGTGAGTTACTGGAGAGAGAGGGAGGGAGGGAGGGAGGGAGTGAGTTACTGGAGAGAGGGGGAGGGAGGGAGTGAGTTACTGGAGAGAGAGGGAGGGAGGGAGGGAGGGAGTGAGTTACTGGAGAGAGAGGGAGTGAGTGAGTTACTGGAGAGAGAGGGAGTGAGTTACTGGAGAGAGAGGGAGGGAGGGAGTGAGTTACTGGAGAGAGAGGGAGGGAGGGAGGGAGGGAGTGAGTTACTGGAGAGAGGGGGAGGGAGGGAGTGAGTTACTGGAGAGAGAGGGAGGGAGGGAGGGAGGGAGTGAGTTACTGGAGAGAGAGGGAGTGAGTGAGTTACTGGAGAGAGAGGGAGTGAGTTACTGGAGAGAGAGGGAGGGAGGGAGGGAGTTACTGGAGAGAGAGGGAGTGAGTGAGTTACTGGAGAGAGAGGGAGTGAGTTACTGGAGAGAGAGGGAGGGAGTGAGTGAGTTACTGGAGAGAGGAGGAGGGAGGGAGTGAGTTACTGGAGAGAGAGGGAGGGAGTGAGTGAGTTACTGGAGAGAGGGGGAGGGAGGGAGTGAGTTACTGGAGAGAGAGGGAGGGAGGGAGGGAGGGAGGGAGTGAGTTCCTGGAGAGGGAGGGAGGGAGGGAGGGAGGGAGTGAGTTACTGGAGAGAGAGAGAGAGAGAGAGAGAGAGAGAGGGAGGGAGTGAGTTACTGGAGAGAGAGGGAGGGAGTGAGTGAGTTACTGGAGAGAGAGGGAGGGAGGGAGGGAGTTACTGGAGAGAGAGGGAGGGAGTTACTGGAGAGAGAGGGGGTGAGTTACTGGAGAGAGAGGGAGGGAGTGAGTGAGTTACTGGAGAGAGAGGGAGGGAGGGAGGGAGGGAGTGAGAGAGAGGGAGGGAGTGAGTTACTGGAGAGAGTGAGGGAGTGAGTGAGTTACTGGAGAGAGAGGGAGGGAGTGAGTGAGTTACTGGAGAGAGGGGGAGGGAGGGAGTGAGTTACTGGAGAGAGGGAGGGAGGGAGTGAGTTACTGGAGAGAGAGAGAGGGAGGGAGTGAGTTACTGGAGAGAGAGGGAGGGAGGGAGTGAGTTACTGGAGAGAGAGGGAGCGAGGGAGTGAGTTACTGGAGAGGGAGGGAGGGAGGGAGTGAGTTACTGGAGAGAAGGGGAGGGAGGGAGTTACTGGAGAGAGAGGGAGGGAGGGAGGGAGTGAGTTACTGGAGAGAGAGAGAGGGAGGGAGTGAGTTACTGGAGAGAGAGAGGGAGGGAGTGAGTTACTGGAGAGAGAGGGAGGGAGGTACTGGAGAGAGAGGGAGGGAGTGAGTGAGTTACTGGAGAGAGGGAGGGAGGGAGTGAGTTACTGGAGAGAGAGAGGGAGGGAGTGAGTTACTGGAGAGAGAGGGAGGGAGGGAGGGAGGGAGTGAGTTACTGGAGAGAGAGAGGGAGGGAGGGAGTTACTGGAGAGAGAGGGAGGGAGGGAGGGAGTGAGTTACTGGAGAGAGAGGGAGGGAGGGAGTTACTGGAGAGAGAGGGAGGGAGGGAGTTACTGGAGAGAGGGGGAGGGAGGGAGTGAGTTACTGGAGAGAGGGGGAGGGAGGGAGGGAGTTACTGGAGAGAGAGGGAGGGAGGGAGGGAGGAAGGGAGTTACTGGAGAGAGAGAGGGAGGGAGTTACTGGAGGGAGAGAGGGAGGGAGTGAGTTACTGGAGAGAGGGGGAAGGAGGGAGGGAGTGAGTTACTGGAGAGAGAGGGAGGGAGGGAGTTACTGGAGAGGGAGGGAGGGAGGGAGTTACTGGAGAGAGAGGGAGGGAGGGAGTGAGTGAGTTACTGGAGAGAGAGGGAGGGAGTTACTGGAGAGAGAGGGAGGGAGGGAGTTACTGGAGAGAGAGGGAGGGAGGGAGTGAGTTACTGGAGAGAGAGGGAGGGATGGAGGGAGTTACTGGAGAGAGAGGGAGGGAGGGAGTGAGTTACTGGAGAGAGAGAGAGAGAGGGAGGGAGTGAGTTACTGGAGAGAGAGAGGGAGGGAGGGAGTTACTGGAGAGAGAGGGAGGGAGTGAGTGAGTGACTGGAGAGAGGAGGGAGGGAGTTACTGGAGAGAGAGGGAGGGAGTGAGTGAGTTACTGGAGAGAGAGGGAGGGAGGGAGGGAGTTACTGGAGAGAGAGAGAGGGAGGGAGTGAGTTACTGGAGAGAGAGAGAGAGAGGGAGGGAGTGAGTTACTGGAGAGAGAGAGGGAGGGAGTGAGTTACTGGAGAGAGAGGGAGGGAGTGAGTGAGTTACTGGAGAGAGAGGGAGGGAGGGAGTTACTGGAGAGAGAGAGGGAGGGAGTGAGTTACTGGAGAGAGAGAGAGAGAGAGAGAGAGAGGGAGGGAGGGAGTTACTGGAGAGAGAGAGGGAGGGAGTGAGTTACTGGAGAGAGAGAGGGAGGGAGTGAGTTACTGGAGAGAGAGAGAGAGAGGGAGGGAGTGAGTTACTGGAGAGAGAGAGAGAGAGAGGGAGGGAGTTACTGGAGAGAGAGAGGGAGGGAGTGAGTTACTGGAGAGAGAGGGAGGGAGGGAGTGAGTTACTGGAGAGAGAGGGAGGGAGGGAGGGAGTTACTGGAGAGAGAGGGAGGGAGGGAGGGAGTTACTGGAGAGAGAGGGAGGGAGGGAGTTACTGGAGAGAGAGGGAGGGAGTGAGTGAGTTACTGGAGAGAGAGGGAGGGTGGGAGTTACTGGAGAGAGAGGGAGGGAGGGAGTTACTGGAGAGAGAGGGAGGGAGTGAGTGAGTTACTGGAGAGAGAGGGAGGGAGGGAGGGAGTTCCTGGAGAGGGAGGGAGGGAGGGAGTTACTGGAGAGAGAGAGGGAGGGAGGGAGGGAGTTCCTGGAGAGAGAGAGGGAGGGAGGGAGGGAGGGAGGGAGTTCCTGGAGAGAGGGAGGGAGGGAGGGAGGGAGTTCCTGGAGAGGGAGGGAGTGAGTGAGTTACTGGAGAGGGAGGGAGGGAGGGAGGGAGTTCCTGGAGAGGGAGGGAGGGAGGGAGTTACTGGAGAGAGGGAGGGAGTGAGTTCCTGGAGAGGGAGGGAGGGAGTGAGCTACTGGAGAGAGAGGGAGGGAGGGAGGGAGGGAGTTCCTGGAGAGAGGGAGGGAGGGAGGGAGGGAGGGAGTGAGTTCCTGGAGAGGGAGGGAGGGAGGGAGCTACTGGAGAGAGAGGGAGGGAGGGAGGGAGTTCCTGGAGAGGGAGGGAGTGAGTGAGTTACTGGAGAGGGAGGGAGGGAGTGAGCTACTGGAGAGAGAGGGAGGGAGGGAGGGAGTTCCTGGAGAGGGAGGGAGGGAGGGAGTTACTGGAGAGAGGGAGGGAGTGAGTTCCTGGAGAGGGAGGGAGGGAGTGAGCTACTGGAGAGAGAGGGAGGGAGGGAGGGAGGGAGTTCCTGGAGAGAGGGAGGGAGTTCCTGGAGAGGGAGGGAGTGAGTGAGTTACTGGAGAGCGAGGGAGGGAGGGAGTTCCTGGAGAGGGAGGGAGGGAGGGAGTTACTGGAGAGGGAGGAAGGGAGTGAGCTACTGGAGAGAGAGGGAGGGAGGGAGGGAGGGAGTGAGTTACTGGAGAGAGGGGGAGGGAGGGAGGGAGTTACTGGAGAGAGAGGGAGGGAGGGAGGGAGGGAGGGAGTTACTGGAGAGAGAGAGAGAGGGAGGGAGTTACTGGAGGGAGAGAGGGAGGGAGTGAGTTACTGGAGAGAGGGGGAAGGAGGGAGGGAGTGAGTTACTGGAGAGAGAGGGAGGGAGGGAGTTACTGGAGAGGGAGGGAGGGAGGGAGTTACTGGAGAGAGAGGGAGGGAGGGAGTTACTGGAGAGAGAGGGAGGGAGTGAGTTACTGGAGAGAGAGGGAGGGATGGAGGGAGTTACTGGAGAGAGAGGGAGGGAGGGAGTGAGTTACTGGAGAGAGAGAGAGGGAGGGAGTGAGTTACTGGAGAGAGAGAGGGAGGGAGGGAGTTACTGGAGAGAGAGGGAGGGAGGGAGTTACTGGAGAGGGAGGGAGGGAGGGAGGGAGTTACTGGAGAGAGAGGGAGGGAGTGAGTGAGTTACTGGAGAGAGGAGGGAGGGAGTTACTGGAGAGAGAGGGAGGGAGTGAGTGAGTTACTGGAGAGAGAGGGAGGGAGTGAGTGAGTTACTGGAGAGAGAGGGAGGGAGGGAGGGAGTTACTGGAGAGAGAGGGAGGGAGGGAGGGAGGGAGTGAGTTACTGGAGAGAGAGGGAGGGAGGGAGTTACTGGAGAGAGAGAGGGAGGGAGTGAGTTACTGGAGAGAGAGAGACAGGGAGGGAGGGAGTTACTGGAGAGAGAGAGAGAGAGAGGGAGGGAGTGAGTTACTGGAGAGAGAGAGAGGGAGGGAGTGAGTTACCGGAGAGAGAGAGAGGGAGGGAGTGAGTTACTGGAGAGAGAGGGAGGGAGGAGTGAGTTACTGGAGAGAGAGGGAGGGAGGGAGTGAGTTACTGGAGAGAGAGGGAGGGAGGGAGTTACTGGAGAGAGAGGGAGGGAGGGAGGGAGTTCCTGGAGAGAGAGAGGGAGGGAGGGAGTTACTGGAGAGAGGGAGGGAGGGAGTGAGTTACTGGAGAGAGGGAGGGAGGGAGTTCCTGGAGAGGGAGGGAGTGAGTGAGTTACTGGAGAGAGGGAGGGAGGGAGGGAGTTCCTGGAGAGGGAGGGAGGGAGGGAGGGAGTTACTGGAGAGAGAGGGAGGGAGGGAGGGAGTTCCTGGAGAGAGAGAGGGAGGGAGGGAGGGAGGGAGGGAGTTCCTGGAGAGGGGGAGGGAGGGAGTTCCTGGAGAGGGAGGGAGTGAGTGAGTTACTGGAGAGAGAGGGAGGGAGTGAGCTACTGGAGAGAGAGGGAGGGAGGGAGTTCCTGGAGAGGGAGGGAGGGAGTGAGCTACTGGAGAGAGAGGGAGGGAGGGAGGGAGTTCCTGGAGAGAGGGAGGGAGGGAGGGAGTTCCTGGAGAGGGAGGGAGTGAGTGAGTTACTGGAGAGGGAGGGAGGGAGTGAGCTACTGGAGAGAGAGGGAGGGAGGGAGGGAGTTCCTGGAGAGGGAGGGAGGGAGGGAGTTACTGGAGAGGGAGGGAGGGAGGGAGTTCCTGGAGAGGGAGGGGGTGAGTGAGCTACTGGAGAGGGAGGGAGGGAGTGAGCTACTGAGCTACTGGAGAGAGAGGGAGGGAGGGAGGGAGGGAGTTCCTGGAGAGGGAGGGAGGGAGTGAGTGAGTTACTGGAGAGGGAGGGAGGGAGTGAGCTACTGGAGAGAGAGGGAGGGAGGGAGGGAGGGAGTTCCTGGAGAGAGGGAGTGAGTTACTGGAGAGGGAGGGAGTGAGTGAGTTACTGGAGAGGGAGGGAGGGAGTGAGGGAGTTACTGGAGAGGGAGGGAGGGAGTGAGCTACTGGAGAGAGAGGGAGGGAGGGAGTTCCTGGAGAGGGAGGGAGGGAGTTCCTGGAGAGGGAGGGAGGGAGGAGGGAGTTCCTGGAGAGGGAGGGAGGGAGGGAGGGAGGGAGTGAGTTCCTGGAGAGGGAGGGAGGGAGTGAGTTCCTGGAGAGGGAGGGAGGGAGTTCCTGGAGAGGAGGGAGGGAGGGAGTTCCTGGAGAGAGGGAGGGAGGGAGTTCCTGGAGAGGGAGGGAGGGAGTGAGCTACTGGAGAGAGGGAGGGAGGGAGTGAGCTACTGGAGAGAGGGAGGGAGGGAGTTCCTGGAGAGGGAGGGAGGGAGGGAGTTCCTGGAGAGGGAGGGAGGGAGTGAGGGAGTTACTGGAGAGAGGGAGGGAGGGAGGGAGGGAGTTCCTGGAGAGGGGGGGAGGGAGGGAGTTCCTGGAGAGGGAGGGAGTGAGTGTGTTAGTGGAGAGGGAGGGAGGGAGTTCCTGGAGAGGGAGAGAGGGAGTGAGTTACTGGAGAGAGGGAGGGAGGGAGTTCCTGGAGAGGGAGGGAGGGAGGGAGTTCCTGTAGAGGGAGGGAGGGAGTTACTGGAGAGAGGGAGGGAGTTCCTGGAGAGGGAGGGGGGGGGAGGGAGTGAGTGAGTTACTGGAGAGTGAGGGAGGGAGGGAGTGAGTTAGGTGGAAGGCGAGTTCACAGTAGCTTCTGTGGAGGTGGAAGGCAATTCTTGCTCATCCAGGATTTTATTTTTTTATTCGATCATGGGATGTGGGTGTTGCTGGGCAACGCCAGCATCTATTGCCCACCCCTAGGTACCCGTGAGAAGGTGGTGCTGAGCTGTCTTCATCAACTGCTACAGTCCTTGTGGTGAAGGTATTCGCAGTGTGGTTAGGGAGATGCTCGCTTTTTGGAGATAGTCACTGCCTGGCACTTAAGTGGCAGGTAACACATCAGCCCAAGTCTGACTGTCGTCCAGGTCTTGCTGCATGCAGGCATGGGCTGCTTCATTATCTGAGGAGTTGCGAATGACACTGAACACTGTGCAGTCATCAGCGAACATCCCTACTTCTGACCTTATGATGGAGGGAAGGTCATAGACTCATTACGGCACAGAAGGCCGCCATTGGGCCCATCGAGTCCGTGCCAGCTCTCTGTGGAGTGATCCAGTCAGTCCCATTCCCCCACTCTATCCCCGTAGCCCTGCAAGTTTATTTCCCTCAAGTGCCTATCCAATCTCCTTTTGAAATCATTAATCAGCTCCGCTTCCGCCACCCTTGTCGGCAGTAAGTTCCAGGTCATTACCACACGCTGCGTAAAAATGTTGTTCCTCACATCCCTTCTGTATCTCTTGCCCAAAACCTTCCCCTAGTCCTTGTACCATCAGCTAATGGGAACAGCCTTTCTCTGTCTACCTGATCCAAACCCGTCATAATCTTGTACACCTCTATCAAATCTCCCCTCAACCTCCTTTGCTTCAAGAGAACAACCCCAGCTTCTCCAACCTAACCTTGTAGCTAAAATCCCTCATCCCTGGAACCATTCTGGTAAATCTCCTCTGCACCCTCTCAAGGACCCTCATATCCTTCCTAAAGTGTGGTGACCAGAACTGGACGCAATACTCTAGTTGTGGCATTGATGAAGGTCATTGATGAAGCAGCTGAAGATGGTTGGGCCTAGGACACTGCCCTGAGGAACTCCTGCAGTGATGTCCTGGGGCTGTGATGATTGACCTTCCAATCACCACAACCATCTTCCTTTGTGCTAGGTATGACTCCAGCCAGTGGAGAGTTTCCCCCCCAATTCCCATTTTCAGTTTTACTAGGGCTCCTTGATGCCGCACTCGGTCAAATGCTGCCTTGATGTCAAGGGCAGTCACTCTCACCTCACCTCTGGAATCCAGCTCCTTTGTCCATGGTTGGACCAAGGCTGTAATGAGGTCTGGAGCCGAGTGGCCCTGGCAGAACCCAAACTGAGCATCAGTGAGCAGGTTATTGGTGAGTAAGTGCCACTTGATAGCACTGTCGACGACACCTTCCATCACTTTGCTGATGATTGAGAGTAGACTGATGGGGCAGTAATTGGCTGGATTGGATTTGTCCTGCATTTTGTGGACAGGACATACCTGGGCAGTTTTCCACATTGTCGGATAGATGCCAGTGTAGCTGTACTGGAACAGCTTGGCTAGAGGCGCAGCTAGTTCTGGAGCACAAGTCTTCAGCACGATACCCGGGATGTTGTCGGGTCCCACTGTATCCTGTATCCATTGCGCTCAGCCGTTTCTTGATATCACGTGGAGTTAATCGAACTGGCTGAAGACTGGCTTCTGTGATGGTGGGGACCTCAGGAGGAGGCCCATATGGATCATCCACTCGGCACTTCTGGCTGAAGATGGTTGCAAACGCTTCCGCCTTGTCTTTTGCAATCACGTGCTGGGCTCCACCATCATTGAGGATGGGGATCTTCATGGAGCCTCCTCCTCCCGTTAGTTGTTTAATGGTCCACCACCATTCACGACTGGATGTGGCAAGACTGCAGAGTTTTGATCTGATCCGTTGATTGTGGGATTGCTTAGCCCTGTCTATAGCATGCTGCTTCTGCTTTTTAGCATGCATGTAGTCCTGTGTTGCAGCTTCCCCAGGTTGGCACCTCATTTTTAGGTACGCCTGGTGCTGCTCCTGGCATGCTCTTCTACACTCCTTATTGAACCAGGGTTGGTCCCCTGGTTTGATGGTAATGGCAGAGTGAGGGATATACCGGGCCATGAGGTTACAGATTGTGGTGGAATACAATTCTGCTGCTGCTGATGGCCCACAGTGCCTCATGGATGCCCAGTTTTGAGCTGCTAGATATGTTCTGAATCTATCCCATTTAGCACAGTGGTAGTGCCACACAACACAATGGAGGGTGTCCTCAGTGTGAAGACGGCACTTCGTCTCCACAATGGCTGTACGGTGGTCACTGCTACCAGTGCGGTCATGGACAGATGCATCTGCGACAGGTAGATTGGTGAGGACGAGGTCAAGTAGGCTTTTCCCTCGTGTTGGTTCTCTCACCAGCTGTCGCAGGCCCAGACTGCAAGCTATGTTCTTCAGGACTCGGCCAGCTCTGTCAGTAGTGGTGCTACCGAGTTACTCTTGGTGAAGGACATTGAAGTCCCCCACCCAGAGTACATTCTGTGCCCTTGCTGCTCTCAGTGCTTCTTCCAAGTGGTGTTCAACATGGAGGAATACTGATTCATCAGCTGAGGGAGGGCGGTAGGTGGTAATCAGCAAGAGGTTTCCTTGCCCATGCTTGACCTGAAGCCACGAGACTTCACGGGGTCCGGAGTCAAGGTTGAGGACTCCCAGGGTCACTCCTTCCCAACTGTATACCACTGTGCCACCACCCCTGGTGGGTCTGTCCTGCCGGTGGGACAGGACATACCCAGGGATGGTGATGGAGGAGTTTGGGACATTGGCTGAAAGGTATGATTCTGTGAGTATGACTATGTCAGGCTGTTGCTTGACTAGTCTGTGGGACAGCTCTCCCAATTTTGGCACAAGTTCCCAGATGTTGGTGAGGAGGACTTTGCAGGGTCGACTGGGCTGGGTGTGCCGTTGCCTTGTCCATAGCCGGTGCCGAGGTCGATGCCGGGTCGTCCGTCCGGTTTTATTCTTATTATTGTGTTTCGTAGCGGCTAGTTACAACTAAGTGGCTTGCTAGGCCATTTCAGAGGGCAGTTAAGAGTCAACCACACTGTTGTGAGTCCGGAATCACATATAGGCCAGACCGGGTAAGGACGGCAGATTTCCTTCCCTAAAGGACATTAGTGAACCAGATGGGTTTTTACAACAATCCGATAGTTTCATGGTCACCATTACTGATGCTAACTTTTCATGCCAGATTTATTTAATTAACTGAATTTAAATTCCCCAGCTGCCGTGGTGGGATTTGAACTCACGTCTCGGGATCATTAGTCCAGGCCTCTGGATTACTAATTTGATATTGGCTGAGGTGTCAGACACCATTGCGGTGGCCGAGGTAAATCTGGTATCATCAGCTGACCCCATGCTTACCAATGAGGTTACAAAAGGGCAAGTTGTAGACAAGTGAAAGGAGGGAGCGTTGGACAGACCCTAAATAACTGTTAGCCATTACAAGAGGTAGTATTTCTCGCTAGTTGTCCTCTCTCACCTCATCCTGTCCATGAGACCTACGTCTTGCTCGCTTGACCTTATTGTCACTAAACTGCCAACTCCCAGCTTCCAGTCCTGGCCCCCATGTTAGCTGTTTGGCAAATGGTTCCCTCTCCTCAGGTACTGGCCCCTGCCTTTCAAATCTGCCGCATCACCCCCTCCTCAAAAAACCCACCCTTGACCCCTGTCCTTGTAAACTACCGCCCCATCTCCAATCTCCCCTTCCTCTCCAAAGTCCTTGAACGTGCTGTCGCCTCCCAAATTCACGTCTATTGTTCCCACAACTCCAGGTTTGAACCTCTCCAATTAGGTTCCTGCCCCTGCACTGATACAGCCCTCATCAAAGGCACGAATGACATCCTCTGTGACTGTGACCATGGTAATCTATCCCTCCTCAACCTTCTCGACCTGTCTGCAGCCTTTGACACAGTTGACCAGACCATCCTCCTCCAACGCCGCTCCTCCATTGTCCAGCTGAGTGGGACTGCACTCGCCTGGTTCCACACTTACTCATCCAATCGTAGCCAGGGAATCTTCTGCAATGGCTTCTCTTCCCGTTCCCACAGCGTTACCTCTGGAGTCCCCCGTGGATTTATCCTCGGCCCCCCCTCCTATTTCTCATCTACTTGCTGCCCCTTGGCAACAT
Organism: Somniosus microcephalus; assembly: GCF_052327205.1. Taxonomy (NCBI): domain Eukaryota; kingdom Metazoa; phylum Chordata; class Chondrichthyes; order Squaliformes; family Somniosidae; genus Somniosus; species Somniosus microcephalus. The sequence continues at coordinate 60,680,646 of NC_141010.1, read as the reverse complement.
CATCCAAAGACACGTCAGATTCCACGTGTACGCCGACGACACCCAGCTCTACCTCACCACCGTCTCTCTTGACCCCGCCACTGCCTCAGTGTTGTCAGCCTGGATGAGCATCAATTTCCTCCAATTAAACATGAGGAAGACCAAAGCCATTGCCTTTGGCCCCTGCCACAGACTCCGTTCCCTCGCCACAGTTCCAGGCTGAAACAGACTGTTTGCAAAGCTCGACCATTACTTGTAAGTAAAAGGTGCAACACTGAAGGAAGAGACTTTACTTGTCATTAGTCCCAAAAATAAAATGCAAGCTTACGTACTGGTCGTAAATCTGAATATTAGCTGGAATGGCACTGATGAAACCCACTAATTTCTTGTTGGAGACGACCCGTACTCCGCAGTGCCACTGGAGCAGCCAGCCAGGGGGACGCAGAGCCCTAGAGAGGGAGCCAAACAACACATTTATTACAATTCAGCACTAAGGAAACCAGAGCGCATGATGACTCCACGCAGAATGTAACCTGAAGGCACTTCTGCACTGATGGATAGGTGTCAGCAGAGTGTGCTAATAACGGACACCCACACGCCCCGGCTTTACTTCATCGCTGTACTGGACCTGCTGGTGGGCCAATCAGAAGCAGCCGAGCATTTCCTGCACCTCCAACAGCTGTTCTTGGGATTCAACAAAAGTTGGGCCCCAGGTACAACTGGGAGTGTGGCATTCGCCTCGCTGTTGAGTGTGTGGTTGATGTTGGTACTGAGCGTCTGCCTCCAACAACACGCCATCAGCATTAAACCAGTACCTAGTGTGCAGTTATTGACAAGTTAGTTTCAACACTACCATAGAAAGTGTGTTGAGCCAACTAGTTACAGCAAACACCAAACACGGCTTGCACTCCAGCTCAAAGGACATTCCAAGAGTTTGCTTCTTATTCCCATAAAGCAATGTATAAGGAGAACAGAGAGTTAATGGTATGTCAGCGACCTTATTGTAGAACTCAATTCCCCTGCTAACTTGTTTAGATTATAGGAAAACATCATTTCAAGAAAAAGGTCAATTATCAGGCAGCATTTTCAAAAATGAATCCTAATTATTTCTAATCTCTTTTGTTAAGTTCTTTAATTTCCAAATATTTTTTGTTTAAAAGGAGGGGTGATGATATCATCTGGGGTACAGAGGTCCTTAACGTCTCACTGACAACGGCAAGGGAGCAAAACATTAGCAGATGAGATTGCAAACTCAGTCTGCTGCAGTGCAGTAACCCATCTCCCTCGCACTATAGCTCAGTAATCCTTGTACTGTATGGTACCCCATCTCCCTCGCACTATAGCTCAGTAATCCTCGTACTGTATGGTACCCCATCTCCCTCGCACTGCATGGTACCAGATCTCCCTCGCACTATAGCTCAGTAATCCTCGTACTGTATGGTACCCCATCTCCCTCGCACTATAGCTCAGTAATCCTTGTACTGTATGGTACCCCATCTCCCTCGCACTATAGCTCAGTAATCCTTGTACTGTATGGTACCCCATCTCCCTCGCACTATAGCTCAGTAATCCTCGTACTGTATGGTACCCCATCTCCCTCGCACTATAGCTCAGTAATCCTCGTACTGTATGGTACCCCATCTCCCTCGCACTATAGCTCAGTAATCCTCGTACTGTATGGTACCCCATCTCCCTCGCACTATAGCTCAGTAATCCTCGTACTGTATGGTACCCCATCTCCCTCGCACTATAGCTCAGTAATCCTCGTACTGTATGGTACCCCATCTCCCTCGCACTATAGCTCAGTAATCCTCGTACTGTATGGTACCCCATCTCCCTCGCACTATAGCTCAGTAATCCTCGTACTGTATGGTACCCCATCTCCCTCGCACTATAGCTCAGTAATCCTCGTACTGTATGGTACCCCATCTCCCTCGCACTATAGCTCAGTAATCCTCGCACTGTATGGTACCCCATCTCCCTCGCACTATATGGTACCCCATCTCCCTCGCACTATATGGTACCCTATCTCCCTCGCACTGTATGGTACCCCATCTCCCTCGCACTGTACGGTACCCCATCTCCCTCGCACTATATGGTACCCTATCTCCCTCGCACTGTATGGTACCCCATCTCCCTCGCACTGTATGGTCCCCCATCTCCCTCGCACTGTAGCTCAGTAATCCTTTTCTGAGGTTGGGCTGAAGCACATTGCTGGATGTAAAGAGGCAGTTGTACTCTGCATCTAATTGTGATGTTATGTGACCCAAGAATGCCAACACGTCCAGGCCAGGTACAGCACGGGTTAGAGCTGGTCCAGGCCAGGTACAGCACGGGTTAGAGCTGGTCCAGGCCAGGTACAGCACGGGTTAGAGCTGGTCCAGGCCAGGTACAGCACGGGTTAGAGCAGGTCCAGCACGGGTTAGAGCTGGTCCAGGCCAGGTACAGCACGGGTTAGAGCTGGTCCAGGCCAGGTACAGCACGGGTTAGAGCAGGTCCAGGCCAGGTACAGCACGGGTTAGAGCTGCAGCCGAGACACCTTCTCCCATTGGTTGAAAGTGTATAAATCTAACCTATAGCCAGTTATTCGACTTACCACAATAAGAACTCAGGTGAGTAATCGAACCTAAACATGTTGTCATCATCCTCCACATAGTTCTCATTCAGCAGGGTGTACAGCTCCTTCAGCTGGGTGTTCAAACACACACAGGTTAGACTCAGCTCAGGGTAGTAGCAGAACACTTCAACATGCATCAAGGGGAAGCCCAAACCCCAGACTTTGAATCAAATTCAGCATGGTTTTATTACAGTGGTACCTTCTCAAATGCAATACATGCTGCCGATAAACACTCCTAAGCACAACAGGACATTATCCTCCTCGTAAATAGAGAAACAGAGGATGTGTAACCAATTCTATACTGTGTATATTTTTTATCAGACATGGCCATTGAACAACCTTACATAAGAAATAGGAGCAGGAGTCGGCCATTTGGCCCTTCGAGCCTGCTCCGCCATTCAATAAGACCATGGCTGATCTTCTACCTCATCTCCACTTTCCTGCACTATCCCCATATCCCTCGATTCCCTTAATATTCAAAAATCTATCGATCTCCGTCTTCAATATACTCAACGACTGAGCCTCCACAGCCCTCTGGGGTAGAGAATTCCAAAGATTCACCACCCTCTGAGTGAAGAAGTTCCTTCTCATCTCAGTCCTAAATGGCCGACCCCTTATTCTGAGACTGTGACCCCTGGTTCTAGACTCTCCAGCCAGGGGGAAATATCCTCCCTGCATCTACCCTATCAAGCCCTGTAAGAATTCTGTATGTTTCAATGAGATCACCTCTCATTCTTCTAAACTCTAGAGAATATAGGCCTAGTCTACTCAATCTCTCCTCATAGGACAGTCCCCCTATCCCAGGAACCAGTCTGGTGAACCTTTGTTGCACTCCCTCTATGGTAAGTATATCCTTCCTATCCTAAGGAGACCAAAACTGTCCACAGTACTCCAGGTGTGGTCTCACCAGGGCCCGATATAATTGCAGTAAGATGTCTTTACTCTTATACTCAAATCCTCTTGTAATAAAGGCCAACATACCATTTGCTTTCCTAATTGCTTGCTGTACCTGCATGTTAACTTTCAGTGATTCGTGTACAAGGACACCCAGGTCCCTCTGAACACCAACATTTCCCAATCTCTCACCGTTTAAAAAATACTCTGCTTTTCTATTTTTGCTACCAAAGTGGATAACTTCACATTTCTCCACATTATATTCCATTTGCCATGTTCTTGCCCACTCACTTAGCCTGTCTATATCCCCTTGAAGCCTCCTTGCATCCTCCTCACAACTTACATTCCCTCCCAGCTTTGTATCATCAGTAAACTTGGATATATTACATTTGGTCCCCTCATCCAAATCATTGATATAGATTGTGAATAGCTGAGGCCCCAGCACTGATCCTTGCGGTACCCCACTAGTTACAGCCTGCCATCCCGAAAATGACCCGTTTATTCCTACTCTCTGTTTTCTGTCCGTTAACCAATCCTCAATCCATGCTACTATATTACCCCCAATCCCATGAGCCCTAATTTTGTTTAATAACCTCTTGTGTGGCACCTTATCGAATGCCTTCTGAAAATCCAAATACACCACATCCACTGGTTCCCCCTTATCTATTCTGCTAGTTACAACCTCAAAAAACTCCAACAGGTTTGTCAAACACGATTTCCCTTTCATAAACCCGTGTTGACTCTGCCCAATCCTATTATTATTTTCTAAGTGCCCTGTTACCACGTCCTTAATAATAGATTCTAGCATTTTCCCTACTACTGATGTCAGGCTAACTGGTCTGTAGTTCCCCATTTTCTCTCTCCCTCCTTTCTTAAAAATACTGGGGTTACATTTGCTAGAGTGTATGGAATTTTGGAAAATGACAACCAATGCATCCACTATCTCTATAGCCACATCTTTCAAAACCCTAGGATGTAGGCCATCAGGTCCAGGGGATTTATTGGCTTTCAGTCCTATTAATTTCTCCAGTACTATTTTTTTACAAATACTAATTTCTTTCAGTTCCTCATTCTCACTAGAGCCTTGGTTCTCCACCATTTCCGGGAAGTTTTGTGTGTCTTCTTCTGTGAAGACAGACACAAAGGGCTGGATTTTACCAGCCCTGAGGAGGCGGGTCTGCTGGTAAAGTCAAAAAGAATGTGAGCGGGTCCCGAACCCGCTCCCAACCAATCTTCCCGGGAGTCGGGTCCCTGATTTGTGCAGGGACCCGACTCCTAGCGGCGGAAAGAGGATTATAGCCACTTAACTGCCTGTTAACAGGCAGTTAAGAGGCTTTTTCCAATGTTTAGACTTCTGCTGTGGGTTTCCTGATGTCAGGGAACCCACCAGGGTAAGTGAGGCGTGCTGTAGGTCTGTTGTTATGTCGGTGATAGATGACAGCTGCAGAATTGGTGTGAAGGATGCAATGGGACACTGGTGAGTATCAGAGGTAAGGAAATGTTGAGAAAGTCATTTTTAATGTGTTTAGATTTTTCTGTAGGTGACAAGCTTTGAAGTTTGTGTGTGGCCTCACCTCAATGGGAGAAGTGACAGATCGCTTCTGTAGCCCCACCTGCAGCTGCCATCTGTTTTATCCTAAGAAGAGAATCACTGGAGAGCCTAGGTGCAAGGGCTCACCTGTGTACAGTGATTGTCAGTGTTTGACAGCACCGCAATGCTGTTAAACACTGTCAAATCATCTGTCAAAAATTTATGGTTCATGTGCCTTTAAGAAAACCGGCAGATGAAGCGTCATCAACTGACGTCATCTGACACTGGCTTTCCCTTAATTGGCTGGCAAGCCCGCAGGGCGGGCTTAACAAGGCCAATCAGGGGAAAATAGCATCTGTGCGTCAGACGTCGCTGGGGGCGGGACTAGAATCCGGAAGGCAGCAGTCTCCCATGATCACTGTATTGCCCTAGTTATATGCACCTCTAATTTCCTGATTTATACTCTGCCCTACATTACAACTACTGTTTGGGGGCTATAAACAACTCCCACCAAAGTTTTCTGCCCCTTGCTGTTTCTTAGCTCCACCCAAACTGATTCTACTTCTTGATTTTCGGAGCTAAGATCCTTTCTCTCTACAACAGGCAAAACCTCGAACTCAAACCAAATTCACATGGTTGAATCGTTAATTCACTGCTTACAATGGCCGCTCACACTGTTTAATTCAGACAAGTAAGCATCGGGTTTGGTTAGGGATTCGCGGATCAAACTGTGCGTGCTAGCTCTGTGGAGCAGGAGTCCTACCCCAGCGGATTCTGGTGCACTACAGCTGATCCTGAACCCAGCTCCTGTTCACACTACAGCCCAGCTTTGGGACAGATCTAGTACTGGAATTTAAACCAGAGTGTCAAGATCAGCTGGACTATTAGCTTTAGTGTGACGTCATGGCATGGCACATGCCTCAGCACATCCTGTCCGTGCCTTACAGCGGGTCCCAACACTCAAATTTACATTTCTATGTTAACTGTACCTTCAGCTGCTTAGAATGAACAAAACACTCCAGGAACAAATCTATTGCACCGTACATAGAATGTTCCAGCCAAACATTATTTACCTAAACACTCTCTTTGGCTCACATGTTGCTGATGTGGCAAGAAGTTCCTGTTGGAACTTTTCTAACACACTCCAAAATACAGTGCCCCTTGCAAACCAACTCTCCTCCCATTTCAAAGAGACATGCAGCATATTCCCAGTAACTTTTATATCCTGTACAAGCCAACAGCTGGTGGCGTGTTAAATCGATGGGCAGATCCACTCGTTTACAACCATTGCATGGGTCAAATTCTATAAAGAGCAAAATGCTGCAGATGCTGGAAATCTGAACTAAAAACAGAAAGCACTGGAAACACACAACAGGTCACGGAGTGACCGCATATTCAAAACTGCTGCCTGACCTGCTCACTGCTTCCAGCCTTTTCTGTTTTTAGGTCAAATTCTATGTTTATTGTATGGGATTACACAATGTTAATGGTGTTTGGGGGTGGGGGGGGGGGGGGGAGAATAGTGTTCATGATTCTGTCTATTTTTCTGTGATGACCACAAATCAGTGGCCTTGCTCAGGAAGCTCCGCTCCATTGAGGTTTGCTGCGTTCCCACTATCTGGCCTGGCTCTGGGTGGAAGCACCATTGCTCCCTGGTGGTTTATCTGGGACCAGAACGCACTGCACAGGATAATCACCAGAGCTCACTGCACAAGGTAATCCCAGCTATGAACCCACACCCTATCAATCTGCCATGCAACATGCCAGCACACCACCCACCATTTTATTGGACAGCCCCTCCTTTGAAACTCCCCCTCCACCATTAAATTTAGCCCTCGTCAAGATAAATGATGTTAGAATTGAGGAATGGAACCCTTCCCGTTTCCTTTGCCCGGCCTTACCATGAAACGCTCCCAGGTCAGCTACAACACTGGTTAGATGCAGGGCAAAGCTCCCTCTACTCTATCCAAGCAATATGCCTCGATCTCAATCTCAGAACATTCTCTCTCCAGCAGTGACATTTTTTCCATTTCCTACACCAACATCCTGTGGTCTGAGTGGGATTGTCAATCTGGTACCAGTTGGTGCTGAATTGAGTGCAGTTTTATACTGTGGGACTATGGCCTTTAGGAACCAGATTGAGACTATACAAACTCATCTCATTTATAACTCTTCAAACCAGCAGATAGAGGAGACTTCATCCCATTTGTCTAGAATGGATTTGAACCCAGCCCCAGGTGAAAGGACAGTGTCCAACACAGTGGAGCACCCACTTTAAGACATCACGTACTACATTGACTGTATATTTTAGCCATCAATGGCACCAAAGTGCAACCTTCTTGAGCAAATTTCTCATTAAACACTGCAACACTCATCCAACAATGACTCACCACTTCAGCATTCCCAAGGTCCAGGGCATCCCACAGAAATCCCTGTGGTAGACTGTAGGGCTCTTGTCGAATATTATCCTTGTCTGGCTCAATAGGGCCATGGACTGTCACTACCTCACCTGCAATAAGATGAGAGCTTGAAACTTCAGTTTCCAGTGAATTATCTAAACTCTATCTAGCTCAGACAGTGTAAGCACACATCCACCAATACTGTACCAGGCTTCAGGTGAGGTACAGAGCCACCGACACAAGTTACAGAATGATCAGCACGTTACCCTTCACTGTCCATGGAGGACATAACAGCTCCACTGTTTGAAGGTATATTGGCGTGATCAGGGAGAGGTTGAGGGGTCTAGACCCGAGGACCAAAGCAAGGATAAGGTGGTCAGTAGGATCACCATCACAGGGAATGTTAGAGCAAGATAAGGAAGATATCCACACTGCCATGGTCACTATGATGGACGGTAGGTTGGGAAGGTAAACTCCGAACACCTCCTCCACCTCACATACATAAAGGGGTAGATTGTCACAAAGCTGTCAGGAAGGAGGCGGGACTACAACTTTCGGGTTTTAGTCCCGCCTACATCGACGTTCGGCCAATCCACACGATTTTCCCTTGATTGACCTTATTAAGCTCACCCAGTGGGCTCAGCAGGCCAATTAAGTGCCACCCGGCAACAGGTGACATCACAGACTGAAATTTCATCTGTCAAGAGTTCTTGACAGATGAAATATCAGTGTTTCACAGCTGTTTGAAGCTGTCAAACACTGACAGTCTGACTTCTAACCTGAGTCCTTCTACACAGACTCAGTTAGAACTCTCACCGGCAATGAAAGCTGAAGGCTGTCACTTTTGACAGATCGCAGCCATTCTGCTTTCAGTGCTGGCTGAGTGATGGACTCCCGAAACCTAGAGGAAGAAAGGCTGTTAAGGTAAGTACAGGTAATTTAAACTTCTTTACACACTTTAGACACACCAAACACACTTACCTTTGCACTCATGCACCCATCACTCACCTGAACACCGACATCGCGACCCCTCCAAGTCCTTCAACCCGACAGCCCGCCTGCTCTAACCTGGCGTGGTTTGGAGCCGTCGGGAATCCCACACGACACCCCTCAAAATAGAGATTAGGCTAAAAACTGCCTGTTAACAGGCAGTTAATTGGCACTAATCCCTTCCCGCCTCGGGTCGGTGGGTCCCAGTGCGGGGCGGGTACCCGCCTCCCCTGAAACTTACGTGGAGGCGGGTTTTGGGTGAGATGGTGTCAGGACCCCCGAAATCGGGATTTCCCCCCCCACCCCACGCGCCTGAAACCCCGCCTGACGGCTCCAGGAAAATCGACCCCAATGTGTGAACCAATAATTGGCTGCAGTGAAAACCTTGGTAAACCAAGACCAAGGAACATAGGCAACTGCACCAAAGTGCTTGGGCTCTCATGGTGTATACTATCCAAGGAGCTTTGCAGTCAGGGCTGGGAGAGAGGCTGCAGGCAATGGTGAGAGGCATTTTCTGACCATAGAGATGCAATGATCTGTCTACAGATACTGGCAGCCATGAGCAGATGCCAACCACCTGAGAGGATACAGGACCATGCTTGTCCATGGTGTCCAAATCCTACACGATGAAGTCGAGGCACTCAATGCTCTAAAACACCACTATCGGAGTGCAGCCGCCCAACCCTCTACCAGCCCTTCAAACCAGAATCCTCCTTTTAGCCAAACTCTCTCTCCAGCCCAACAATCCTCCGAGAACTCTGCATTTCTCTTCCACCAATAGTACTGCTGCTGAAGGGAAGCAGAGAGCTCCTCTGCAAGTACAGCCACAGTCTGGAAAATATCAATTGACCCAGCAGCCACAACCTTTTTCGGGGAGAGTTGCAGATTTCCACATGCTTTGTGTAGAAAAGGTGCTTCCCGATTTCACTCCTAACTAGCCCCACAGCACAGACTCTGGAGCGAACACTAAACTCCTGCCAAGTTTAACAAAAATACATAAACGGTGGAGACAATGTTGGAGAACCACATTTACAGATGCAGGGTCTTCAGCATTGGGGTTTCCAAAAGGAATTCCGGGCTGCATGGTTATCCCAGAGGGACAGTAAGTTATTGGAGGTGACACACACAGTATGACACTTTTAAAAGAGCCCAGTCCTCGGTGAGTGATGGCCTCCTTACAATTTGGTTTTAGACAACAGCAATTATATAGCGCCTTTAACGCAGTGAAACATCTCAAGGTGCTTCACAGGAGCGTTATCAAACAAAATATAACACCGGGTCACATAAGGAGATGTTAGGCCAAGTGACCAAAAGCTTGGCCAAAGAGGTAAGTTTTAAGGAGCGTCTTAAAGGAGGAGAGAGAGGTAGGTATGCGGAGAAGTTTAGGGAGGGAACTCCAGAGTTTAGGGCCTAGGCAGCAGAAGGCACGGCTGCCGATGCTGGAGTGCTTAAAATCGGAAATGTGCAAGAGCACAGAGATCTCGGAGGGTTGTAGGGCTGGAGGATACAGCGATAGGGAGGGGCGAGACCATGGAGGGATTTGAAAACAAGGATGAAAATGTTTTAAATCGAGGAGTTGCCAGATTTAGAGCCAATGAAAGTCAGCGAGCACAGGGGTGATGGATGAACGGAATTTGGTGCGAGTTAGGATACATAGAAACATAGAAGATAGGAGCAGGAGTAGGCCATTCGGCCCCTCGAGCCTACTCCGCCATTTAATGAGATCATGGCTGATCATCCAAATTCAGTACCCTGTCCCTGCTTTCTCCCCATATCCCTTGATCCCTTTAGCCGTAAAAAAATATATCCAACTCCTTCTTGAATATATTTAATGAATTGGCCTCCACTGCCTTCTGTGGTAGAGAATTCCACAGGTTCACCACTCTCTGGGTGAAGAAATTCCTCCTCATCTCTGTCCTAAATGGCTTACCCCTTATCCTTAGACTGTGACCCCTGGTTCTGGACTCCCCGACCATCGGGAACATCCTTCCTGCATCTAGTCTGTCCAGTCCTGTCAGAATTTTATAAGTTTCAATGAGATCCCCTCTCATTCTTCTAAACTCTAGCGAGTATAAGCCCAATCGACCCAATCTCTCTTCATACGTCATTCCTGCCATCCCAGGGCAACATGGTTTTGGATGAGCTCACGTTTACGGAGGATGGGTATATATTTTAGACATATAGGGGGACAAATTCATTGTAGCCCCGTTTGGGGAGCTAAATTTTTAAAAGTTTGGAAAATTAGCGCCAGGCACTAATGTTTCTAAACTTTGAAAAAATTCAGTTTTGCGCTTTAAAAAGGAAGGGGAGCGCTAAATCAAGCCCTCCACTTCCTTCTTAGAGCACAATCAGCAGCAGGCGGGGCGGAGACTTCAGCAGTGCTGCACACTGGGGGCGCAGTCACCCAATTTCACCCCCATAGACTATTCTCTCTCCAACTCACCCCACTGACCCCATGTCTTGAGCACCTAGGAGCGTGGGGTGGAGTGAAGGGGGAAGCAGGGGGATTGAATTGCTATAAAAAGAGTTTCACCAACACTAAAATGTTTTAATATAGTCAGCAACGCTGCTCCATTCCTTCAAAGGAAACTGCAGATATGCTGACCATACAACCTAAACACATCTAATATTCCCTCTAAAAAGCTTTCAATGTTGCAGATACATACCAAGCTTTGGCACTGGCTGGGTGTCCCAGAACTGGTAACTGCGTTTAGTGGCCTCCTCCATGCTCTTCGCTGGACCCTGGCCAACAGAAAATAGCTCAATGGCCTTCTGGATCTCCTGGAGCTTCTCCGCAGGCAACGAATTAACCTGAAAGACAACATTTAGCACAAAAGAAATCTAAATATCTCAATCATGTAACCATTCTGCAAAGCACCCGGTGACACTGGGAGCTCTGCTCTCATGCTCCACCACTTCAGATCCAGCCTTTCCATGAATTCAACAGCAGACCTGCACCACAATTCAAACCTAACCCCCAGAGGGAGTGAGTACGATCGGCTGTCAGAGCGCTGTATAATCTGCACTATACTCCTCCAAATGTCCATTTTCAGAATGTTAACTATTTGCCCTGTATATACCTCTGTAAAGACTCTGCCCAGAGCTTGTACAGCTGTCACTCAACTGTAAAACCTCCAGATGTTCAGCTCTGTAATTAGTTGTTTAAGCAGTTAAAAAAAATATCCACACTTAACAGTGACTGGGTAAAGGATCTAGTAATAATACCCCTCTCATTCCCATGCAGACTATGCGCTCCACATAGTTGTTAATAATGATAATCCGGATATATTCAAGGCCGCCACAAACTCCAGAAGCAGGGGAGAAGAGATCAAGTTTTGAAAATTGGGTTGAGGAGGGGAGAATGTGAATTTACTACTTTATGCACAGAGTGGTGAACACATGGAATGAACTGCCCACGGGGCAGTTAATGCGGAAAGATTTAAGGGAAAATTGGATGATATTCGAAAGAACAGGGGATTGAGTTTGTGGGGCTGGTCCGATGTTTAGCCGATCCTGTACCTTCCTGTTGTATAACATACTGCAACAAGCCAGAAACACAAATTGTAGAGTCAATGGTATCCCTAGGCGTCAGTCGGGGCTGCGTTAATGGGGTGGGTTAAAACCCATATTAGAGATAGAGAGGTATCTATCTCAGGTACTTCAAATCCTAATGTGAGGGGCGAGGGGTCCGTAATATGCGTGACAAAATCACAAACCTAAACAATATTCCTGTGAACATTTTAGCCATTCTTTCTTCCCACAGCAGGTGGGAGAATCCTACTTACTTGGATAGGTGGAATATCCAAATGATTCCACATATCATGTACGTACCCTGTAAGCATGACACCCCGACGAGGAATGCCCGTTATAATGATCTTTGGTCACCGGGTCCTGCAGTGTGGGTCTCCCAAAGCTATTGGCCGTATCAAAATAAACACTGGATTTTTGAACGGTCTCTGCCCGCTGATCTGCCTGCGGTCAACACATGCGCTGCGCACTATGTTGGCGCCGCCATGACATCACCACTTGGTGCCCACACAAAATGGTTAGTCTGCGCACGTGGACTGATGGGCCTCCTTGGTGCCGCCAGTTTGTCAGAAGGTGAATGCAGGAGAACAGTGCAGTTAGCTCACTCCCCCAAGACTGGGGCCCCAGTATAAAAAGTAGCTCAGAGAAAATGTCAGCAGAATACCCAGAGACCACCGCTAGATAACGAGCAGTTCTCAAGCACCCCCCTCCCTGACCCACCCATCGAATGTTGCTGGAGAGGTTTTCCACGGAAAGGAAGTGCACTCAACATTAACAGCTGGTATGAGACAATTAATAACCTTTTCAAAATGCGAGTCTGGCATTCTGCTACCAGCAGCTCTGGCCCAGTGATGACAGGTGAGAGTTATAAACTGTCAAAAATATGGAAAAACTAAAGCTTCCAGAAGGTCAAAGAGAACAAACTGTGAATATTTCTATCAACGATGCAGAGACTTACATTTCAAACCCTCTAGTAGGACAAATGACAACAATGAAAATCTCCTGATGGGAGAGCTCAGTGTAAAATAACTAAAACCTTTCCTTTTTTAAAAATGTAATACAAGGCTATAGTTAAACCATACAATAAAAAGGGCACAGTTCAAAGACACTTACTCGAGGACTTTAGTGCAAAGATTTACTTCAGAGATTAGAACACATACCAGCCAGCATTTCCTCTTACAATCTTCAACTGCATTTCTTCAGGGCAAGGTCATAATGCTTCTCCTTTCCACCACCCCCCACCCACCTTGCTGGGGGCAATGTGCCCGTGACAATAATAGCTAAGTGGGTATGTGTGCGGTTTCACCCAGGCTCCCCCAGTTTCCCATTGAGCTGCCTGCTAGGAGGTGCAATGGGAACAGCCAGAGTGATTCTCCCTCCCCAAGGGGTGGGGGTACCTCCGGGGTGTGTTGCAATGGAGCCTGGCTGGGGGGAGTTGGAGAGAAATCAGGAAAACAGCACCATGAAGAAATGAAAGCTGAAGCTCACCACAGTGCACTGTACACCGAGAGGCTCCATGCAACAGAGCACCCTCAGTTGGTCAATTAAATATTTATAATTAATAAAAAATTAATAATTAATCTATAATTAATTAACAATTAGTCGCTCTCCTGTTGCCTTGCACATAGAGAGTCAAGACCAAGTGTAGTGTTCAGGTGAAGCCGATTAGATGATAGGCTAGTAATTGGAAAAGGGCACACAAGCGTTAGTCAGTCCTCACTTTAAAGTAATACATTCTGACCTTGTTTTTATATAATATTTTAATTTGCTATCATGTATAGTTAAATAGGAAAAGTTTGGGCAATTTGGGAAGCGGGAAAGTAGGGTTGGTTGGAGCCCAGGAATTTCTGTGCAGAACAGGAGGAGCTGGGAGATGTAGAACTGAGGTTCTGCAGTGCCACCACTGGTGGGAGGGTGTAGTCACAGGGTGACAAGTTTACATAGGCAGTATCCAGTATAAATGTGGACATTGGAATTTATGATGGAAAAATTGATACCAGCATGACAAAAACCACGACAACAGGAAGTAGATTTTGTAGCAGAAAGCGTGTGAGGATTTTAATATTTTATAGTTCAAGTGTACCATACTTCTGGTATCTACCAAGAACATGGCACGCTGTAAACAAGACAGAAATGGAGCATTCAGATTATGTGGCATCATGTGGACAGTATGTTTAAGTAACTTATGCTGTTCTAAATGAATATATCCGCATGCTGCACTGTTCTCTCCTCATCAGAGGAGCCAAAACATTTCATAGCATGTCAGCTTGGCTCAGTTGGTAACACTCCCGCTTCTGAAGCAGTCAATGAACTGTGATGTCAGCGGTTGAGAACTCTCCTGTTTAAATCCTCTCAAGGTCTCACTCCTCCCCATCTGTGTAACCTGCTCCAGCTCAACAACCGCCCACACCCCACCACTGCACTCTCCATTCCTCTCACTCCAGCCTCTTGTTCATCTGCTCTCCCTTTGCCTAGTCATTGACAGTCTTTAGCCTTTTATACCCCATGCTCTGGAATTCTCGCCCTAAACCTCCAGCTCCCTCTCTCTCTCAAGGCCATCCTTAAAATCCACCTTTGACCAATCTTTTGGTCACCACTAATATCTCCTTTGGTTTGACATCTATTTAAAAAAAAATGCTTCTGAAGCACTTTGGTACATTATTATACACTAAAAGGCGCTATTTAAAAGCAAGTTGTTCTTGTTAAGTGATTCAGTTGTGAAAGAGACAAATGCGAGGACCTCGTGGGAGGTATAGAAGGAACGGAGTGGAATCGTAAAAGGTCAACACTCAGCACTATTTTCAGTGAAACTACAACTAGATTCATAGAATTGCAGAATGATACAGCACAGAAGGAGGCCATTCGGCCCATTGCGCCTGTGCCGGCTTTTTGAAAGAGCTCTCCAATTAGTCCCACTCCCCTGCTCAGAACATCAGAACAGGCACATAAATAAAAAAAGGGTCGGGATGGGAATAGGGCCACTAAAGGATGGACGGGATAATACCACAGGCAGCAAGAGAGAAATGGCAGAGTATTAAGTAATTACTTTGCTTCAGTATTTATCAGGGAGATAGAAGAGGTGGACATAACATTGGATGATGAGATTAGTAGTTAACTGCATTTAAAATAAAAAGGAGATGATATAATAAATAAACTAAATCAAACTCAGAGGATAAAACCCCTGGTCCGGATGGATTACATCCGCGCATTTTAAAAGAATCTAGGGAAGAGATAGCAGAGGCATTACTACACATATTTAATAATTCATTAGAAAAAGGTGTAGTGCCTGAGGACTGGCAGATAGCTAACGTAATACCGATATTTAACAGCCTTCTCAACTTGTCCTGCCACCTTCAAAGATTTGTGTGCGTACATTCCCAGATCTCTGTTCCTGCACCCTCTTTAAAGTTGTACCATTTAGTTTATATTGTATCTTCATTCTTTCTACTAAAATGCTTCATTTCACACTTCCCTGCGCTAAATTTAATCTGCCACTTGTCTGCTCAATTTATCCAGTCTGTGTCCTCCTGAAGTCTGTTACTATCCTCTTTACTGTTTACTACATTTATGAGTTGTGTGTCATAGAGTCATAACGGCACAGAGGGTGGCCATTGGGCCCATCGAGTCCGTGCCGGCTCTCTGTAGAGCAATCCAGTCAGTCCCATTCCCCCGCTCTATCCCCGTAGCCCTGCAAGTTTATTTCCCTCAAGTGCCTATCCAGTCTCCCCTTGAAAACATCGAGTGTCTCCGCTTCCACCACTTCCGTCGGCAGCGACTTCCAGGTCCTCACCACTCATTACGTTAAAAAGTTTTTCCTCACGTTCCCCCCTGTATCTTTTGCCTAAAGCCTTAAATCTGTGTCCCCTAGTCCTTGTACTATCAACTAGTGGGAACAGCCTTTCCCCGTCTAGCCTATCCAAACCCGTCATAATCTTGTACACCTCTATCAAATCACCCCTCAATCTCCTTTGCTCTAATGAAAACAAATCCAGCTTCTCCAACCTGTCCTTGTAGCTAAGATCCCCCATCCCCAGAACCATTCTGGTAAATCTCCTCTGCACCCTTTCAAGTGCCTTCACATCCTTCCTAAAGTGTGGTGACCAGAACTGGACGCAATAATCCAATTGTGGCCTAACCAGCGCTTTATAAAGGTTCAGCATAACTTCTCTACTTTTGTACTCAATACCTCTATTTATGAAGCCCAAGATCCCATATGCTTTGTTAACCACTCTCTCAATATGTCCCGCCACCTTCAGGGACCTATGCACATTAACTCCCAGGTCCCTCTGTCCCTGCACACTCTTTAAAACTGTGCCATTAAGTGTATATTGCCTCTCCCTGTTCCTTTCTCAAAATGCATCACCTCACACTTCCCTATATTAAATTCCATCTGCCACTTGTCTGCCCATTCTGCTAGCCTTTCTATGTCCTGTTGCAGTCGATTGACATCATCCTCACTGTTTGCCACACCCCCAAGTTTGGTGTCATCGGCAAATTTAGAAATTCTACTCTGTATTCCAATATCCAGGTCATTTATATAGATCAAAAAAGGCAGTGGCCCCAGCACTGACCCTTGGGGAACACCACTGTCGACCATCCTCCAGTCTGAAAAGCAGACATTTACCACAACTCGCTGTTTTCTGTCCTTATCCAAGTTGCCACTGACCCACCTATTCCATGAGCCTCAATTTTGTTAACCAGCCTTCTATGTGGTACTTTGTCAAACGCCTTCTGAAAATCCATGTAGACAACATCCATTGCATTCCCTTCATCAACCATCCCTGTTCTTCATCAAAAAATTCAATTAGATTAGTCAAACACAATCTGCCTTTTACAAATCCGTGTTGGTTCTCCTTAATTAGCTTAAACCTCTCCAAGTGCCCTTTAATTTTTTCCTTGACTATTGTTTCTAAAATTTTACCCACCACTGATGTTAAACTGACCGGCCTGTAGTTATTAGGATTGTCCTTACACCCTTTCTTGAACAATGGTGTCACATTTGCCACTTTCCAATCCTCAGGCACCTCCCCCGAATCTAGGGAAGATTGGAAAATTATGGCAAGCCCTTCCGCTATCTCCTCCCCCAATTCCCTTAGCAACCTGGGATGCAAGCCATCTGGACCAGGCGACTTGTCCACTCTAAGCATACCCAGCCTTTCTAGTACATCCTTCCATTGCTTCTACCTTTTCCACTTCTACCGATATTTTGTCAGCATCCATCTCCTTAGTAAACACCGATACAAAGTACTCATCGAGTATTCTAGCCTTTCCCTGCGCCTCTAAGCATACATCACCTTCTTTGTCCCGAATAGGCCCCACACCACCTCTTACTACCCTCTTGCTGTTTACATGCCGGTAGAAGATTTTTGGGTTCCCTTTTGTTAACTGCCATTCTACTCTCATATTCTCTCTTTGCCAATCTTATTTTCATCTTCACTTCCCCTCTCAACTTATTGTATTTGGTCTGGTTCTCCATTGAAGAACTCACCTAACATCCATCATACACCCTCTTTTTTTGTTTCATCACCTTCTCAATCTCCCATGTCATCCAAGGAGCCCTTGCTTTGGTTCCCTTACCCTTCCCTCTTGTTAGAATGTACCTAGCCTGTGACGTAAGAAAACTACTAGGCACTTGGTCCAAGTGTTAAACAAAGCTTTACTCAACTGTTTTACAACATGGAAGTCTAGTTGTGTCCTTCACTAGTTCCTGTTAAAAATGTCCTGCGCAAGCTGGGCCCATGCCCGAGTATTTATACTCTCCCTGGACAGCGCCACCCGTAGGCCACTCAGTATTATTTCATAAGTCTTTCTTCCATGAATGACTGATTCATGTCAGCCTGTACTTGGAACATCTCCTCCTTAAAGATCACCCATTGTTCCGTTACAGTTTTTCCTGTCAGTCTTTGGTTCCATTTTACCCTGGCTAGATCCTTTCGCATCCCATTGAAGTTAGCCCTATTCCAGTTAAGAAGTTACACTCTAGATTGTTCCTTTCTCCTCTCCATTGCTAATCTAAATCTTATGATACGATGATCACTCGTACCAAAGTATTCTCCCACAGACACTTGGTCGACCTGGCCCACCTCATTCCCCAGCACCAGATCCAGCAATGCCTCCTTCCAATTGGGCCAAGAACATACTGGTCAAGGAAATTCTCCTGAACACATTTCAGAAATTCCTCCCCCTCCTTTCCCTTTACCCTAGCATTATCCCAATCGATATTTGAGTAATTAAAGTCCCCCAATATCATCACTCTATAGCTCTTGCATGTCTCTGCGATTTCCCTGCAGATTTGCTCCTCTACCTCCCTCTCACTATTTGGAGGCCTGTAGAATACCCCAATAGCGTGATCAAACCCTTTTTGCTCCTTAACTCTAACCAAATGGATTCTGTCCTTGTCCCCTCAAGAACCTCCTCCCTTTCCAACATTACAATGTCTTCCTTAATCAGCACTGCCACCCCACCTCCCTTTTTTCCTTCCCTATCTTTTCTGAACACCTTCTATCCTTGAATATTCAGGGCTGGATTTTACCAGCCCTGAGGAGGCGGGGTTGGGGGCGGGACTGCTGGAAAAGTAAAAAAGAATGGGAGCGGGTCCCGAACCCGCTCTCAACCCGCCTCCAACCAATCTTCCCAGGAATCGGGTCCCCAATTTGCGCAGGGACCCGACTCCTAGCGGCGGGAAGAGGATTATAGCCACTTAACAGATAGTTAACAGGCAGTCAAGAGGTTTTTTCCAATTTTTGGGCTTCTGCTGCGGGCTTCCTGATGTCGGGGAACTCCGCCAGTGTGAGTGAGGCGTGCTGTGGGTCTGTTGTACTGTTGGTGTACAGATGACAGCTGCAGAAGTGGTGTGAAGGATGCAAGTGGGACACTGGTGAGTATCAGAGGTAAGGAAATGTTGGGACAGCCATTTTTAATGTGTTTAGATTTTTCTGTAGGTGACAAAGCTTTGAAATGTTTGTGTGGCCTCACCTCAATGGGAGAAGTGACAGATCGCTTCTGTACCCTCACCTGCAGCTGCCATCTGTTTCGTCCTAAGGAGTCATCGGAGAGCCTGGATGCAAGGGCTCACCTTTGTACAGTGATTGTCAGTGTTTGACAGCACCTCAATGCTGTTAAACACTGTCAAATCATCTGTCAAAAATTTATGGTTCATGCGCCTTTAAGAAAACCGGCAGATGAAGCGTCATCAACTGATGTCATCTGACACCAGCTTTCCCTTAACTGGCCAGCAAGCCCGCAGAGCGGGCTTAACAAGGCCAATCAGGGGAAAATAGCGTCTGTGCATCGGACGTCGCTGGGGGCGGGGCTAGAACCCAGAAGGCAGCAGTCCCGCCCCCAACTCGTCTCGCTGAGTAAAATCCAGCCTTAAGTGCCCAGTCCTCACCGTTTGTAAGCCACGTTTCTGTTATTGCCACATCATATTGCCACACAGCTAATTGTGCTTGTAGCTCACCAACCTTATTCACCACACTTTGTGTGTTTGCGTACATGCATTCTAAACCCATTTTTGAATTTTTCGTAGTCTTTTTTAGTCTGCTCCTATCTAATATGGTACTACTTCCGCCTCCAGCGCTACCTCGCCCTCCAGTATCATCTAACACACTCACTCTTCCATGCACCCCATTCCTCCCCTCCATTCCTACATGCTGGTGCCCATCCCCCTGTCAAGCTAGTTTAAACCCTCCCCAACAGCACTTGAAAACCTCCCCGCGAGAATATTGGTCCCGGCTCTGTTGAGGTGTAACCCGTCCGGCTTGTACAGGTCCCACCTTCCCCAGAAATGGTCCCAATGCCTCAGGAATCTAAAGCCTTCCCTCCTGCACCATCTCTCCAGCCACGCATTCATCTGTTCTATCCTCCTATTCCTGTACTCACTAGCACGTGGGAGTAATCCGGAGATTACTATTTTTGAAGTCCTGGGGGGGAGAAATTGGGTGAGTAGCGCCACCTGTTAGCGCCTAAAGAGGCAGTCAGTGGCTGTAGCGCCACTGGCTGCGTCTCCGGCGATATTCAGTAGGGGCGCTAATGGTGGCGTTCGGCATTTGCGCTGTGCCACCGATGACGTCATCGGTGTGCGCAGCGCCCCATTCGTGCGCCGTTCGCGATATTTGGTAGCGAACGCCGCAGTTGCGCCGCTCGCTACCCGCGCCCGGTTCACGGGGCCTTACTGTGCCGGCAGCGGCGCAAGTTAAGGTGGAGGTGTGGTGCGGCCGCTTTTCCGGCGGCCGCCTGCCAGCACCTCCGTCCCCGGCCTCCTAACCCCCCCACCCCCCGCGGCATTGCCGGCTGTTTCCCCATCTCCTTGGTGCCGGGCTCTTTTGCCAGCACTCACGATCGGGGCTCGCGCTGTTGCAGGCCCCTCCCCCTTAACAATGGGAGGAAGGCCTGCAGTACCGCAGCGTGCCGTGCCGCAGCGTGTGGCGCTGCGGCACGTTGTGCTGCGATATTCAGTTTCAGCGCCCCAAGAGGGACGCGGAGCGCCTCGAGCCTCGCCCCGTGTCCCTCGAGGGGCAATGAAACTGAATATCTGGCGATCGGTATCACTCCGATCGCTGCGCTAAATCCTGCGCTCCGCCGACTTTTGCGCCACTTTGGCGCCCCAACCCAATTTCTAGGCCCTGCTTTTTAATCTCTTTCCTAGCTCCCTATAGTCTGCCTGCAGGACTTCATCCACCTTTCTGCCTATGTCGTTGGTACCGATATGGACAACAACCTCTGGCTGTTCACCCACCCCCCTTCAGTGTCCTGCAGCCGCTCAGTGACATCCTTGACCCTGGCACCAGGGAGGCAACATACCATCCTGGAGTCACGTCTGCGTCCACAGAAACGCCTATCTGTTCCCCTAACCAATGAATCATCTGCAAACTTTGAAATTATGATCTGTTTACCCAAGTTCAAGTCATTAATACATATCAAAAAGAGCAGTGGTCCCAACACCAAACCCTATGGAACACCACTGTATACCTCCCTCCAATATGAAAAACAACCGTTCATCTCTACTCTCTGCTTTCTGTCTCTTAGCCAATTTCATATCCACACAGCCACTGCCCCTTTAATTCCATGGGCTTAAATTTTGCTAACAAGTTTATTATGTGGTACTTTATCAAACACCTTTTAAAAGTCCATATACACATCAACTGCACTACACTCATCAACCCTCTCCATTATTTCATCAAAAACTTAATCAAGTTAGTCAAACACGATTTGCTGTTAACAAATCTGAACCATTTATTAACCCATATTTTTCCAAGTGCCAATTGATTTTGTCCTGGATTATTGTCTCTAAAAATTTCCCCATAAGGAGTTATCTCTGTTCAGCTGACTGACATGCAGTTGACGGGTTTATCCCTCTTCCCTTTTTGGAACAGGAGTAGAATATTTGCAGTACTCTGGAACCACTTCCATCTCCAAGGAGGATTGGAAGATTGTGGACAGAGCCTTTGCAATTTCCACCCTTACTTCCTATCTAGAATGCATCCCACCCCATCTGGACTGGGTAACTTTTCTACTTTGAGTGCTGCCAACCTTTTAAGTACCTCCTCTTTATTTATTTTTGTCCCATCCAATTTGTCTACTACCTCCTCCATTACTGTGACATTGGCAGCAGCATCCTCTTCTTTGGTGAAGACAAATGCAAAGTGCTTATTTAGTACCTCGGCCATGCCCTCTGCCTCCACAAGAAAATCTCCTTTCTGATTCCTAATCAGCCCCACCATTCCTTTGACCACTCTTTTGGGTTCCCTTTTATGTTACCTCTCATCTGTGATCATACACTCTCTTTGCCCATCTTACTCCCTTTTCCAGTTCTCCTCTGTAGGACAAGAGGATATAGGTACAGGTACAAACTGCAAACAGCAAGCTCAGGACTGATGTCAGGAAGCACATTCACATGGAGTGATCAATGCTTGGAATGGACACTAGGTGGATAGTGGACACAAAAACGCTGGAATCATTCAAGGAGAAATTAGGTGCTGTGATGGATGGACAAGCTAGGACAGGCCAAATGGCTCCACAAGTCTGCTGCTTGGTTGAGCATCTTCACTTGGGGAAGACCCAGGTAAACAAATAGATGGAACCTGGGGAATTCAACTGATTCCCAAGCCCAGAGAGGGACAGGTCTCTGCTAGGAAAAGTAGAATGACTGATTTTATAGAATCATAAAAATTACAACGCAGAAGGAGACCATTCAGCCCACTGCACCAGTGCCAGCTCTTCAACTCTACTCTAATTCGGTTTCATTACTCTTGCCACGTACATTTTCAGATTCTCCTTTTACAAATACTTATCCAATTCCCTATTAAATGATGCTATAGTCTCTGCCTCAATAACCACTTGTGGTAATGCACCCCATGTTCTAATAATCTTCAAGGCGATTAGTTAAACATCAAGCTGTGGAGATTCAGGGTGAATCTTGGCAATAGATAGGAAATTGGCTGAAGGGTAGAAAGCAACGACTGCTCGTTAAAGGAGTCATCTTGGGTGAGGGAGGGGAGTGCACGGAGTGGGGTGCCCAGGGCTCAGTGTCGGGATCATTACTGTTTCTAATTTACATAAATGACTTGCATTTAGAAACTTAATGCAAAGCGACAACATTTGTAGATGATACCAAACCAGAAAGGGCAGTGTAATTGTTTGAGGCTGTCCAGAAATGACAATTCTGGATTTGGGTAAAATATCTATGTGGAAACTTAGAATGGAGATATCAGAGAGGTGAGCCTATAAAAGGTTTACAAGATGGTTAGGGAAAAGGAAAAGATAAATCTGGGATTTTATTTTAAATTAAATCAAATCAAAAGGCTAGGCAAGGCAACACATGTTCAAATAGCAAATTTAAGACTGACACCAAGAGTGTGTGTCGGGGTGGATGAAAAAAAGATAGGCTGCACAACATTCCTCGTCCATAATTATCTTGCAACCTTGTGAACTTTTCCCTTTGTTCTTTTTTTAAAGAAAGGGAGACCGAGCTGCCCGAGTAATTACAGGCCAGTTAGCTTAACATCTGTGGCAGGAAATATTTTGGATCTTTAATTAAAGATGAAATGACCAAATATCTAGCTGAAGAGAAAATAAGTAGAAGCAATCAACGAGTTTCAGAAAGGAAGATCGTGCTTGGCAAATCGAATTAGGAGGTGACAGATGAAGATGGATGGGGGAAATGCAATGCATGTGACTTTCAGAAAGCCTTGGACAAGGTACCACACTGTAGACTATTGAAGGAGATTAAAGGGTATGGATTTAAGGGGAAGGTAGCAATATGGATTAAGAACTGGTTAGAAGGGAGGAAACAGAGAGTAGGCGTTAAAGACAGTTTCTCGGAGTGGTTAGAAGTGGGCAGTGGTGTCCCACAGGGTTCAGCTCTGGAACCATTTCCGTTCACTTTGTACATCAATGATTTGAATAAAGGGCTAGAGGAAGTGGTGTCATTGATGATGTTGTAATTTTCAAGTAATTTATGTAATACTAATGCTCGGTCTACACCCCTTGCTCGTGATTCATTAACCAGTGAAACAATCTTTATTTGTTGTAGAAATATGAACTGGTGAATTGTGTAAAATGGTTGCCTTTAGAAAATGGTCGAGGACTGCGAAAACTGCAGCCACAGTGAGATCTCAAATAAACAAAACCTTGAAGCTGGGGGCCCAAGGCTGCTCAAATAACAGTTAACAGGCCGGCAAGAGATGACAAGCTTGCAGGATGATCGAGTCGACAACAATAATTAACTCAAGATAAGGGTGACAATCTAGTCTAATGGTCGAGCAGTCGCAAATCACATAATAAGGGACTTCTGGAATTCCCTAAACGACCAAGGATACCGATTGGCTAAGGATGGACACATCTCAGACAAAATGGCCGAATCTGCACACGGCACGCCTTAACCATTCTGTTGTGATGATAAACACAGAAGCTGTGAGCTAACTGTCAAGAGGTCTCATGACTGATTAGAGCAACCTTGTTCCAGCGGTCTTATCGGGGGTGCGGCACATAGGTAGTAAAAATATAGATATAAAAGAAGGGAGCCAAGAGCTAGTTTAGCAGCGAGAACCTAGGAATCATACTCGAGAAGGGAGGAGCCACAAGTCCGGGACTTGTAGGACACCAGCGCGAAGGCTGATCAACTTTCAAATGGGTAATATTGTTTTAAGCTAGCACACAGGGAAGTGAGCCCCGTGTCATTTTCCTTGTAAGTTATTCAAACAACTTGTTAACCAATAAAGTACTGAATGTATGCAACTTATCGAGTCCGACCGACATTTGACACTCTGAACTAAGAACCATAATTGTTGGACTGTTGTTGAGCTGACTACTTATTACTAGCTCAATAGATACAGTGAATTGGGGACAACATTCGTAAAGCCAGTCACAATTTTGAAACGTTCTAATAGATTCTCCCCTCCCTTAGCCTTCACCAATTCATATTTCTACAACGAATAAAGATTGTTTCACTGGTTAATGAATCACGAGCAAGGGGTGTAGACAGAGCATTAGTATTACATAAATGTTTCTTTATAACTATAATCTCTTACGTCTGGTATTAATCTCGTGAATTTTCACTGCCTCCTTTGCATGGCTGCAATATCCTTCCTATAATGGGTTGCCCAGAGCAGCCCAGAATACTCCAACTGTGTCCTCGCCAACTTCTTGTATACATTTAACATCACTTCCTTGCTTTCATATTCAATGCACTTACGTATAAAACCCTGAATCCTATTTGTCTTTGTGTGGTCTTTTCTACCTGCCCCTCCATCTTTAAAGATCTATGTATCTACACCCGGAGATCTCTCCGTTCCTCCACGATGTTAAGGATTTTATCAGTAATGTTGTACCTACTTTCACGGCTCTTCAGCTTAAAATGTACAACTTGACATTTCTCTGCATCTGCCACCTATTTGCCTAATTGGCTAACTGCAATTTCCTGCAATGTTCCTCTAATTTGATATAAGCAAATTTCAACATCATTCTTCTTCTACCTTATAGGTGCAGGTCATTTATATCAATGGAAAATGAGAAAAAAATAAGCTTTTGCTTTTTGTCAGAGTTATAAAATGTTATTGAGATGGCTCCATATTCAGCAGGGTCAGAGAACAGTAGCAGCTGAAACCACAGATTAACTAATTTAGCAACGTGATTGGTTGAAATTGCAAGCTTTCAGATCGCTGCTGATCTGTATTCAGCCAATCAAAACGGTTAAGTAAAAAGAAAATGTCTGTAAATTTGAAATAAAAAGCAAAGAAAGCCAGAAATATAGAGCTGGTCAGTCAGCAACTGTAACGAGCAAAGACAGGTAAATGACCTCTCGGGTGTGTGGCCTTCATCACTATGGTTACATTCAATATTTGAACAAATAATACACTTGATTTTTCTGCTCGGAAGGATTTGTGTTTAATGTGTGGCCTGTTATATGCAAAACTTTCAATTATATAGGGAGGAGTCAAATCAGAGAAAGTGTGCAGATGCCTTTTTAAAGCTGCTAAACTTGCTCTATATTTCTTCAAGAAAATGGTTGCCTGAAGCATCGCGATTCCTGGATGCTGCCCTAAACCATACCTTCGATTGATCGTCCGAGTCTAGCTTCCCGCCACCCTTCTCTTTCTTCCGTTTCGGTTTCCTTTTCTTCTTCTTTGCTCCCGTTTCATCCCCTGGGCTCTTACTGTTTCAGAAAAGAAAAAAAAGTTGGAAAAATTCAGAACGGCGAAAAATCGTACGGCTGGGAAGGTGAGGTTTTTATGAAGGAAGAGCCCAGCCAGACTTCAGTTGTAGCGCAGGGCACAGCTAGGAGTAGGAGAATTTTTTAAGCTCCCTGATAACATTGCTGCAGTGCGACAGACTCTCGACAAAAAATCATTCAAAAGATGGATTGCTAGAATTGTTTGCAATACTTTCTAACTTAGAACGCAAGAGGATGCAATCTACTAAAAAGAAACATTTAAGCACTGTAATTCGATTTTACTGAAACAAGGTTATAGGTACCATCCCTGGCTCCAATAATGGATAAGCAGGTAGCCTGCCAATGGGTTCTAGCGATATTGGGCTCATTTGTCTGTTCATGCCCACAAAGAGTCTTGGAGTCTCACTCCAACGGTCCACCCATTAGGAAGCTATCATATGGGAACTGTAGGGGTGAATCATTGCCTACTGTCAGATGTCTCGGTTCCACTTCACTCCAGAATGGCACCACACTTGTTGTATAAACCCTGGAGTAAAGACCCTGGAGCTGTACTGGAACAGAAATTCATCTTGCGCTCCCCAATGCAGCAGTTGGTGAAGGCAGCATGAAAGTGACCCACAGTGCCCTGGGTTTGGCAGGTCTGTGCCAAGCAAACTAATCTCAGACGGGGTGGCAATAGAGGCACAATAATCCATCTCGGTGCACCCTAGGTTCCCTACTCCAGATCACTATCCAGCAACCCCCCCCCAATGGAAAATGCAGGGTTGTGGACGTCTGATAAGATGGAGGTACAGGCTCTAGCGTGACATCCCGACAGTTGAATAGCCAAGACACATTACCTAGGCTCACACATGAACGGCCATGGAACCAGGAGTCAGTACCTTCAGGAAAGCAGGAGGAGGGGATTAAGTTGACATAAAAGAAACTTACCAGAGCGTAAACTAAATCAGAATCTGTAAATGTAAACATATTTATCTAACGTGTCACCAGTACTCATCTTTCAACTTTCAGGATTTTTTGAAACCTTTGTTCCCACGGTTTAAAGTGTTTTGTTCTTAAAGCAGAGCATATTTACAGAAGTTAGAAAAGGCACTGAGACAATTGGTGGCAAAAATGCAAAGTTTAGATGTTTTCTCAGACTGAAAATAATAATTAATTCATTGGCTTGTTTGGTAATCAATAAGCACTTCCAACCATTGCACTGGGAAGTAGCTACTCCCTTCTGGCTGTGGACAGAAGGTGAAAAGCACAAGATACTGAAGCAAGCAGAAACGGAAAGCTGCGAGGGCAAGCTTTGGCCTAGCTTGGAAGAGTAGCATGCAGGAGGGTAGTCGGGAGTTATTTTGATTAAGTAAGATCACCACTCAATGTGAGGAAGCATATCATGCTCATTATTTCATATCACGCAAAGACAGTGTTTGAACTGAGTGAATCCAATCAAAACCGCTGCTCTGTCGGTTCACTCACTATGAAGCAAAGCAGCTAAAGGATTCACATCTGAGGTCTGGCCTCGTCTCACCAAGCGTTTCCTCAGCCTGCCTTCGTGAAGTAGCACACGTGAAGACACAGTTATCACATATCGGGTTGCACAGAGTTCAAGGGCTTGTAACACTGGAGAAGGTTCCAGAGATACTGAAGGGCGAGGCCGTGGAGGGTTTTAACACAAGGATGATAATTTTAAATCTGAGACGATGGGAGGACTTGAACCTAACGTAGGTCAGCAAAGACAGGAGTGATGGGCCAGCAGGATTTGAAACCGGGTAGGATACAGCCGGCAATACCCTCCCGTGAACTGAACTAGATATTCGTGTCTTTTGTACACAAGCTCCTTCAATCTCTTTGAAGGCAGATTGAGGAAATACTTTGTTAGACAAGGCCAGACATGAATCATTAAGCTGTTTTAGTTCAGAGTGAACATGCAGAGCAACAGTTATGATCTGATTCACTGATTTAAACAATTATAATCTTTGTGTAATAATACAAAATAATGAACATGCCACGTGTCCCCACACCAGTCAGTCGTTTTACTTAAACAAAATAACTTCTAATAATCTTCCAATGTGAAACGTCTGAGCCTGGCCAAAGCTTGCCCTTACAGCTTTTATTTGAAGACCTGACTGACTTGGCAGACTTGCTACACCCAACTGCTCATGCCAGTCTCTTGTTTTAAAAAGTCACCCCCACCCCACCACATCCCAAAAGGACCAAACTTTTCCCAAAGTGGGTGCAAGGTGTTTATTTATTACCGAGAAAGGCTAATTAATTGCGTATTGTTTACAGACTAAGGGGAAATAACATAAAAGCATAGCTTAAACATTTTAACCATCTACTGTCTCTGTGCCTTTTTTTAAGCTTGTGTGAATACACAACTGACTCAGAACAGGGCTCAAGCCGGAGGCTATCCTAGTCTGCCCGTCTCACCTACTTAGAGGCTGCACCAACTGAGCCACAGAGGAAGCTGATCTGTTGTTGACTGGGTGCAAATGCAAACAAATAGCTCCCTAGTTCATGCGCTTAGCACGTGGGCCCAAGCAGCACCTCGAACATCACTGCAGCACCTGGCCTTGCGTGTTGGTGTTAAAAATAGAAATTGATGTGCCAAACTAAAAATAAGTTTGAAAAGTGTTTATGGTAGTCAGAGCCTCAAGTTCAACATCCACGCAACACCTCAGGAAGAGCATCTCCAATTCCACTCCGTGTCCTGATGCCACGTGCTCAGAGCTGCTCTTGCTCATCCTATTTTAAAATTCTCTACAAACTTAGCAAAGCTCTCTCTACTCTGCTCCAGCAATGATTCTCAGTCATTACCTTGCAACAGATTCCTGGCGAGGATAGATCTTGTATAACATACACAGAACAAGGAATCTCTCTATCAATTAAAGTTACAATTCAGCAAAATAGCTCAAAAGGAATTCTTCAGTTCTATCAAGTAATTTCAAAGCAAAATCTAGTGGGTAAAGGCACTGCCAGCTGAAACACTAATCCATAAAGGCCAGAGAGTCTCGAGTTCAATTCTCATCTGTGCTATTAGCAGTAGGCAAAAAAGAAAGACGTGTATTTATATAGCGACTTTCTCGACCACCGGACGTCCCAAAACGCTTTACAGCCAATGAAGTACTTTTGAAGTGTAGTCACTGTTGTAATGTGGGAAACGCGGCAGCTAATTTGTGCACAGCAAACTGATAATGACCAGATAATCTGTTTTTGTTATGTTGGTTGAGGGATAAATATTGGCCAGGACACTGGGGAGAACTCCCCTGCTCTTCTTCGAAGTAGTGCCATGGGATCTTTTACGTCCACCCGAGAGAGCAGATGGGGCCTCGGTTTAGTTTAACGCCTCATCCAAAAGACGGCACTTCCGACGGTGCAGCACTCCCTCACTACTGCACTGGAGTGTCAGCCTAGATTTTTGTGCTCAAGTCTCTGGAGTGAGACTTGAACCCACAAACTTCTGACTCCGAGGCGAGGGAGCTACCAACTGAGCCATGGCTGACACTATTAAGAGAGCGCGAGAAAAAAAAAAAAGTGAGCGTATGCGTGATGCTGATTGTTATCCAGTAACTGGTGCTTTAATGCGTGCGTGTGGACAGAACTGGGTTCAGCTTCACAGCCACAGGGTCTCCTGTAAGCTAGATTGCCAACTCTGGTTGGACGTACGCGTGGAGGTTTGATCAGGTGACAGTTGCCCGCTGTTTGCAAAAGCTATTGCATTTACATTATAAAGATGGGGTCTGCTGTGGCTCAGTGTCTTCCTTCTTAAACCTGTATCTAAGTTGGCTTCTTTCTGCTTTCAGCAATCATGGAGACCACCACAACCCCGAGCCATTTTCCTGGGTCGGAGTCATTTCCCACACAGGATGGGCGCCAGCCAGAATTCCGGGTCGGAGTCATTTCCCACGCAGGATGGGCGCCAGCCAGAATTCCGGGTCGGAGTCATTTCCCACGCAGGATGGGCGCCAGCCAGAATTCCCACCAGCAAGAGGGGGTTGGAATATAAAGGTGAAGAGTGATGCTTCAGTTGTATAGAGCCTTGGTCGGACCTCATCTGGAGTAACTGTGTTCAGTTCTGGACACCGCACCACAGGAAGGATCGACAGGAAACTCTTTATTATCCGGCACCAACGGGACCAGCGTGGTGCCGGTTTATCAAAAAGTCTGGATTACAGAGAGGTATAAAGGTACGAGAGCTCCGTACACAGCAACAGATCCAGGCGTCGAGCAGGAACCCCGGTTACACAGCCACAGATGCAAGAACGGCCACTAATATGAAGTAAAACTTACCTGAACCGACTCCTGAATTTTGCCGGTTAACAGAGATTTCCGGTTATTTAGGTGCCGGTAAATCGAGAGTTTCCTGTATTGGCCTTGGAGGGGGTCCTTCCTCTGGCGGATGAATTCGGAACAGGGGGCATAATGTTAAAATTAGAGCCAGGCAACCTCGAGGGGCTGAATGGCCTCCTCCTGTTTATAAGCCCGAGGCCTAAAAGGTCAGAGCTGGATTAAGAATGCTCCACCCTCCGTTCCCATTCCTGCAGTGAAATGCATGAAGAAATGGGCCCGTAGAATATTTATACACTGCACCAATAATAAAGCAAATCCGCAGGAGTAGAAGTGTAAGGGAGGATCACCCCCAGGCATGGTTGTAGAGATGGGTTTCAAAGTTGTGGCGAAAAAGCCAGGCTGAGGGATTTGGGGAGAAAACCCTCAGCCTAAAAGCAATGGGCCATAATTAGCTGTAGGACTGAATCTAATGGCGTCTGCTGTTCGTTAGACTTGCCCTAGGCTAGTTAGGTTTTTACATTTTTTGCATGGCAAGTAGCTGAAAGTGCGAGCTAATAACTGGGCCCCGAGTGAACAGGGCAAGCATCTCCTTAACCAATCAGACTGAAGGATTGTGAAATTAACAGCGCAACGACGGAGAAGGAAGAGTAAAATAGTGGGTGAATTCAATGTCAAATTAGGTACAGAAAGAGAAATAAAGGGAGAGAGAGAGAGAAAAAGAGACAGAAAGAATAAGTTTAAAATTTTACATTTTTAAAATCTCCAACAATTAAAGCCCGAAGGAGACTTCACACTTGTAATAGTTAATTTTCAGTGCCAGAGATGTCGACAGGCAGTAACTAACAGTTATCATGCCGTTAAAGGATACTTAGACTGAAATGGACAAGAAGTAATTTTCTATGGCGAGTTTATTTTGTCTCTACTACACAAATACAGCAATGTCACACTGTTCAAAAGTGTCAATGGTGAGGCGACAGCGAAATGGTGAGGCGACAGCGAAATGCCATTTTCAAAGCTAACAGTGGAGCGGCGCAACTCGAACATCATTGGGATTTCCGCATTTAATCGCGCATCTGCCCCTCGCCTGAAATTGCCGTGGCATTTGCGTATAAATAACGACGAGCGCCATTAGCCTCACTGTTATTTTGGCAGCGAATTGTGGGTCAACGAGTTAAAATCATTCAACAGTTACTGCGATTCGCAGTGTATTTCTGCAACAGCTCTGCTAAACTACCATGGGTCCATTTTTGTCCTTCGAAAGACTTGACTTGCTGTGCTCCGTCTCAGTGTTCTGTACGAACATCATCAAATGACGATCACCCCAAGTGACACTCCGCAGGCTTCCCCCAGGGTGTCTCCAGTGTTTGAGGAGCAGGGTGGGCAGGGTATTTTGGGAGTTGTAGTTCTGCACTCCCGGAGACCACCGAAAGGCAGAAACAAGACAAGAACTACAACTCCCAGGAAACATGCCGCCCATATGCGCCGGACGGTCAGCTATCGCCATGGCAACGACTAACAACTCCACAGGTACAACGTGTAAACTCCTCTTCCCTGTTTTCTCAAAGGTTGTTCGTAACAGTGCCCAGGAGATTCAGTTTGCATTCCAGGAGACTCCAGAACGATCTGGGACGGTTAGCCACCTTACTGGGAAGAGGTTCCAGTCCAGCGTCAGCTTCGTCCCATGGCAGCACTCGCTCCTCTGAATCGGGTTCAGTTCTCACTCTGGGACTTGAGCACACGATCCAGGCCGACATTCCTGTGCAGCACGGGTGAGTGCTGCACTGTCGGAAGTGCTGTCTTTTGGGTGGGATGTCAAATCAAGGCCCCGCCTGCCTGTTCAGGTAGATGTAACAGACCCCATGGCACTAATCAGAGAAGAACAGGAAGCTCTCCTGGCATCTGTCCTGGCCAACATGCACTCCTTGACCAAACACCAACAAATTATCTGGCCATTCGTTCATCTCCTGTTTGTGGAACCATTTCCAGATATTCTACCAGGTTCGGATGACAGGATTGATTAAGAACATAAGAAATAGGAGCAGGAGTAGGCCAATCGGCCCCTCGAGCCTGCTCCGCCATTCAATAAGATCATGGCTGATCTGATCCTAACCGCCAATCCACTATCACAGAACCATCTCCTGAATCTAACAGAATTGGACACACGAAATAGGAGCAGGATCAGGCTACATGGCCCCTGGGCCCACTCCGCTACCCACAGGGCCATGACCGATCCGAACCTAGACTCATGTCCAAATTCCTGCCCACTCCCAGTAACCCTTAATTCCCTTTACTTCTAGGAAACTGTCTATTTCTGTTTTAAATTTATGTAATGATGTAGCTTCTACAGCTTTTTGGGGCAGCATATTCCATGGACCTACCACCCTCTGAGTGAAGTAGTTCCTCCTCATCTCAGTTTTGAAAGAGCAGCCCCTTATTCTAAGTCTATGCCCCCTAGTTCTAGTTTCACCCATCATCGGAAACATCCTCCCCGCATCCACCCCCTTCACAATCTTATATGTTTCAATAAGATCGCCTCTCACTCTTCTGAACTCCAATGAGTAGAGTCCCAATCTACTCAATCTCTCCTCATATGTCCATCCCCTCATCCCCGGGATTAACCGAGTGAACCTTCTTTGTACTGACTCGAGAGCAAGTATGTCCTTTCTTAAGTATTGACACCAAAACTATACGCAGTATTCCAGGTGCGGTCTCACCAATACCTTGTACAACTGAAGCAATACCTCCCTATTTTTATATTCTATCCCCCTCGCAATGAAAGCCAACATTCCATTGGCCTTCTTAATCACTTGCTGCACCTGCATACTAACCTTTTGAGTTTTGTGCACCAGGACCCCCAGATCCCTTTGTACTTCAGTACTTTCCAGTTTCTTGCCATTAAGATAATAACTTGCTCTACGATTTTTCCTGCCAAAGTGCATAACCTCACACTTTCCAGTATTGTATTCCATCTGCCAAATCTCTGCCCACTTACTTAGCCTGTCTATGTCCCCTTGCAGGTTTTTTATGTCCTCCTCACTCACTACTTTCCCTCCCATCTTAGTATCATCTGCAAACTTTGATATGTTACACTCGGTCCCCTCCTCCAAATCGTTAATATAGATTGTAAAGAGTTGGGGACCCAGCACTGACCCCTGCGGAACAGCACTAGTTACTGATTGCCAGTCTGAGAATGAACCATTTATCCCAACTCTCTGCCTTCTGTTAGATAGCCAATCCTCTATCCATGCCAGAATATTACCCCCAATCCCGTGATTTTTTATCTTAAGCAATAATCTTATGTGTGGCACCTTGTCAAATGCCTTTTGGAAGTCTAAATACACTACGTCCACTGGTTCCCCTTTATCCACCCTATATGTTACTTCCTCAAAGAACTCCAGCAAATTAAGCTGCAGAGCAACTGTAACACAAGATTCATAAAGTAGTGATTATTGCAGAACATGCCCACATCTACTGCCTGCGCACACATTACGACTCTGGTAAAACAGCACATCCTCAGTCGACACTGCAGTTGATCACCTGTGTGGATATTACAGTATAACCCTACAGCAGTTGCTGGAGCAAGCTCCTGTGCAATGGATTTCCAGCAGCCACTGCAGCTATTTAACCTTGTTTCTAATTTTAAATTACTTAATAGAAAAACACAGGACAGACAAATGTCTAGGCACCAAATGACAAGGTACCAATTAGCCCCAACACTACTTACATGTTATCGGGTATGCGGTTAATCTCATTAGTGGTCCACGGGGAGAGGAATCACTAGTTTCCCGGTATTTGTACAGCAAAGCCATATGGTGCATCACATGGGAGGGAGGGAACAATAGCAGAGCAAAACTGGAATGCACTCTGGGTTGAGTAGGGAGTGTCCATGCAGTTCCAGTGGTGAACAACACACCAGCACTGTGCTCAATATACTGACAATTCCAGAACACACACACACACACCCTGCAATGTTCATTCAGACTCCACAGTTTAAATTGCTGAACTGCTTCAACGTTACTGAAAAGTCTATTGAAGCACTGGGTGGACTGTTCTGTTTCATGTAAAATAAGTGACTACACTTCAAAAGTACTTCATTGGCTGTAAAGCGCTTTGGGAACGTCCCGAGTTGGTGAAAGGCGCTATATAAATGAAAATCTTTCTTTACAGATTGTATATATTTCCACCCTGCCATGTTCTCTTTCCTTGATGTACTCCAAGGCAAGAGTGTCCATGCTTCTGTCATTTTAGGCCAGATAGGTGGGAACATGGAGCCTGATGGGGCCACAAATGAATCTGCAGATTTCACACATTGCTGATACTAACACACCTTGGGGTTCGAATTTAGAATTTGAGGCAACAGCATTAAAAACAGCCCTTTACAAACCTCCAGGATACAAACAAAAAAAAACCAGAACAAACCAGCGATTATGAAATACAGGTGCCAATTGGAGTCGGTTACCTGGGCTTCCAGGGATGGATTGCCAGGGCGTAGAGGCATTAACCCGCTTAAAATAACTGGATAAATGCCGCCACAGAAACAGTGAAGGGGGGAATTTCAGACATTAGTATTGCATGGTGTAATCTCAGGACTATGCTATTCTGTCGTTGGGCCACATTTCCATGGGTGCCAGCCATTTTCTGGTGCCTAACCCGAGGGGCCATTTGTTTGGTTAATGTTGGCAGGCTGCTCAGTTAGGAAGAGCATCGGTGTGTGTCAGATCGTGTACCAAACTGATGACCAAATGGACCCATCAGTGACAGACCTGTACCCACCAGTACTGCACCCCAGTGTTATAGTGACAGACCTGTACCCACCAGTACTGTACCCCAATGTTATAGTGACAGACCTGTACCCACCAGTACTGTACCCGTTATACAGTAACACACTTGTACTCACCAGTACTGTACCCCAGTATTATACAGTGACCGACCATTACCCACCAGTACTGTACCCGTGTTATACAGTGACAGACCTGTACCCACCAATACTGTACCCATTATAGTGACCGACCTATACCCATCAGTACTGTACCCATGTTATATAGTGACAGACCTGTACCCACCAGTACTGTACCCGTGTTATATAGTGACAGACCTGTACCCACCAATACTGTACCCCAGTGTTAGTGACAGACCTGTACCAACCAGTACTGTACCCCAGTGTTATAGTGACAGATCTGTACCCACCAGTGCTGTACCCCAGTGTTATACAGTGACAGACCTGTACCCACCAGTACTGTACCCATGTTATACAGTGACAGACCTGTACCCACCAATACTGTACCCATGTTATACAACGACACACCTGTACCCACCAGTACTGTACCCATGTTATACAACGACACACCTGTAC
Organism: Somniosus microcephalus; assembly: GCF_052327205.1. Lineage (NCBI taxonomy): Eukaryota > Metazoa > Chordata > Chondrichthyes > Squaliformes > Somniosidae > Somniosus > Somniosus microcephalus. Next base: position 60,645,402 of record NC_141010.1, on the reverse strand, counting down.
CCACCAGTACTGTACCCGTGTTATAGTGACAGACCTGTTCCCACCAGTACTGTACCCCAGTGTTATACAGTGACAGACCTGTACCCACCAGTACTGTACCCGTTATAGTGACAGACCTGTACCCACCAGTACTGTACCCCAGTGTTATACAGTGACAGACCTGTGCCCACCAGTACTGTACCCATGTTATACAACGACACACCTGTACCCACCAGTACTGTACCCATGTTATACAACGACACACCTGTACCCACCAGTACTGTACCCATGTTATACAACGACACACCTGTACCCACCAGTACTGTACCCATGTTATACAACGACACACCTGTACCCACCAGTACTGTACCCATGTTATACAACGACACACCTGTACCCACCAGTACTGTACCCATGTTATACAACGACACACCTGTACCCACCAGTACTGTACCCATGTTATACAGTGACACACCTGTACCCACCAGTACTGTACCCCAGTGTTATACAGTGACAGACCTGTACCCACCAGTACTGTACCCATGTTATACAGTGACAGACCTGTGCCCACCAGTACTGTACCCCAGTGATATACAGTGACAGACCTGTACCCACCAGTACTGTACCCATGTTATACAGTGACAGACCTGTACCCACCAGTACTGTACCCATGTTATACAGTGACAGACCTGTGCCCACCACTACTGTACCCCAGTGATATACAGTGACAGACCTGTACCCACCAGTACTGTACCCATGTTATACAGTGACAGACCTGTACCCACCAGTACTGTACCCCAGTGTTATACAGTGACAGACCTGTACCCACCAGTACTGTACCCCAGTGTTATACAGTGACAGACCTGTACCCACCAGTACTGTACCCCAGTGTTATACAGTGACACACCTGTACCCACCAGTACTGTACCCCAGTGTTATACAGTGACAGACCTGTACCCACCAGTAGTACCCCAGTGTTATACAGTGACAGACCTGTACCCACCAGTACTTTACCCATGTTATACAACGACACACCTGTACCCACCAGTACTGTACCCCAGTGTTATACAACGACACACCTGTACCCACCAGTACTGTACCCATGTTATACAACGACACACCTGTACCCACCAGTACTGTACCCCAGTGTTATACAACGACACACCTGTACCCACCAGTACTGTACCCGAGTGTTATACAACGACACACCTGTACCCACCAGTACTGTACCCCAGTGTTATACAACGACACACCTGTACCCACCAGTACTGTACCCATGTTATACAGTGACACACCTGTACCCACCAGTACTGTACCCATGTTATACAGTGACAGACCTGTACCCACCAGTACTGTACCCATGTTATACAGTGACACACCTGTACCCACCAGTACTGTACCCATGTTATACAGTGACAGACCTGTACCCACCAGTACTGTACCCATGTTATACAGTGACAGACCTGTACCCACCAGTACTGTACCCATGTTATACAGTGACAGACCTGTACCCACCAGTACTGTACCCCAGTGTTATACAGTGACAGACCTGTACCCACCAGTACTGTACCCCAGTGTTATACAGTGACACACCTGTACCCACCAGTACTGTACCCCAGTGTTATACAGTGACACACCTGTACCCACCAGTACTGTACCCATGTTATATAGTGACACACCTGTACCCACCAGTACTGTACCCCAGTGTTATACAGTGACAGACCTGTGCCCACCAGTACTGTACCCATGTTATATAGTGACACATCTGTACCCACCAGTACTGTACCCCAGTGTTATACAGTGACAGACCTGTACCCACCAGTACTGTACCCCAGTGTTATACAGTGACACACCTGTACCCACCAGTACTGTACCCCAGTGTTATACAGTGACAGACCTGTGCCCACCAGTACTGTACCCCAGTGTTATACAGTGACACACCTGTACCCACCAGTACTGTACCCATGTTATATAGTGACACACCTGTACCCACCAGTACTGTACCCCAGTGTTATACAGTGACAGACCTGTGCCCACCAGTACTGTACCCATGTTATATAGTGACACACCTGTACCCACCAGTACTGTACCCCAGTGTTATACAGGGACAGACCTGTACCCACCAGTACTGTACCCCAGTGTTATACAGTGACAGACCTGTACCCACCAGTACTGTACCCGTGTTATACAGTGACACACCTGTACCCACCAGTACTGTACCCCAGTGTTATAGTGACAGACCTGTGCCCACCAGTACTGTACCCATGTTGTACAGTGACACACCTGTACCCACCAGTACTGTACCCATGTTGTACAGCGACACACCTGTACCCACCAGTACTGTACCCATGTTATACAGTGACACACCTGTACCCACCAGTACTGTACCCGTGTTATACAGTGACACACCTGTACCCACCAGTACTGTACCCCAGTGTTATACAGTGACACACCTGTACCCACCAGTACTGTACCCGTGTTATAGTGACAGACCTGTGCCCACCAGTACTGTACCCATGTTGTACAGTGACACACCTGTACCCACCAGTACTGTACCCATGTTGTACAGCGACACACCTGTACCCACCAGTACTGTACCCATGTTATACAGTGACACACCTGTACCCACCAGTACTGTACCCATGTTATACAGTGACACACCTGTACCCACCAGTACTGTACCCATGTTATACAGTGACAGACCTGTACCCACCAGTACTGTACCCATGTTATACAGCGACACAGCTGTGAATTCTACCATCTTAACAATATCCCCTTGCAGCTTCCTCTGATCCTCAGACTTATTTACTATGCCTCGTTGTCTCTGTGGGTAGCACATCTTGCCTCAGAGTCAGAAAGTTGTAGGTTCAAGTCCCACTCCAGAAACTCGAGCATATATCCAGGCTGACATTCCAGTACAGCACCGAGGGTGTGCTGCACGACTGGAGGTGCCATTTTTGGGTTGAGAGTTAAATGTCTGCCCTCTCAGGTGGACGTAAAACATCACATGGCACCATTTCGAAGAAGAGCAGGGGCGTTCTCCCTGGTGTCATTGGCCAATATTTATCCCTCATTCAACATCACTTAAACAGATGATCTGGTCAATATCGCATTGCTATTTGTGGGATCTTGCTGTGCATAAATTGGCTGCAGTGTTTCCAACATTACAACAGCGACTACACAGCAAAAGTACCTCATTGGCTGTAAAGCACTTTGGGACATCCTGAGGTTGTGAAGTCTCTCTTTATTTTCCTATTTTAGTATCAACTGTAAATTTTGACAGCACTCCATCGAGCGCTGTATCCAAATCATTGATGTGCACAGTGAACAGAGGTGGTCCCAGAACAGAGAAACTGCCTTTAACTCCTACTCTCCGTTTCCTCCCTTCTAACCAGTTTGTAATCTAATTTCTACCCTACCTCCCCCCCAAATCCATAATCCTTAAACTTCTCCAATAGTCTCATGTGTGCTCCCTCGTCAAAGGCTTTCTGAAAGTCACATCCACTGCAGTTCCCCCATGCACAACCGTCACTTCCTCAAAAGAACAAAGCAAGCACGACATTGTGCTGCTGGCTGTTTCTCACTATCCAAACATTAGGCTTGACTGAAACCCTACTGATAATATTGCAGTTAGAAATCAGCTGCAGAAACTAAGTGGTATCAGTACGTATAACCATGTTGTTTAGAGATGACGGAGGAAGTTTGATGGCTATTGTCATAAAGGAAACATTGGGGTATTGTAGGTCTAGGAGCAAATTTAGCATCTATTCTTAAAAGGAGAATAAATCTGACCCAGACAACTACAGTCCATTAGCCTGGTATCACAGGTAAAATAATGGACAGCATTCTTAGGAGTGAACTTGAGGTCATCCAAAACTCTGCTGCCCATGTTCTAACTCACACCAAGTCCCATTCACCCATCAACTCTGTGCTCGCTGACGTACACATCATCCTCGTTTTTAAATCCCTCCATGGCCTTGCCCCTCCCTATCTCTGTAATCTCTTCCAGCCCTACAACCACCAGGCCCCCCCAACCCCCACCCTGCACCCCCCACAAGAGCGCTGTGTTCCTCCAATTCCGGCCTCCTGAGCATCCCCTGTTTTACTTGGTGGCCGTGCCTTCAGCTGCCAAGGCCCTAAGCACTGGAACTCCCTCCCTAAACCTCTCCGGTTCTCTACCTCCTTCAAGACGCTCCTTAAAACCTATCGCTTTGGTCACAGAATCACAGAAATCACAGAAACCCCACAGTGCAGATAGAGGCCATTTCGGCCCATCGAGCCTGCACCGACACATATCCCACCCTATCCCCACGTATTTTAATCCCCCTAACACTAAGGGTCAATTTTATCATAGCCAATCAACCTAACCCGCACATCTTTGGTCTGTGGGAGGAAACCGGAGCACCCGGAGAAAACCCACGCAAACACGGGGAGAATGTGCAAACTCCACACAGACAGTCGCCCGAGGCCGGATTCGAACCCGGGTCCCTGGCGCTGTGAGGCAACAGTGCTAACCACTATGCCACCGTGCTGCCCTAATTAGGTCACCTGCCCTAATATCTCCTTATGTGGTTCGGTGTCAAATTTTGTTTGATAACGCTCCTGTGAAGCACCTTGGGACATTTTACTACGTTAAAAGGCGCTATATAAATGCAAGTTGTTGTTGAGTACCACCTGTGTGTCAATAATTAAGAAGAAGAAGCTACCATGGATTTAGAACAGCAAGATCCTGCCTGTCAAATTTCAAATTATTTTGAGAATATGACAGATAAAATATGGTGTCAGCCGTGGCTCGTTGGCAGCACTCTCACCTCTGGGTTCAAGGCCCGCTCCAGAGACTTCAACACATAATCTAGGCTGACACTCCAGGGAGCGCGGCGCAGTCTGAGGCGCCGTCTTTCGGATGAGATGTTAAAACGAGGCTCCATCTGCCCTTTCAGGTGAACATAAAAAATCCAATGACATTTTTCAAAGAAGAGCAGGGGTGTTCTCCTGGCATCCTGCCCAACATTTATCCCCCCCAGCCAACATCACTAAAACAGATTATATGGTCATTATCTCATTGCTGTTTGTGGGAGCTTGCTGTGCGCAAATTGGCTGCTGCGTTTCCTACATTACAACAGCGACTACACTTGCACTTTGGGACGTACAGAGGTCGTGAAAGGCTCTATATAAATGTGAGTTCTTTTCTTTCCTTTGTAAACAAAAAAGGTAAATAGGCCGAACACTCGATGATACAGCTGACCATCAAACACCTTCTGATAAAGTTCCCCATGAAAAACTTCGAATCAAACTATAAGCCTTGGGAGTCCAGGTAAAACATAGGATTGAGTAAGATGCTAGGTTTAAATAAAAATATAGCAAAGAGTCCTTACAAGACCTGCTGGGGTCAGTGCTTGCGGCCTAGTTAGTCATAGGCTGCGATTTTCTGCTTCAAGGCGGCTTGGCAGCAGGTCAGCTGCCTTCTGGGTTCCAGTCCCGCCCCCAACTACATCCGGCCCACAGATGTAATTTTAATCAATTGGCCTTGTTAAGCCTGCCCTGCGGGCTTGCCAGCTAATTAAGAGGACATCATTTGATGACGCGTCATCGGCCGTTTTTTTTTTAAAGGGACCACACACAATTTTTTTTGACAGCTGATTTTTCAGTGTTTGACAACATTGAGGTGCTGCAAACACCAACAATCACTGTACAAAGGTGAGCTCTTGCACCCAGGCTCTCCAGTGACTCCCTCCTTAGGCTGGAACAGATGGCAGCTGCAGTTGAGGTTACAGGAGCGATCTGTCACTGGTGAGAGAGGTTCTTCCAAAGAGGTGGGACCACACATACAATTCAAAACTTGTTACCTACAGAAAAGTCTAAATGCATTAAAAATGAATTTCCCAACATTTTCTTATCTCTGAAAATCACCAGTGCACCATTGGCTCCTTCACACCACGTCTGCAGCGGTCATCAATGCATAAACATTACAGCCGACTCGCAGCACGCCACACTTACCTGGCATGGTGTCCGGACGTCGGGAAGCCCGCAGTAGAAGTGTCAAAATTGGAAAAAGCCTGTTAACTGCCTGATAACAACCTGTTAATAAGCAGTTAAATGGCTATAATCCTCTTCCCGCCACTAGGTGTCGGGTCCATGCGCAAATCGGGGACCCGACACTTGAGAAGATTGATTGGAAGCGGGTTGACAGCAGGTTTCCGACCCGCCGTCAATCTTTGCGATTTTGCCGATGTCCCGCCTCCAAACCCGCCCCGAGCGCCAGCAAAATTCCAGCCATAGAGTCAGAGTCATAACGGCACATCAGGAGGCCATTCGGCCCATCGAGTCCGTGCCGGCTCTCTGTAGAGCAAGCCAGTCAGTCCCATTCCCCCGCTCTATCCCCGTAGCCCTGCAAGTTTAGTTCCCTCAAGTGCCTATCCAGTCTCCCCTTGAAAACATTGATAGTCTCCACCTCATCGGCAGCGAGTTCCAGGTCCTCACCACTCACTGTGTAAAAAGGTTTTTCCTCACGTCCCCCCCCGTATCTCTTGCCCAAAACCTTAAATCTGTGTCCCCTAGTCCTTGTATCATCAACTAGTGGGAACAGCCTTTCCCTGTCTAGTCTATCCAAACCCTGTCACAATCTTGTACACCTCTATCAAATCACCACTCGGCCTCCTTTGCTCGAATGAAAACAAATCCAGCTTGTCCAACCTGTTCTTGTAGCTAAGATCCCCCATCCCCAGAATCAGTCTGGTAAATCTCCTCTGCACCCTCTCAAGTGCCTTCACATCCTTCCTAAAGTGTGGTGACCAGAACTGGACGCAATACTCCAGTTGTGGCCTAACCAGCGCTTTATAAAGGTTGCTGTAAGATTGTCAAGTTTGCAGACAGTGCTAACACAGGGAGAGCAGCAGAGGCAGAGGATGCAATTGAAGATTTGGAGAAGGATCAGTTATGCAGGTGGATGGCAAAACGGCAAATGATGTTTAATACTGACAAACGAAAAGTATTGTACATTGGGGGGGAAATGTGCAGCACAAATAGAAGATGAATGGAATAGAATTAGCACAGGGAAATGGAAAGGTCGGAGTCAATGAGGAATAATTAAAAATATTCATTTCTGGTCACCACTCCACAGAAAGACCATACGAGTATTAGAGAGGGCACAGAGAGTAAGAGTGATCCTAGTGTAAAGGAGGTGAGCTAGGAATAAAGATTAGAGAAGCTCAAAAAATGTCCAGGGAGAAAATGGTTTGGGTGGGGCGGGGGAGACCGCTCGGAACCTCATAGGGCTGAATAAAAGCAGACAAGATTGTTTCAAAGCCGGTCAGGCTAGAGGGACCAGGGAGCAAATTTAAATACATTTATATTGAAAGAACATCTTCAGTTACAGGGTGACAATTGTGTGAAATGGCCTGGTAGATGGAGCAGCACTGACAGACAATGGTGCTGGGGCATTCAAAATATTTCGATGCTGGGCTGGGAGTCATCCCGTTGACACTGCAGATCCAGCCAATAACGTGGCTTTTCCAGGGTCATGCGGCTCTACATTACAGTGGAGTCTTTCCAATAAAGAGACTCCAGCACGCCCGGTCACTGACATCGGCCTAGTAGGGACGAAGGTCCGATTGTGTGCCTGACAACTGGCAAGTAAAGCGCCGTTGGTGAAAGTTTAGTCTGCTGGAATTGTAGGAGTATAGCAGCTTTTGGAATACAAGTGCTCGCCTCTAGATTGCCCTTCATAGGCCAAGCAAAATTTTACACTTCTGATTTTGTTTCCTAACATCCTCTTGATCACGTGATTAAAAGGTTTCTACTTTACCCCATTTCTATCCCGGGAGCGAGCTGCGGAGCTGGCTGACCTAGAAACAAGAACAGTCTCTTAACGCAGTCACTCTCAAGGCAGCTCCGTTTCCTGGAATATCCTAACTGATAAAGTTTCTCCCATCTCTGCACATTGTCAGGAAATAGCACATCCTGGCCTCAAGGATTTCCAGGATTCTGGACCATACTAACATGACCGTAGGAGAAAATCCCCATATAAGTACCCGACCACACATTTTTGATTCCCCCAAACAAAGCGACTTATTTAGCACACTGGCACCAATAAAAATCACGCTGTAGCTAACGCACCTCTTAATTCATCACCTGAAACTGCTCCCACAACTACCACCACAGTACTTCACCTCAGAGCTCAAAACAAAACAATACAAAAAGCAAAGTAAACTAACAAGGATAGTGACTGAGCACTTGAACAAATATGAGCTGGTCAAATACAGTCATCAGACATTTGTCAAGGGTAAGTCATGTCTAACGAATCTTGGTGAATTTTTTGAGGTCACTAATCAGATAGACAAAGGAGTGTCTGTGGATGTTATTGGTATGGATTTTGAGAAACCATTCGGTAAAGTTCTACACAAAGATCATTGGCAAAAAAGAGCTCACGGGATTGGAGGGAGCCTTTTGACTTGGGTTGGATGGAAAGAGACAGAGGGCAACTTCTAGCGCCCCTGCGACCGAAATTGAGTGGTAGTGTCCCAAGAGGGAAGCGGGCGCTACTGGAAGCACCCTACCTCATTCTTGGGGCGCTATGAGGGAATATTGTGGCGCTACGTGCCGCAGTATTGCAGGCCTTCCTCCCCTTCTTAAAGGGGAGAGGCCTTGCGCAGCATGACCCGCGGCCCAGCTGGGCCCCCGGGGATCAGAGTGCTGGCAAAAGAGCCCGGCACTCAAGAGAATTGCCGGGCTCACAGAGCGCAGCCGGCACTCCGCGGGGGGGGGGGGGGGGGGGGGGTAAGGAGGCTGGGGACGGCAGCGGAGGCAGGTGCTGGCAGGCAGCCAGCAACAAAAATGGCCGCCTGGCGCCTCGCCTTTAAATAGCGCCGCCCCGGCTGCAGGTAGGCCCCCCCGACCCCGTCGGACATAGCGTCCGGTGGCAAGTCAGGGGGCGGTACGAAGGATCGCGGCCGGGGCACTGCGCATGGCGATGACGTCATCGCCAGCGGCGCAGCGCCGCGAGGTGCTAACGGTTAGCGCCACTGCTAACCTACCGCTGAATTTCACGGGAGGCGTCGGCGACGCCGCACCCGGGCGCGAGTTGCTTTGCACCCTGTTAGCGCCCTCTTAGGGCGCTAACAGGAGGCGCAAATCAACCAAATTTCCCCCCCCAGAGAGTGGGGAGAAAGGGTTAGTACTCAGACTGGTACGATGCGACAGGGTTAGTACTCAGACTGGTACGATGCGACAGGGTTAGTACTCAGACTGGTACGATGCGACAGGGTTAGTACTCAGACTGGTACGATGCGACAGGGTTAGTACTCAGACTGGTACGATGCGACAGGGTTAGTACTCAGACTGGTACGATGCGACAGGGTTAGTACTCAGACTGGTACGATGCGACAGGGTTAGTACTCAGACTGGTACGATGCGACAGGGTTAGTACTCAGACTGGTACGATGCGACAGGGTTAGTACTCAGACTGGTACGATGCGACAGGGTTAGTACTCAGACTGGTACGATGCGACAGGGTTAGTACTCAGACTGGTACGATGCGACAGGGTTAGTACTCAGACTGGTACGATGCGACAGGGTTAGTACTCAGACTGGTACGATGCGACAGGGTTAGTACTCAGACTGGTACGATGCGACAAGTAGTGGATACCCAGGGATCTGGTTTGGGGCATCAATGTTTCACCATATTTATTAAATGACTTGGATGAAGGAACAGAGTTGTATATCCAAGTTTGCAGATGACATTAAGCTAGGAGGGACATAAGTACAGCAGATGGGAGCCGGAAGTTGCAAAGGGACAAAGACAGTGGGAAAAACTATGGCAGATGGAGTTTAATGTGAAGTATTTGGACCCAAGAAAGATAGATTAGATTGGAATATTTTCTAAATAGTGAGAAACTAGGAACTGTAGAGGAGCAGAGAGATTCGGGAGACCAAGTACACAATCATTAAAATAATAGACAGGTACAAAAAGCAATCCAAAAGGCTAATGGAATGTTGGCCTTTACCTCGAGGGAGGCTGGATTACAAAGGGGAGCGAGTGATGCTTCAGTTAGACAGAGCCTTGGTCAGTCCCCCATCTGGAATAATGCCGTCAGTTTTGGGCACTGTATCTCAAGAAGGACAACTGGCCTTGAAGCGGGTGCAGGGCAGATTCACTAGAATGATACTAGGGTTTAGAGGGTTAAATTATGAAGACAGGTTGTATAAACTTGGCTCGTACAACCTGGAGTGATCGGTGATCTGGTCAAGCTGCTTAAAATGTTAGAAAGGGTTTGATAGGGTAGGTAGAGAGAAACTATTTCCTCTGGTGGGAGAAATCAATAACGAGGAGACATGGTCTTAAAATGAGAGCTAGGCCATTCAAGAAATCAGGAAACTCTTTTTCCACACAGAGCATAGTAGAAATCTGGAACTCTTCCCCCAAAAGGCTGTGGATGCTGGGGGACAATTGGAGCTTTTAAGACTGAGTTTTGTTAGTCAGGGTATCAAGGGATATGGAGCAAAGGAGGGTAAATGCAGTGGAGCACAGGGCGGGCTGCACAGAGCAGGATTAAAACGCAGTGTACTTAAACAGAGGCCTAGAAATTTGGTATAGCCCCATTTGGGGCGTTAGATCTGGCGAAGCGCAAAGACTACCGCCAGTTGTGAATTAGCGCCACCTGGCGAGATATTGGGTCGTTGCGCCCCCGATGGTGTTTGCCGCGGTAAATCAGGCGCTGCACGCGACAGGCGCTAACGCGGAGGCGCTACCCAATATCGCTGCGGGGCGGCGGAGTGCAGGTGCGGTCAATAATCACTGATCCCGAGGCACACTGGCGCCGGACAGCTCTTAAAGGGGCAGGTCAATTAGGATCACCAGATAAAGCACTTCCTGGCACGCCTTAAATTCGGTTCAGACTTACCAGAGGTACTCCAGGCTGTGCAGACATGCTGAGGGTGAGGCAGAGGGCTGAGCGCTTTGATGAGGTGGCCCTCCAGACTTTGGTTGACGCTGTGGAGCGCCACCGTCAGACACTGTACCCTGAGGATGGTAGGAGGGCGCCACCTGTTGAATACCGGCGCGCCTGGAGGGAAGTGGCTACCAGAGTGGCATCCAGAAGCGTGGTCCATAGGAGTGCGGTCCAGTGCAGAAAGAAGTTCAACGACCTCACTCGGGTCGTCAGGGTGAGTGCATTTTCCACGATCTTATTCATCCCTCCATGTGCATCTGACTTTATGGCTAGAGGGTGTCCGAACCCCCAGAGGCCATCTGTCAGCCAGCACCCGTGGCCCTTTCAGGAAAGACACATGCACATGCTGCTCACTGCATGATGTGAGGGCTATTCAACCATGGGGGGCAGGTGATGTGTGCTCACTTCATGATGTAAGGGTTATTCAACCATGGGGGGCAGGCTATTCAACCATGGGGGGCAGGTGATGTGTGCTGACTGCATGATGTAAGGGCTATTCAACCATGGGGGACAGGTGATGTGTGCTCAGAGCAGCATGCTACAGCAATTCCCATCCTTTTTCTTGCAGGCGAAGCTGGGCCAAATGAGGCGCGAACAAAGGCGCCATGGAGGAGGCGCGCCCAACATCCAGGCCCTCAGCGAACTGGAGGAGAGGGTCCAGACGATCATGGGGACTCGGCTGAGTGCTCCCGTCACCTCTGCATCTGCCGACCCCATAGTGGCCTACGATGGTAAGGTTCTCACCTTTTGGATCTCTCCCCTACCACTTGTTCCCCCCACCAGCATGATCTGTGACTGTCGATCCACTCCAGTACATTGCAGCACTCATGCCTCCCTCGCTGCCACCCTGTCCTCACGCTAAAGGCACTCCTGTACCTCCCTTTCAGCTGCTGACTCGTCCGAGGAGGAGGCGGGCCCTCAAGCTGCCACTATGGGTGACTCTGGAGGCGATGATGACGAGGAAACCGGACCATCTGAAGAAGCCTCAGGCGAACCAGCGCAGCGGCGGACTGGGGGCACACCTTCCCGGGAGGGCCAGCTCGGACGAGGAGCCAGTTGCGGGCACCAGCGGGCTGCAGCAACGCAGGGGGAGTAGGGAAGCTCGGGGGCCATCTCCCCGGAGGGCGAGTCAGGTGACGATGACTGCTGCACAGAGTGCAGAGGAGGTGCGTGCCGTCTCGCAGATGAACGCCCAGGCTGGCCGGAGGCACACTGAGCTCATGGCTGCAGTGGGCAGGTTGCCTGAAACCATCGAGACACTAGCGACCAGTGTCCAAGACATCGGTACAGCACAGGCCTGGAGTGCGCAGGACTTCGGGTCAGCATTGGAAAGGTCTGTCCAGGGCTTCAGCGGAGCAATGGAGAGGACTGTCCAGGGCTTCAGCGAAGCAATGGAAAGGAGTGTCCAGCGCTTCTGCGGAGCAATGGAGACGAGTGTCCAGCGCTTCAGCGGAGCAATGGAAACGAGTGTCCAGCGCTTCTGCGGAGCAATGGAGACGAGTGTCCAGCGCTTCTGCGGAGCAATGGAGACGAGTGTCCAGCGCTTCTGCGGAGCAATGGAGACGAGTGTCCAGCGCTTCTGCGGAGCAATGGAGACGAGTGTCCAGCGCTTCAGCGGAGCAATGGAAACGAGTGTCCAGGGCTTGGCCGAGGCAATGGAAAGGACTGTCCAGGGCTTCGCTGAAGTAATGGGACCTGCCATGCAAGTGCTAAGTGCTGCCGCGCAGTCACTCGCTGGTCTCCGACAGACGCAAATGGAGGCCACGCGACCAGTGACTGCTGCCACCCTCGATAGCTCAGGCATGATTACCCGGGGCCCTCACAGCACCACAGCAGGCCAGCAATCTGTGCTCCAACAGATTGCTCCGGATGCTGAAGTGCTGCCCCGTGGGAGTGCCAGTGTGTTGGTGGAGCAGGGAGGTGCTGTCCTCTCTCAGGATGACAGCATTCCTGCTGCCACCACTGGCATTTCACCACTGCAGCTGCCACCACCTGCAGGACAGACCGACTCCACCCATGCACAGGTGGAGCAGTCAGCAGCTGGGCCCTCTCGGCCCAGGGGTCGTCCAGGCCGCACCTCAGGGGCATCTGCGCTCAGGGACAGTCAGCAGGCCTCCCCCAGCCTTGCCGCAGCCACTGGGGTCCCCTTAAGGAGGAGCTCCAGGGTGGGAAGGGGCCAGAGTAGTAAAAGACCACGATCCCCATCAGGGGGCAAGAACTGAGGGGTGCCCCTGAAGCCCCTGTCCAGGTTGACGCAAGCCCAGACGAATGTTTCTGTTGATGTGAAATAAAACATTACAGTCTCACGGGAGGGAGAGACAAATGTTTTTCGGTGAGTTCTGATTTCTGATCGTTTTATTTAATCATGTTGGAAGGGAGCACTTTTGTTGTAATAAACACTTTGTTGATTTTAAATGGCCATGCCTGCTCTTTACATGCATCTTGCCCTTCACAGGCTTGGGGGTATGAGGTCGCTTCCATTCCTGTTCTTGGATTGGCTACAAGCATTGTGTCAGAGGGGCCTAGAAGCGATTTCTGATCAGCCTCAGACGCACAGCCCTTCCAGTGAGTACCTCCTTCCCATCCTCCTCCTCCTCTGGTGGGGCGTCAATGTCTGCAGACATTGGCTGGGAACGTAGGATAGCGAGGTTATGGAGCATGCAGCAAACAACCACCAAGTGTGAGACTTGCTCAGGCGAGTACTGCAGTGCTCCTCCGGAATGGTCCAAACAGCGGAACCGCTGCTTCAGCATGCCGATTGTGTGTTCCACGATGTTCCTCGTGGGCTGACGGCTCGCTTTGCAGTGTTCTTCAGCAGGGGTACTGGCCATCTGGAGCGGGGTCATCAGCCACGGCCACAGAGGTTAGCCCTTGTCCTCGAGAAGCCAGCCTTCTGGGTGATTCGGGGACTCGAAAAGGTCTGCAACAGTAGTCTGGCGCAGGATGAAGGCGTCTTGGCTGCTGCCTGGGAACTGCGCATTCACTGCGAGGATCAGCTGTCGGTGGTGACAGACCTGATGCACATTCAACGAATGAAACCCCTTGCGGATGCGGAACTCCTCCGGATTGAATACAGGCGCCTGCAAAGCCACGTGCGTACACTCAATCGCACCCAGCACCATGGGGAAGCCCGCTATCTCTGCGAAGCCCTCTGTGCGCTTCCGGTGCTTGTCCGGGGTCATTGGGCAGGAGATGTACTGCCGCCTCCTTTTAAACAGGGCATAAGTCACTTGACGGATGCAGCAATGCTCCGCGAGCTGGGAGATGCTGGCTATGTCCCCAGTTGCAGCCTGAAAAGAGCCGCTCGCGTAGAAGTTCTGGACAAAAGTCATCTTCACAGCCACCAGCAGAGATGTCCTGGACCTTCCCTGAGGCTGCAGATTTGTCCGAAGCAGGTGGCACAGCTCAGTCACCACCTCCTTTCTAAAGCCCAGCCTTCGGACACAGTGCTCCTCCGGCATGTCCATGTAGGAAAACTGCGGTTGGGAAACCCTGCCAGCATAAGGTCTGGTGTGGCGACGTCTGTTGGGCCAGCTCCGTCTGGCCATGCCTGCACCCCCTCTCCCTGCGTCTCAGTGACCTTTGCAGATGATGCAGCAGCAGGACGTTCCCCTCCAATGCAGGCCCCATAATAAGTGCCCACAGGAAGGTTCCCCATTGTCAAGGCTCACCAACAGCAAGGCGATGGTCAGAAGGCTGATGTTCCTCTGCCAGCGTGGGCCCAGTGGTCAAATGGCTCTCAGTGTGCAGGTCAGCAACTCTTTGTAGCTCTCGAGGAAGTTGTGCACCAGAAATGTCTGCCATTTTTAAACCATGCCAGTCCCCTTTAAATAACGCTCCTCCAGCCCGAGAGCGACTTGGTAAGGCCCAGGAAAACTGTCACTAATAGCGCCAGGCGCTACGGAGGGGGGCGCCACTGAATTTCCCGTCTGGGGCGCCCAAAAGGCGTTGCACACTCAGGTGACATCATAATTAGCCTGCGCCCATGAGCGGGCGCTAAGCGTTAGCGCCGGCGCTAAATGCATGCTCAATATGGGGCGAGGCGCTAAACGCCTTGCGCCCCACCGGAATTTGGCTATCACCCCAGTTATTGCCCTCTTTAGGCGCTAATCCCTGGTGCAACCAACCGAATTTCTAGGCCAGAGTGTTTTATTTGGGAATAGTGGGAATTTGCAGATGAGGGGGCAGGAGTTGCTGCTTTTTGCCTACACTGATTGTAGTGCTTTGTGTTACAGGTAGATATTTAATTTCAGCACCCATAACTTAATCTAGATCAAGTAGTCAAGGAACTACACTGTAAACTAAGTTACCTAATTACAATATTAATTAAATAAAACAAGGTCATATAGGGATGGCAGTGCAGGTGGTGCGCCGCAACTGCAACATGTGGGAGCTTGTGGAGAGCATTGTGATCTCGGGCAACCACGTCTGCAGTAAGTTCCTGCATCGTGAGGAACTTCAGCTCAGAGTTATTGAGCTGGAGTCTGAGGTACAGACATTGCGGGGCATCAGGGAGGGGGAAGAGTTACCTGGACACTTTGATCCAGGAGACAGTCACACTCCTTAGGTCTGGTTAGTGGGCAGGGACAGGAGGGTGTGACTGCAACTCAGGCAGGTAAGGGGACCCCAGGTGCAGTGCTGGAGGAGCCTCAGCCTTTGCCCTTAGAACATAAGAAATAGGAGCAGGAATAGGCCACTTGGCCCCTCGAGCCTGCTCCGCCATTCAATAAGATCATGGCTGATCTTGGGCTCCAAGCCACTTCCCCGCCTGCTCCCCATAACCCTTCACTCCCTTATCTTGCAAAAATGTGTCTATCTCCACCTTAAATGTATTTAATGACCCAGCCTCCACAGCTCTCTGGGACAGAGAATTCCACAGATTTACAACCCTCTGAGAGAAGAAATTCCTCCTCATCTCAGTTCTAAAACTGTGACCCAGAGTTCTAGATTCCCCCACGAGGGGAAACATCCTCTCAACATCCACCCTGTCAATCCCCCTCAGTATCTTATATGTTTCAATAAGATCACCTCTCATTCTTCTAAACTCCAATGAGTGTAGGCCCAGCCTGCTCAACCTTTCCTCATAAGTCAACCCCCTCATCTCTGGAATTAACCGAGTGAATCGTCTCTGAACTGCCTCCAATGCAAGTATATCCTTCCTTAAATAAGGAGACCAAAACTGTACGCAGTACTCCAGGTGTGGTCTCACCAATACCCTGTACAGTTGTAGCAGGACTTCCCTACTTTTATACTCCAACCCCCTTGAAATAAAGGCCAACATTCCATTTGCCTTTTTGATTACTTGCTGTACCTGCATGCTAACTTTTTGTGTTTCATGCACAAGGACCCCCAGGTCCCTCTGAACTGTAGCATTTTGTAATCTCTCTCCATTTAAATAATAATTTGCTTTTTTATTTTTCTTGCCAAAGTGTATAACCTCGCACTTTCCCACATTATACTCCATCTGCCAAATGTTTGCTCACTCACTTAGCCTGTCTATATCCCTTTGCAGGTTCTTTGAGTCCTCTGCACAACTTGCTTTCCCACCCATCTTTGTATCATCCGCAAACTTGGCTACATTACACTCGGTCCCTTCATCCAAGTCATTAATGTAGATTGTAAATAGTTGTCCAACAGGTATGAGGTTCTTGCTGTCTGTGTGGATGAGGGAAAAGCCTGCAGGATGGATGAGCAAGCTGACCATGGCACCATGGTGCAGGAGGCCATTCAAGTGGGGGGGGGGGAGTGAAAGGAAATGTAGTTGTGGTAGGGGACAGTACAGTCAGGGGGATAGATACTGTTCTCTGCAGCCACGACAGAGAGTTCCAAAGGTTGTGTTGCCTGCCCGGTGCCATGGTTAAAGACATCTCCTCGCAGCTGCTAACTTGGAGTAGGAGGGGGAGTTAGGAATCAAATTAAAAAGCAGAACCTCAAAGTTAATAATCTCTGGATTGTTACCTGAGCCACACACAAATTGGCATAGGAATTAAACAGATTAGAGGTTTAAAAGAGTGGTGTGGGAGGAAGGGGTTCATGGGGCACTGCCACCAGTACTGGGGAAAGAGGGAGCTGTTCCGTTGGGACGGGCCCCACTTAAACCGGGTTGGGACCAGTGTCCTGGCGAACCGAATAACTAGGGCAGTAGACTGGGCTTTAAGCTAATAAGCGGGGGTGGGGGGTTAGGAGGATTCAGGAAAGAGTAAATTTAAAAGCAGCAAGAGAAATGTCAAGTCTCTAGAGCAGAGTTTTGGGTAAAAATAAGCAGAGTGCGTCAGGAAGGGACAGAGAGAGTAACAAAGGTAATAAGGCGACATCAGGGAAAAATAGAAATAAGTCAAAGCTAAAGGCACTATATCTGAATGCGCGAAGCATTCGCAACAAAATAGATGAATTAATAGCGCAGTTAGAAATGAACAGGTTTGATCCAATAGCCATAACGGAGACGTGGTTGCAAGGTGGCCAAGGTTGGGAACTAAATATTCCAGGATAAACTTTTAGAAGAAATAGGCAAAATGGAAAAGGAGAAGGAGCAACCCTGAAAATAAAGGATGGGATAAAGACAGTAGAGAGAAATGATCTTCGCTCCGAAAATCAAGTAGAATCAGTTTGGGTGGAGATAAGAAACAGCAAGGGGCAGAAAACATTGGTGGGAGTTGTTTATAGGCCCCCTAACAGTAGTTGTAATGTAGGGCAGAGTATAAATCAGGAAATTAGAGGCACACGTAACAAGGGTAATACAGTAATCATGGGGGACTTTAATCTACATATAGACTGGGCAAACCAAATTTGCAGTAATAGTGTGGAGAACGATTTCATGGAATGCATGCAAGATAGTTTTCTAGATCAGTATGTTGAGGAACCAACTAGGGAACAGGCTATTTTAGATCTAGTATTGTGCAATGAGAAAGGGTTCATTAATAACCTTGTAATAAAGGGGCCTTTAGGGAAGAGAAGAGTGACCATAATATGATAGAATTTTATACTGAGTTTGAAAGCAAATTATGTAGGTATGAAGGGCAAGTTGGCTATGGTAGATTGGGAAACTACATTAAAAGGTATGACGGTAGACAAGCAATGGCTAGCATTTACAGAATTAATACATAATTTACAACAAATATACATTCCTTTAAGGCACAAAAACCCCACAGGAAAAGTGGTCCACCTGTGGCTAACAAGAGAAGTTAAAGATAATATTAGATCAAAGGAAGAGGCTTCTAATGTTGCCAGAAAGGATAGCAAGCTGGAGGATTGGGAGGATTTTAGAATTCAGCAAAGAAGGACCAAGTAATTGATAAAGAAAGGGAAAACAGAATACGAGAGTGACATAAAAACAGACTGTAAAAGCTCCTATATTATAGGTATATAAAAAGGAAAAGATTAGCAAAAGTAAACGTGGGTCCCTTACAGGCTGAGACAGGAGGAATTATAATGGGGAATAAGGAAATGGCAGAGAAATTAAACAAATACTTGGGGGACGATTTTCCCATTGGAGGCGGATTTCAGTCTGGGTGGGTTCCAAACCCGCCTTCACTGTCAGGTGGGAAAAGTTTGCGATTTTCTCCTAATTGGCCAGTTGATTTCAGAGGTGTGGGTTCCCCTGGGCCAATTAGTCTTTTGGGACTGAAACTCGCTTCTGCTGACGTCACTTATCCAGCTTCATTTAAGGGCTGCTTGCTGCCTTGGCTCATTCCGCTGGTTTTTGGTCGATGGTGCACCACCTCCAAACTGTTATCTCCTTGAAGAATGGCCAGCTCCAAGGCAAAGGCCATCCCGAGGTTCTTGGATGAGGCGCTGGGTATGCTTGAGGGAGCGAGAGCCAGCAGGGAGGTGCTCTTCCCCTCATCTGGGAGATGGGGCCTCCCAAAGAAACCAAGGCTGTGTGGGTCCAGTTGGCAAGGGATACAACCTCCAGATGTGTGTGATTGTTTCTGTTTATTGATGAAATGCCATCCCTGTGGGAATGTATTAAAATTAGGTGATGGCAAACTGTTGGCGTGATGGCATCTGTTATTTCGGCTTAGGCAGCTTCACATTGCGGGCTCCGCGACACTTACGTGGTCAGGTTGGTGGTCAGAGTGAAAGGAGGCCAGAGAGTCATGTCCATTGTCTATCATGTGTTAAGAAGGAGCCAAGCACATATGCCACAATGGGCAAACTATGCAAATCTGGCCAGGATGAGTGTATCCCTTGCTTCACGGGCAGCCACGTGCTCGCGTGCTGCCGCTGCTGCTGGTAGATACGCCGCCGTTCGGTCCTCCTCCTCATCTGAGGAGGCTATGAATTGAGCCACTTGCTCATCAGGAAGCTGCAAACCATGATGCTGTGCCATGTTGTGCAGTGCACAGTAGACCACGACCATTCTGGAGACCCTGGCTGCTGAATACTGCAGGGCTCCGTCTGATCTGTCAAGGCATCAGAATCGCATCTTCAGCAAGCCAATGGTTTGCTCGATGATGGACTTGGTCAAAATGTGGCTGGCGTTGTAGCGCTCCTCAGCCTCGTTAGCTGGTCTCCTGATCGGCATCATTAGCCACTTCTTCAGGGGGTAGCCATCCGTTAAGTTGGTTTGGCGGATTGAAGAGCGGAGGAACACTAGAGTTCCGCAGGATGAAAGAGTCATGGCAACTACCACAGAACTTGGCGCAAACATGCAAAATCTCCTTGTGGTTACACACCAGCTGTACATTGAGGGAGTGGAAGCCCTTGCGGTTGACAAAGATAGCTGGTTTGTGATGGGGTGCCCTAAGGGCCACATGTGTGCAGTCTACGACACCCTGCACCATTGGCAAGCCTGCCATATTTGCAAAGCCAACTAAACGCGCGGTCATACTTGCTTGATCCCTTGAGAAGTGGATGTAATTATGCGCCTTTGCGAAAAGGACATCGGTAACCTGCGTGATGCAACTGTGGGCAGCCGACTGGGAGATGCCGCTGATGTCTGCTGATGATCCCTGGAAGAAGCCGGAGGCAAAAAAGTTGAGTGCGGTGGTGACTTTGACAGCCACTATAAGGAGTGTCCACCTGCTCCTCTGGGCTCCAGGTGTTGGTGCAGCAGTGCGCAGGTGTCTCCGACAACCTCTCGCGAAAGTCTCAGCTTCCTTTGGCACTGCTGCTCAGTCATGTTGAGGTAGCTCATCCTCTGTCTGGAAACCCTGAGAGGGGGTGTCTCCTGTGGCGACGTGCTTCCAGGCGCTGGCGCATTCTGCCCTGTGCAGCATCAGGTGGGTGAGCCGGAGGTTGGCGCTCCTGCTGCTGTGCTGCCTGGTTCTGCTGCTGCCGTGGCTGCTCCTGATCCGAATCGGAGGTCCATGATGAAAGGAAATAAATGGTTCCCATGCTGCTGGCAGATACCTCTGTTAGGGAGGTGCTCAGTCCAAGCGGGGAGAGGGTCTTCCAAGGAAGTCCCACAGTTGAGAGATAGAAGCTGCAGCACCTCTGACTTCAGTAGGCCTGCTAAAAGTCCTGTGGAGCAAAAGTTCTGCCACCTGCAACTGCTCCCTGATGAAAGCTCTGTTTTATTGGTGGAGTTGCAGCTGTGAGGAGGCCACCCACTTGTCAACCCGCCAGGATTAGCTGGTGTGGTTTAGGAGGGCCGTGCAACACGCACAAAATGTGGCAAAATAACAAAGGCCTGTCAAAATAGGATTATAGAGGCCCTTAACGACTATTTTAGGGTCTTAACTATCTCTACCGACTGATGGAGGCGGGACCAAATCGCACCCATGAAACCCGCCTCCGGCAAAATTGCGCGAAGGCGGGTTGGAGGCGGGTTCCGAACCCTCCCTCACTTTTTGCGATTTTGCCAACTGTCCCGCCTCCTCGCGGCTGGGAAAATCTCCTCCTTTGTGTCTGTCTTCACGGAAGAAATCGCAAATAACTTCCTGAAATACTGAAGAACCAAGGGTATAGCGAGAAAGAGGAACTGAAAGAAATTAGTATTAGTAAAAAAATAGTACTGGAGAAATTAATGGGACTGAAAGCCGATACATCCCCTGGACCTGATGGCCTACATCCTAGGGTTTTGAAAGAGGTTAGAGATAGTGGATGCATTGGTTGTCATTTTCCAAAATTCCATAGATTCTAGAACGGTTCCCGTGGATTGGAAGGTAGCAAATGTAACCCCACTATTTAAGAAAGGAGGGAAGAGAGAAAACGGGGAACTACAGACCAGTTAGCCTGACATCAGTAGTAGGGAAAATGCTAGAATCTATTATTAAGGACATGGTAACAGGGCACTTAGAAAATAATAATAGGATTGGGCAGAGTCAACATGGATTTATGAAAGGGAAATCGTGTTTGACAAATCTGTGAGAGTTTTTTGAGGTGGTAACTAGCAGAATAGATAAGGGGGAACCAGTGGATGTGGTGTATTTGGATTTTCAGAAGGCATTTGATAAGGTGCCACACAAGAGGTTATTAAACAAAATTAGGACTCATGGGATTGGGGGTAATATACCAGCAAGGATCGAGGATTGGTTAACGGACAGAAAACTGAGAGTAGGAATAAACGGGTCATTTTCGGGTTGACAGGCTGTAACTAGTGGGGTACCGCAAGGATCAGTGCTTGGGCCTCAGCTATTCACAATCTATATTAATGACTTAGATGAAGGGACAGAATGTAATCTATCCAAGTTTGCTGATGATACAAAGCTGGGTGGGAATGTAAGTTGTGAGGAGGATGCAAAGAGGCTTCAAGGGGATGTAGACAAGTGAGTGGGCAAGAACATGGCAAATGGAATATAATGTGGAGAAATGTGAAGTTATCCACTTTGGTAGGAAAAATAGAAAAGCAATTTTTTTTAAATGGTGAGAGATTGGGAAATGTTGGTGTTCAGAGGGACCTGGGTGTCTCTTTATTGCAAAGGGAATGGAGTATAAAAGTAGGGAAGTCCTGTTACAACTGTACAGGGCGTTGGTGAGACCACACCTGGAGTACTGCGTACAGTTTTGGTCTCCTTATTTAAGGAAGGATATACTTGCATTGGAGGCAGTTCAGAGAAGGTTCACGAGGTTGATTCTGGAGATGAGGGGGTTGACTTATGAAGAAAGGTTGAGCAGGTTGGGCCTATACTCATTGGAGTTTGAAGAATGAGAGGTGATCTTATTGAAACATAAAAGATTCTGAAGGGACTTGACAGGATAGATGCAGAGAGGATGTTTCCCCTCGTGGGGGAATCTAGAACCAGGGGGCATAGTTTCAGAGTAAGGGGGCACCCATTTAAAACGGAGATGAGGAGGAATTTCTTCTCTCAGAGGGTCGTGAATCTTTGGCATTCTCTTCCCCAGAGAGCCGTGGAGGCTGGGTCATTGAATATATTCAAGGGGGAGATAGACAGATTTTGAACGATAAGGGAGTCAAGGGTCATGGGGAGTGGGCGGGGAAGTGGAGTTGAGGCCAAGATCAGATCAGCCATGATCTTACTGAATGGCGGAGCAGGCTCGAGGGGCCAAATGACCTACTCCTGCTCCTACGTCTTACGTTCTTATGTTCAAATGGTATGTTGGCCTTTATTACAAGAGGATTTGAGTATAAGAGTAAAGACATCTTACTGCAATTATATCGGGCCCTGGTGAGACCACACCTGGAGTACTGTGGACAGTTCTGGTCTCCTTAGGATAGGAAGGATATACTTACCATAGAGGGAGTGCAACAAAGGTTCACCAGACTGGTTCCTGGGATGGGGGGAGGAGAGATTGAGTAGACTAGGTCTATAACCTCGAGATAGAAGAGTGAGGTGATCTCATTGAAACATACGAAATTCTTACAGGGTTTGACAGGGTAGATGCAGGGAGGGTGTTTCCCCTGGCTGGCGAGTCTAGAACCAGGGGTCACAGTCTCAGAATAAGGGGTCAGCCATTTAGGACTGAGATGAGGAGAAATTTCTTCACTCAGAGGGTGGTGAATCTTTGGAATTCTCTGCCCCAGAGGGCTGTGGAGGCTCAGTCGTTGAGTATATTCAAGACAGAGATCGATAGATCTTTGGATATTAAGGTAATCAAGGAATATGGGGATAGTGCAGGAAAGTGGAGATGAGGTAGAAGATCAGCCATGATCTTATTGAATGGCAGAGCAGGCTCGAAGGGCCAAATGGCCGACTCCTGCTCATGTTACTTATGGTGAGATACAGATCAGCCATGAGTGTGTCGGATCTTGTCCCAACCTGATGGCCAAATGGACCCAATAGTACTGTCCCCCAGTGTTGTAGTAACTGACCTGTACCCACAGGTGCTGTACCCCAGTGTTATACCGTGACAGACCTGTACCCAGCAGTACTATACCCCAGTGTTATACTGTGACTGACCTGTACCCACCAGTACTGTACCCACCAGTACTGTACCCCAGTGTTATACTGTGACAGACTTGTACCCACCAGTACTGTACCCGTGTTAGTGACAGACTTGTACCCACCAGTACTGTACCCCAGTGTTAGTGACAGACCTGTACCCACCAGTACTGTACCCCAGTGTTATACAGTGACAGACCTGTACCCACCAGTACTGTACCCCAGTGTTAGTGACAGACCTGTAGCCACCAGTACTGTACCCCAGTGTTAGTGACAGACCTGTACCCACCAGTACTGTACCCATTATACAGTGACAGGCCTGTACCCACCAGTACTGTACCCCAGTGTTAGTGACAGACTTGTACCCACCAGTACTGTGCCCCAGTGTTATACAGTGACAGACCTGTACCCACCAGTACTGTACCCCAGTGTTAGTGACAGGCCTGTACCCACCAGTACTGTACCCCAGTGTTAGTGACAGACTTGTACCCACCAGTACTGTACCCCAGTGTTATACAGTGACAGACCTGTACCCACCAGTACTGTACCCCAGTGTTATACAGTGACAGACCTGTACCCACCAGTACTGTACCCCAGTGTTATACAGTGACAGACCTGTACCCACCAGTACTGTACCCCAGTGTTACAGTGACAGCTCTGTACCAACCAGTACTTCACATACGTATACAATTGAAAATACACTCTCCAGACACAAATAAAGTTTGGAAAGGCAAAGTCTGTAATTGTATTGCTGGGTGGTTTTATAATGGAAGTTATTTTTAACACAAGTAGCAGAGAAATGCAGGTAGGGGCCTGCTCCATATTTCCAGCATGTTCTGTGGTTTTTCCAAGTAAAAGCAGTCTTGCCCTGAGCCGCTGCATTCTGTGACTTCCTAAAACAACCATCAGACTTACAGCAGGAAGTACAGCTGAAGCGTGGTGTATCTTTGGAATTCCCCACCCCAGAGGGCTGTGGGTGCTCAGTCGTTGAGTATATTCAAGACTGAGATCGATAGATTTTTGGACTCTAAGGGAATCAAGGGATACGGGGATCGGGCAGGAATGTGGCGTTGAGGTAGAAGTTAAGCCATGATCTTACTGAATGGCGGAGCAGGCTCGAGGGGCCGAATGGCCTACTCCTGCTCCTATTTCTTATGTTCTTAAATCTTTCTTAAACTAGCTTTTGGATATTCACTGGAGCCCATGGTCACACAGGATATTAAAACATGCTGAAAATTGACTGTGTCTCTTCCACAACTCTTTGTTCCATCCTTATTTCCAGCTCACGAAGCTCTAGTAAATATTTTGGGGATCAAAACCTCTCACCTGACAAGTGAGGAAGAGAAACATATTAACTTCCTAACATTCTCTTCCCCGAAGACTTTGCTTTTTTCTGGGGTACAACTAAACAGATGCTGGCAGCCTTCTAGTAACTTCCTCACATGCTCATACAAGAATAGACAAGAGTGTTGACAGGCTGTTCCACTACATGGGCATCACAGTTGACATTCAGAATTCACTGGCATTACCATCGCCAAATCCCCCACCATCAACGTCCTGGGGGTCACCATTGACCGGAAACTTAACTGGACCAGCCACATAAATACTGTGGCAACAAGAGCAGGTCAGAGGCTGGGTATTCTGCGGTGAGTGTCTCACCACCTGATTCTAAAAGCCTTTCCACCAAGGCACAAGTAAGGAGTGTGATGGAATACTCTCCACTTGCCTGGACAAGTGCAGCTCCAACAACACTCAAGAAGCTCGACACCATCCAGAACAAAGCACCCCATCCACCACCTTAAACATTCACTCCCTCCACCACCGGCGCACCGTGGCTGCAGTGTGGACCATCTACAAGATGCACTGCAGCAACTCGCCAAGGCTTCTTCGACAGCACCTCCCAAACCCGCGACCTCTTCCACCTAGAAGGACAAGGGCAGCAGGCGCATGGGAACACCACCACCTCCATGTTTCCCTCCAAATCATACACCATCCTGACTTAGAAGTATATCGCCGATCCTTCATCATCACTGGGTCAAAATCCTGGAACTCCCTCCCTAAGAGCACTGTGGGAGTACCTTCACCACACGGACTGCAGCGGTTCAGGAAGGCGGCTCACCACCACCTTGGTGCTGCGTTTCCCACATTACAACAGTGACTCCACTTCAAAAATACTTCATTGGCTGCAAAGCGCTTTGAGACATCCGGTGGTCGTGAAAGGCGCTATATAAATGCAAGTCTTTCTTTCTTCTCAAGGGCAATTAGTGATGGGCAATAAATGCTGACCTTTCCAGCGATGCACACATCCCAGGAACACATTTTTAAAAAGTGGTTTCCTTGGTGCCCATACAGCGCACAATAGCGATTGAGTGGCAATCCTGGTCACTGTTCCCCTTTGTAACCCAGTGGCACCACAGCTACTGCCCTACTCAAGGTCAGCTAACACCACACAGGCCAAGAAACAAACCGATCTGGGACCGACTGATCTGCATGGCTCGGAGTTACACCAAGCAGTCTTTACCTAAGGCGGCTAGACATTGCAAGGAGTTGAAGCAGAAACATTTCTTGCAAGCTATTGAAAGCTTAGCATTTCAGCAGAAGGTTGAGCCCTAGTATTCTGGAGGGGATGGAAAATGAAACATAATGCTGTGCTCCCTCACAAGAGGAAACGCATTGTGTTCTTATTAAACACATTCTGCTGTTTAAATAGTATTCAGCAGGAGATGGGGAAGAAACCGATCAGCAGAGTGTCAAATAGCCAAAACGTACAAGAGTTTAAATTCTTCAGCAGAATGCACAATCACATCAAAAAGTTTCCAGAATCTAACAAAATACTCTGAATCTTTGTTGTTGGCTTTCTCACATCAATCAGCTCAATTCTACATCAAAAGGAGTAACTCAGAGGCTCACTGCTGCTCACTTGATAAAACATCCAATTTGGGCTTAAACTCATATTCCAAGACCTTAAACTTTGGATTAGAAAAGGAAAGACTTGCATTTATATAGCGCCTTTCACAACCTCAGGACGTCCCAAAGCGCTTTACCGCCAATGAAGTACTTTTGAGCTGCAGTCACTGTTGTAATGTAGCAGAAAGGACTTTGCACATAAAGTGTTACAGCCTTTACCACTTGTACTACGAACAAACTGACCACCTGCACTCAGTCAGATCCAGGACAGTTGAGAGATTCTCCATTCAGAATCACACAGCCAACTGCAGTGGAACCTGTACTCATGGTAACCTCTCTACAGCAGAGATACTAACTTTTTTGTTAATTTACAGTCTTTATTTGTTGAGCCCCTTTAAAAAAGGGGGCATGTGCTTAACTGTAAACAGGCAACGGCCTGTGATAAAGAAAGGTTCAGCAGAGCTACTTCATAGGCCTTGCTGAAGGCCAACACGAGTCATGTAATCCTATATGGAGAAGTCAGTCAGTCTATACTGCAACAACAACCGCTTGGTCAAAGAGGTAGGTTTTAAGGAGCAACCTATAGAAGGAGAGAGGCAGAGAAGTTTACGGAAGAAATTCCAGAGTTTAGGACCTAGGCAGCTGAAGGCACGGCCGCCAATGGTGGGGCGATGACAATCGGGGATGTGCAAGAGGCCAGGATTGGAGGAGCGCAGTGATCTCGGAGGGCTGCAAGAGGTTGCAGAGATAGGGAGGGGTGAGGCCATGGAGGGATTTTAACACAAGGATGAGAATTTTTAAAATCGAGGTGCTGCTGGACAGATCAATGTAGGTCAGCGAGCATAGGAGTGATGGGTGAAGAGGGCTTGGTGCAAGTTAGGATAAGGGCAGCAGAGTTAACATAGCTACTGATCCAGCCACTGCTTATTGCAGTCACTGAACTGCACCTTCACAAAACTGACAAACCAGGAAATGGAGGCCACTGGCAATAAATGGAATAGAATTAACACGGAGACTGGAAAGAGGAACCGCAGACACTTCACCGTCAATATCTAGATAAGGTGGTAAACAATTTAAAAACAAAATGTGGGGCTGTATAACCAGAATGGCTGAGTACAAGTTCAGACGTTGTTGCTGAATCAGCTCGGGAGGGTGTGGGAGGTGCCCTCAACAGGTCAATATAGTTATTTGTGGTCACTATCTTCCAATTCATAACTATATACTGTGTGTTTTAGAAATATCACTGCAGTCTCCCGTACTTTGTTTCCAAAGACAATTGCTATAATTCTCAGAATAAATGTATCTTCAAATGAGCAGCAAGCGCTACTCTAGTTTAATGTATTTGCAGTCAAGTAATTTAATACAGTTTGAGGTGTTTTCCTCGTATGCACTGTAACATTGTTTTCACTTACTTGATAGTTGGAGTCCCAATTAAAAATGGTCAACTGTGAATTAGTCAACTTGGCCAATTCTATGGGTAAGTACAATGTGCAGCAAACCTGTATCAGCTTAGCTCACTTGAAGCAGGTCATGGTTCAAGGGCTTGAGCACATTATCTAGGCCTTCACTCCAGCATAGCAGCGAATGCAGCGTTGCATTGTTGGAGGTGCTGTCTTTTCAATGAAAGATTGAACTATTCTAGTAGGCATTAAAGATCAGGTAGCACTACTTGAAGCAAAGTGGGAACTTCTACCCATGTCCTAGCTAAGATTTCACCCTTCAACAAAAAATTAACTGGTCAATCATCTTATTCAAGATTATGGGACCTTGCTGTGTGCAAACAGTGACTACAATTCAAAAGTACTTCATTGATTGTAAAGCGCTGTGGGACGTCCCGAGATCAAGAAAGACGCTGTAGAAATGCTTGTTTTTCTTTTTCTTTCTGTATGTTTGCCTACATAACAATTACTGCAATTCAAAGTTATTAATTGTAAGTGAAGTGCTTTGAGAATTTTCTGAGACTTGATGAAATATTTATATAAATATGTCTTTATCATTAGTCTTATTTAGCAATACATTTCTCACATCAATACTTCATCACTGCAAATTACTCCTTCCATCACTGACAAACTTTCAGTCTGCGGTTACACAGCTCACGATGTTCTCTCCACACAAAGCCCAAATGTGGAACGACAAAATGTTTAAATTGCATTGCTGGGCTTTTCAGTTCAAGTAGATGTACAGGAGAAATTTGACACATCAAGTTACACTCCACTGAAGTCCTGCTGACAAATGTTGAGTTTGTAACAGTTTGTAACAGACACAGCCACACCTGCCACTCACCATCACCGATCACTCAACATGCCAAAAGGAGATTTTCATTAAGAAATTGTTCAGCAGACTATTCATTACTGGTTTGAAAACCCACAGTACAATCAATCAAGAAATGCACCTCCACATCAGCACAGAGCAGGACAAATTTAAAAAAGCTCCTCTTCCCCCCCTCCACCCACCTTCAAAATAGTATGTCGCTTTTTGTGAAGACAGTGCTTATTTAATGTCAAGATACACAGAAGGGTAACCATATTACATCTGGAAGTGGCGCAACAGCCACATGTCAAACAGCATTTTATTAATGGACTTCAGAGTCAGAAGGTTCTGGCTGGAGCCCCACTCCAGAGACTGGAGCACATAATTCAGGCCGACACTTCAGTGCAGCACTGAGGGAGGGGGTGCTGCCTTTCCAATGAGGCATTAAACAGAGGCTCTATTGATCTGCACAGGTGGATGTAAAAGATCCCATTCGAAAGGCAGGGGAGTTCTCCCCAGTGTCCTGGTCAATTTTGATCCCTCAACCAGTATCATTAAAACAGATGAAATGTTTGTGGGGCCTTGGCTGTGCGCAACTTGACAGCTGTGATTTCCTAGGTGATTAGATTTTTAAAACTACTTGACAGTGAAAGGAGCTACGTAAATGCAAGTTATTTCTTTTCCTTCCTTGGATCTGAACAGCAAAGTGAATATCTAACTTTTAAATAAAGCTCAGTTGGTGACAGTCCCAAATCAGAGTGCCCTCATCAATGTATTGCCCTGCCCGAGTGGCTTGTTGTAAGGAGGCAGAGCCCAGGAACAGGAGCCAGGGGCTCAATCCCACGCCTGGTCACAGGGAGGAGGAGCTCCAGCCTGCCAGTGATGGACGCGAGGGCCAGCCAACCCACAGCCGCCACAGCCCCAGCTCCCGCCCCCCGCGCCTGTCAATCAGAGGAGCCGGCCAATGGGTGCGCCGGGGAGGCGGGGGCTCGGGCTGTCACGCTGAGGCGAGCGGTGGGCAGCGCCGCCTCCCCGGGAGCCCGCCCGACGGCGCCGCGCCTCAAAGCGCCGCCGAGCTCCGTCACCGGCGGCCGCGTAACATACTCTTTACTGTGTGCGTCGTCCTCTTCGTTTTCGCAGTCGCTGCCGCAGCCATCGTGCTCTTGGATTTCTTTTGGCGCTGTCTCATTATCGTCTGCCATGATTCAGGAGGAACCCGCGATAAGGCGACTCCCGCAACTACGCTGCTGATTGGTCGGAGCGTCCTCCTCCCCCCCCCCAACTACCCATTAAATGGATTCGCCGATTGGCCAGCGGGTTTGGCGGACGTCAGGGCTGTTTGACGACGTGCGCGCGGGTGGAATGCTGGGAATTGTAGTTCGCCGACCGCGCGACGCCGGTGTGATGACCAGGTGAAAGGTCACCCAGAACTACAAGTACCAGGCTGCCAGTTGGGTTTGGTCATTTGGAGAGGGAACAGATTTTTTTAAACTCTTTAATTCACGCACGGTTAAAGATCATTTAAATCAGCGTGCTGGTGAGCTCCGGCCAGCAGATCAGACTCTTCTCCCTGGGCACTGCGCCCGCCTTCAGCGGGGCATATCCCTGGCAACCCGGCTGCTCGGGACTGAGTAAGAGCCGCAGCGATTGGTCGGCTCTCGGCGCCCTCGCCAATGGGCGAGCGGCATCTTGCGGTGTACGGTGGGTAAGGTGCGCTTGTCGAGGCGGCCGGAGGCTGAGTGAAGTGAGTAGGGAGAGGGAGGGGCTGGGCTCTAAAAGCGCACATACCGGGGCGGGGGGACAGTACTGGCGGCGGAGCAGAGGAAGAGGCCGCCCCCTACATCGAGACGGCCCCGGGTTCTCGCTCGCAGGCCACCTGGAGGCAGGGCCTGCGGGTGGGCTGGCGCCAGGATCCCCGGCCGGGCTGTACTTTGCTCCCCTGCCCTCCCACGCATACTTTCTTTTCTCTATTTCCCCTCTCCGCACCATTTCCTGAGGCACAATTCCGTGGGGCGCTGACTAACCTCTGACACCTTATCCAAGTGGCCGGTCTTCACTTTGGAGCCTGGGCAGCAATTGCCTGGGACCATTCCACCGTGTGAGGAATCGCAGCTGAGCTCACTCCTGTCTTTTTGCCTGAGAGATTTACCAGGAACCCGAGCTGGTTATTCAACTTTCTAACCTAGGCACGCTGTAAGGTCGCTACCTTAACTTAGCACAGACCAAGGATCAAACTTTCTGAGCTGTTGCAAGATTTCTTTATTGACAGTCACTTTGTTTCTTCTAGATAACATTCTAGTAGCAGATACCACAGGGATCCAGTATGCACTGGAAGACCCTGCTTAAAATTTGTTCTGCATAGGGACTCCTCCATTGTGGATGCAAGTATTTGAGTTGGGGGCAATGAATGATTAGCCGCAACGAAGACGTCACGCACTGTACAACGCAATCTTCTAGCTTAATTTTTCAATGACCACTCCAACCTGTTTCCTACAACAACAGTCCAAAGATGTGCGGGTTAGGATGATTGGCTATGATAAATTGACCCTTAGTGTTAGGGGGATTAAATATGTGGGGTTGCGGGGATAGGGTGGGATATGTGTTGGTGTAGGGGTTACGGGGATCGGGTGGGATATGTGTCGGTGCAGGCTCGATGGGCCGAAATGGCCTCTATCTGCACTGTGGGGTTTCTGTGATTCTGTGAATCTGCTTTTTATTTAGCCCATTGATTTAGTATGGATGAACGGGTGGGTGGGGTGCTTGGGTTGACGTGCGCTCCTTGTGCTGCCTGCGCTTGGCTTCCGCTTGCTCCCGGCGAAGAGACTCGAGGTGTTCGACACCTTCCCGGATGCTTCTCTTCCACTTTGTGCGGTCTTGGGCCAGGGTTTCCCAGGTGTCGGTGGGGATGTTACACTTTTTCAAGGAGGCTTTGAGGGTGTCTTTGAAGTGTTTCCTCTGCCCATCTTTGAACCATACAAGAGCTAGTGACAGTTTATGAACTCTGTAAAAGACTAGTTTGTTTTACCATAGCTGGCTCTGTTTCATCAATTTCCTCTCCAAGGATCATTTTGTCGAGACGTATTTTGGCACGAGAGGGGGGTGGGGGAAAGGAAAAGTTGGCTCTTGTGTATATGTCAGCAGTGTTTTAATGAGACATAATATTGCCTCACCAAAAATATTGACTGCCAATTTTTCTACATACCTTCAGAGGGAAACTTTCCCAACTTGTAATGAAACTGCTGATTCAACTCCGAGGTCACTGATTTAGGAAATTGAAAATTGTCACGCTGGTACAGTAGAGAGTGCTCTTTTGAGAGTGGGGCTGAGACGCATTGTTGTGCAGAATAGAGGGAGTTTTACTCTGCATTTAACCATTTGATTCTGGCACTTGAGTACCTGAAGTGGAAAGTATCCCATTCTCCAACACTAACATCCCCAACCTCAATGAACACAAATAAAGTAAAATGTAAAAGATACTTCAAGACATTTCTGGTGCAGCAGGTACGTCAGCTGCAGCGCAATCTCACCTTGGCGTCATTGGCGCAGAGTTTTCAAACTTAACTGCTTTAGGAATCCAGCGCCTATTTACATTGCAGGCTGCTATGCCCTGTTTATGCTGCAAGTTCAGAAAACTCTACATGCCCAGCTGTTCGCCTTCCCTGATGAAACTGAACTGTCAGCTGGCCCAGTAGCATGGCCCAGTAGCATAGACCAGCATAGGCAGCCTTTGCCTTTAGAGACAAAGCAAAATCATCTAAAAAGATGGTGTCCCTCACCACCCAGAGGCAAGTAGACCACCTTGTTTATATTGCACAGCTACCTCGAGATAGGACTGTAATATCATTGTACGCATGGCATGCTGTGACTCTCTGGATGGCCCCTGCAGACTTCCCCACACTTTGACAGTAAAGCGACATCGTTCTCCAAATTCAATAAGTACAGATCAGGTATAAATTGCTTCTGTATCACCCCAGAGCCGCCTCTTGTGTTCTCTCCATCATACCAATCTAGAGTATTGATTGAACTTTTCTATTTATTGATACTGCAACTGAACTTTTCAACAGTTGCTGATCGATTTACTGTGCTGTGCCTGGCCTGATCACCTTGTCCGTTGCCTTTTCAACTTCTTTGTGGACTCTGACCCTTCTGTTACGTGTAATTCTCCTGGAAGCTCTAATCTTGGCTGCTTGTGTGGACACCATGAGGGCACTGTGCATCTGAAGATAATTAAAAATGTAACTGTTCAGGGGTGGGATAGACTCAGTCAGCGGCTGCTTTACCAGCTTTGTTCAATCCTCACATGACCTTTTCATTTCCCTGCTTGCCATTTTTATTTCCCCCAGAGAACAAGTGTTGGCTGACTATTTATGGCAAAAAAGAAAGACTTGCATTTATATAGCACCTTTCATGATCCCAGAATGGCCCAAAGCAATCTACAGCTAATGAAGTACTTTTTGAAGTGTAGTCACTGTTGTAATGTAGGAAACATGGCAACCAATTTGTGCACAGCAAGCTCCCGCAAACAGCAATGTGATAATGACCAGCTAATCTGTTTTAGTGAAATTGCTGAGATATAAATATTGGTCAGGACACTGGGGAGAACTCTGCTGCTGCTCCTTCACGTCCACCTGAGAGGGCAGACGGGGCCTCGGGTTAACATCTAATTCGAAAGATGGCACCTCCGACAGTGCAGCACTCCCTCGGTACTGCACTGGAAATAGCCATCAGCAGTGGAGACCTTGGCTGATATTCTCTCCTCTCTTTCCTGCCCCCCCCCCCCCCCCCAAAAGAAATCATTCTAGCAGTCTGAGGCCATTTGTAACACCCCAACTGAGATCATAAAACTCAGGGCAGCCTGATAATAGAACTTGGTGCTCTTTTAACGGATTTCTATAGTTCCACAAAATGTATACTTTTAGTCTGCTGCCCAAGTATTTAAGTGTCACATTTGTATTATTTTGTAGCTCTTCTAATTGGAGCTGAAATGAAACCTGCCTCTTGCTTTCTCTAAGGATTGTTACCATATCATTAGAGCTCTTCTGCTACTCTGTAACATACTGCGTCTACAGTGGATCAAGTAACGATTGGATTGGAGTGCCAGACTAGAGGTCTCGGTTTCTTTCTCCTTCCTCGCCTAAAGATACAGATTCTGCTCCCTGGGCATAGGCAGCCTTCTAGCACCTCGGCCAAGCAACTCTGAGTTTTAAGCTAGTAAACCATGGAAGGTATTCCTGTCGAGCCCAATCTTGTCCTCCCTCAATATACTTACACATCATCTTTCAGCACCACTTCCTAGACAGTGAGCAGGCGTGAGAAACCTGCTCGTGTGTGAAAAATCTCCAGGGTGCTGGGGCACTACTGGAGCCCATGGAGCAAGACCACTCCCCTCCCCTTCCCTACAGGAGTCCGAGTCTTCAGCAGAGAAGGGGAGACGTTTGTGGGGGTGGGGAGAGATGGTGGAATAAAGTAGAGTGGAGGCAATGCTTTGTACTATGATGGAATTCGTTCCAATCTGTTTCACTGCAATCACATGGTTTATTTATCAGCTCCTCAGGATTGGATTTCTGTCTGTAACTCTGACCGTATTATACGTACATCAACACCATATGAAAGTTAGCAAATTATTTGTTTGATGAAAATTACCATTGTTGATACATTTTCAGTTGGGATGATTGACCGGGGGCTTGACAGGGTAGAATGTATCCCCTCCTGGGGGAACCTAGAACTCGGGGGCGTAGTTTCAGAATAAGGGGTCGCCCATTTAAAACGGAGATGTCGTGAATCTTTGGAATTGTTTACCCCTGAAAGCTGTGGAGGCGGAGTCATTGAATATATTCAAGGTGGAGATAGCCAGATTTTTGAAAGAGGGAGTCGAGGGTTCTGGGGAGTGGGCAGGGAAGTGGAGTTGAGGCCAAGATCAGATCAGCCATGATCTTATTGAATGGCAGAGCAGGCTCGAGGGGCCGAATGGCCGACTACTCCTATTTCTTATGTTCTTATGACTTTGGTTTTGGCCAATGTTCTCCCTGCCCCCTTTTATCTCCCCCCCCCCCCCCAAACAAAGTGTTGACTCCCTACTGGGGTTGGGTTCCCCTCTGGTACCCCAGGCAATTGATCTTCATTCATGTGTGACAGAGTGTGTTAGGCTATTTGATTAGCAGGCGTCCTCACGGCAGAGTTCAAGCCTGTCCTCACCTGATGTTCACACAGACACAGTTTCTGAGAGTGCACATGGAGCCTCGGAACTTCAGTAAAACCCTTGTACATTAGGGCTAATGATACCTGTTCTGGCGGCTTGCAGCCTGGTAGAGTACATACTCCCCTGTACTCTGTAGTACAGTAACTCAACCTTTCTCTTCTGATTTTAGAAAGATGTTCCTGGTCGGCCTGACAGGTGGGATTGCCTCGGGGAAAAGCACAGTTGCCGCGTTGTTCCGTGAACTTGGGTGCCCAGTTGTGGACGCTGATCGGATAGCGAGACAGAGTAAGTTTTGAATGTCAGAGATCTCTGGTTGTGAAAATTAAAAAAAATTTACATACCCTGTGACATTACTGTGAAATGTAAAGATTGCTGTTTCTCTTTCTAGAAGCTGTACCCTCTGTCAAAGTACAAGGTCTCTGTGATATTTGCTACATGTATTGAATAGGCTGAAAAAATGAAATACCTGGCCTGGAGGGGTTATTACTTTCACGTCGCCTTCACTCTCAGACTTGGAGTTGACAATAACTACCCTGGCAATGAAAATCGAAGCATCGTTCTTGTAATGGCTCTAATCTATGTTCATGTATAGTGGGCAGCATATGGCCACTATCCAGAGTCGGCCCTGAATGTCACTAACCAACGACCTGCAGGAATGAAACCCGACAGTGTAGAAATTTGACTAATTTTGTGCAAACAAATGTGGGTGTCATTGGAGTTTGATTTAACTCTGAATTATCGTCGCTTTCCAGTCTGATTGGGTTCTGAAGGTGGGTAGCCGATCAATATCTGTTTCAGGTAAGTAAATTTATCCCATTCTGTACCTGCCCTGGGAGTGTTTGATTGGACAGTGTAGAGGGAGCTATACTCTGTATCTA
This sequence comes from Somniosus microcephalus, assembly GCF_052327205.1. Classification (NCBI taxonomy): domain Eukaryota; kingdom Metazoa; phylum Chordata; class Chondrichthyes; order Squaliformes; family Somniosidae; genus Somniosus; species Somniosus microcephalus. The sequence goes on along the minus strand of NC_141010.1, from coordinate 60,609,959 downwards.
ACCCGTGCTGTACCTGCCCTGGGATTGTTTGATGGGATAGTGCAGAGGGAGCTTTACTCTGTATCTAACCCGTGCTGTACCTGCCCTGGGATTGTTTGATTGGACAGTGTAGAGGGAGCTTTACTCTGTATCTAACCCGTGCTGTACCTGGCCTGGGAGTGTTTGATGAAACAATGTCATAAGAACATGAGAAGTAGGAGTAGGCCATACGGCCCCTTGAGCTTGCTCCACCATTCAATAAGATCATGGCTGATTTTTGACCACTGCCCCACCTTCTTGCCCAATCCCTTGATTCCCCATGTGCCCAAAAATATATCGATCTCTGTCTTACGGATATGATGTAATTGGAATTACGGAGACATGGCTCCAGGGTGACCAAGGCTGGAAATTCAACATCCAGGGGTATTCGATATTCAGGAAGGACAGGGGAAAAGGAGGTGGGGTAGCATTGCTGGTTAAAGAGGAGATTAACACAATAGTAAGGAAGGATATTGGCTCTGATGATGTGGAATCTGTATGGGCAGAGCTGAGAAATACGTTAGTGGGGGTGGTATATAGAGCTCCAAACAGTAATGCTGAGGTTGGGGATGGCATTAAACGGGAAATTAGAGACGTGTGCAATAAGAGCACAGCAGTTATCATGGGTGACTTTAATCTACATATAGATTGGGCTAACCAAATTAGTAACAATAGTGTGGAGGAGGAATTCCTAGAGTGTATACAGGATGGTTTCCTGGACCAATATGTCGAGGAACCAACTAGAGATCAGGCCATCTTAGACTGGGTATTATGTAATGAGAAAGGATTAATTAGCAATGTTGTTGTGCGAGGCCCCTTGGGGAGGAGCGATCATAATATGATAGAATTCTTCATTAAGATGGAGAGTGAAGTAGCTGACTCAGACTAGGGTCGTGAATTTAAATAAAGGAAACTACGATGGTATGAGGCGCGAGTTGTATAGGATGGATTGGGGAACGTTACTTTAAGGGTTGACGGTGGATAGGCAATGGCAAACATTTAAAGATCGCATGGATGAACTTCAGAATTTGTTCATCCCTGTTTGGCATAAAAATAAAACAAAAAAGGTGACTCAACCATGGCTAACCAGGGAAATTAGGGATAGCATAAGATGCAAGGAGAGGACATATAAATTGGCCAGAAAAAGCAGCAAACCTGAGGATTGGGAGCAGTTTAGGATTCAGCAAAGGAGGACAAAGGGATTAATTAAGAGGGGGAAAATGCAATATGAGAGTAAGCTTGCAGAGAACATAAAAACTGACTGTAAAAGCTTCCATAGATATGTGAAGAGAAAAAGATTGGTGAAGTCAAGTGTAGGCCCCTTGCAGTCAGAATCAGGGGAATTTATAATGGGGAACAAAGAAATGGCAGACCAATTAAATACATACTTTGGTTCTGTCTTCACAAAGGAGGACACAAATAACCTCCCAGAGATGTCGGGGAACATCGGGTCTAATGAGAGGGAGGAACTGAAAGAAATCAGTATTTGTACGGAAATGGTGTTAGGAAAATTGATGGCATTGAAGGCTGATAAATCCCCAGGGCCTGATCATCTACATCCTAGGGTACTTAAGGAAGTGGCCCTAGAAATAGTAAATGCATTGTTGGTCATCTTCCAGAGTTCTATAGACTCGAACAGTTCCCATGGATTGGAGGGTAGCTACTGTAACCCCACTATTTAAAAAAGGTGGTAGAGAGAAAACGGGAATTATAGGTAAATCATGCTTGACTAATCTTTTGGAATTTTTTGAGGATGTAACTGGTATAGAATAGATAAGGGAGAACCAGTGGATGTGGTGTATTTGGACTTTCAGAAGGCTTTCGATAAGGTCCCGCATAAGAGATTGGCGTGCAAAGTTAAAGCATATGGAATTGGGGGTCATGTACTGACTTGGATAGAGAACTGGTTGGCAGACAGGAAGCAAAGAGTTGGAATAAACGGGTCTTTTTCCGAGTGGCAGGCAGTGACTAGTGGGGTACCGCAGGGATCGGTGCTAGGACCCCAGCTATTCACAATATATATATTGATCTAGACGAGGGAACTGGATGTAATATCTCCAAGTTTGCGACGACACAAAGCTGGGTGGGCGTGTGTGCTGTGAGGAGGATGCAGAGAAACTCCAGTATGATTTGGGCAGATTGGGTGATTGGGCAGAAGCATGGCAGATGCCGTATAATGTGGATAAATGCGAGGTTATCCACTTTGGTAGCAAAAACAGAAAGAGAAATTGTTATCTGAACGGCAATAGATTGGGAAAAGGGGACGTGCAACAAGACCCGAGTGTCCTTGTGCACCAGTCGCTGAAGGTAAGCATGCAGGTGCAGCAGGCGGTTAAGAAGGCAAATGGTATTTTGGCCTTCATAGCGAGAGGATTCGAGTACAGGAACAAGGATGTCTTGCTGCAGTTGTACAGGGCCTTGGTGAGACCACACCTTGAGTACTGTGTGCAGTTTTGGTCGCCTTATCTGAGGAAAGATGTTCTTGCCATGGAAGGAGTTCAGCAAAGATTCACTAGACTGATACCTGGGATGGCAGGAATGAGGTATGAAGAGAGATTGGGTCGATTAGGCTTATTTGCTAGAGTTTAGAAGAATGAGAGGGGATCTCATTGAAACTTATAAAATTCTAACAGGACTAGACAGACTAGATGCAGGAAGGATGTTCCTGATGGCGGGGGAGTCCAGAACCAGGGGTCACAGTCTAAGGATAAGTGGTAAGCCATTTAGGACAGAGATGAGGAGGAATTTCTTCACCCAGAGAGTGGTGAACCTGTGGAATTCTCTACCACAGAAGGCAGTTGAGGCCAATTCATTAACTATATTCAAGAAGGAGTTGGATATATTTCTTAAGGCTAAAGGGATCAAGGGGTATGGGGAGAAAGCAGGGACAGGGTACTGAATTTGGATGATCAGCCATGACCTCATTAAATGACGGAACAGCTCGAGGGGGCCTATGTTTCTCTGTCTTGAATATACTTAACGACTGAGCCTCCACAGCCCTCTAGGGCAGAGAATTCCAAAGATTCACCACTCTGAGTGAAGAAATTCCTCCTCATCTCAGTCCTAAATGGCTGACCCCTTATTCTGAGACTATGACCCCTGGTTCTAGACTCCCCAGCCAGGGGAAACAACCTCTCGGCATCTACCACGTTAATCCCCTTCAGAATCTAATACATTTCAATGAGATCACCTCTCATTCTTCTAAACTCTAGAGAATATAGGCCCATTCTGTTCAGCCTTGTAGGGTAAACAAGGCGCTGCCAGCTGTGTGTGGGCCGGAGCTTGTTTGCTTATGGTATAAAGACATCCTGGGACTTTGTGAGCATCTAGCTGCACAGTGAAAACACTTCATTTTGCAACAAATAACCTGGTCTTTCTGCCCAATGCCCCAGGACATCGATGACTCAAGCAGCATCACTCAAATCATTTATCTCGGTCTTACAGCACAGCAGGAGGCAATTCGGCACATCGTGTCTTTGCCAGCTCTTTTGAAAGAGCTATCTGTAAGTCCTGCCCATTTGCTGTTTATGGAATCTTGCTGTGTGAAAATAGGCTGCTGGGTTGCCCGACATGACCACAGCGACGACTCTTGAAGCGCTTCATCGCCTCTAAAGAGCTTTGGGACGCCCCGAGATGGGAAAGGTGTTATATAAAGGCAACTTCCTTTTTGTGGGTAACTCCCCATTCCCGGGTCCCATGATTTATTTTGTTGTAACGTCTGATGATGAGCACCAGTCCATATCTCCCGTCCCTCTCCCTATTGAAGCGGCTTTCACCCTCCTCCCACCAATGCATACCCAGAGCCATCCCTCCCTCCTCCCCCAGACCCCGGGCGATTTCTCCCCCCCCCCCCCCAGACCCCCGGGCGATTCCCCCCTCCCCTCCCTGCTGAGACGCAGTACATCTTCAAACGTTTGTAAAAGGATTGACCTGTTCCATGACTCTGTGCGCATTTCACAGCTGGTGATGAACTATTTGAAACCGAATTATTTACCGCAACATTGCAGATTTTACAAGTAGGAAGAATGAAGCTGCTACCTAATGCAGGGCCATCTGGGGACATCAGGTTTCTTACTTGAGCCAGTCAGAACAAGTACCAGACGCATTTGCACTACACAACAGAATTACCTGACATTTGCAGGCTTGAGATTGATGTCTCTCTCAGCAGATTCACTGCAAGGACATTCTGATTGGTTTCCACAATTGTGCATTAGGTTCAGTGAATCCGACCTCACACGGAAAGCATGTTGAGTAAAGGGCAGGCCTGTTGGTGCAGTAACTCCCATTTAACACACAGCCAGCACGCGCGAGAGAAATGAACCCTCGGAGGGTAACGAGCGCAGCCCCACCCACACGGTGCATTTACACTAAAACGGCTGCACCTCTGCATAGCAGTTTCATTCTGTACCAGTGCTGCAGTTCTGGTGTAATGCGACTTGAATGCTTTCTGAATCTGATCAGACACCTGAACAGAGCCGAGTCAAACTCCCTGGATTGGCGAGTCTCGATCTACTTCACTTCAGGTCTTCGTACCCAACATACACGCCAGAAATTGAGCATTGATGCAAAACCAAGTCCGCGGTCTATGCACTGATAGAGAGAGACCCCGCCCCACAGTCCGTGACAGAGAGAGAGAGAGAGAGAGAGAGAGAGACAGTCCCCGCCCCATAGAGACCCCGCCCCACAGAGAGCGAGAGAGAGAAATGCAGAGCCGAACTAGGCAGATACCCACTGATAATAAACATCCAAAAACGAGCACTAAACTTCCTAAATCACCTCAAATCTAGCTCCCCAGACACCCCTCATTTCAAAGCCTTTCAGACCCAAGAGCTAAACCCAGAAAAGAGTCCCCTGAGTCAGCTGCTACTGAAACTAAGTACTCAGCCGGACCCTGACCAGCCCCAGACCAACACAGCCGTCCAAACACCAATCCGAGTGAACCAAATCATTAAAAAATGCAAAGAAACCTACCTGGAACATTGGAACAAAATAACCGAAAGCCAAAGCAGATTAGAATGTTACCGGGACCTAAAAAGAGAATATAAACTGGCAGACTACCTCACGACCATCAGAGACACAAAACAGAGACAGACCCTCACCAGGTACAGACTAAGCGACCACCAACTGGAAATTGAAAAAGGCAGATACAAGAAATCCTGGCAGCCTAGAGAGAATAGAATATGCGATCAATGTCTGGCTGGCGAGGTTGAAACAGAAATGCATTTCCTCCTAAAATGCGAAAAATTCAACACATCAAGAAACATATTATTCAACAAGCTAAGCCAAACAACCCAGATTTCAAGGAATTGGATGATCTGTCAAAATTGAGATTAGTCCTAGGAGAAGGAGACAGACCATACCTTGGGGCTAATATGTAACAACATGTCACAACCTGAGGACTGTTTAAAAGTAAGACTGTTTAAAATTAATATTGAACGTACCAAATGAAGTAGAAAGACTGTTTAAAATTAATATTGTTTAAAAGTAATATTGTATATACCCAACAAATGTCAAATCGATTGACACCTACAGAATGTTGGAAAACTGTACCTTTTTGCAATGTAAGCTTTGGCAATATGGTTCTCTGTAAACTTTCATGCCAATAAAGCATTTGAACTGAACTGAGAGAGAGAGAGAGAGAGAGAGAGACCCCGCCCCACAGTCCGTGACAGAGAGAGAGAGACAGTCCCCGCCCCATAGAGAGAGACCCCGCCCCACAGAGAGAGAGAGAGAGACCCCGCCCCACAGAGAGAGAGAGAGAGACCCCGCCCCCACAGAGAGAGAGAGAGAGAGAGATCCCGCCCCACGGAGAGAGAGCGAGACCCCGCCGCACGGATAGAGAGAGAGACCCCACCCCACGGAGAGAGAATGAGAGAAAGACCCCGCCCCACGGGGGGGAGAGAGAGAGAGAGAGAAGTGGGAGAGACCCCGCCCCACGGGGAGGGAGAGAGAGAGGAGAGTGGGAGAGACCCCGCCCCACGGGGAGAGAGAGAGAGAGAGACAGAGAGACCCCCGCCCCACAGAGAGAGAGACCCCCGCCCCACGGAGAGAGAGAGAGACCCCCGCCCCACGGAGAGAGAGAGACCCTGCCTCAGAGAGAGAGAGAGACCCCGCCCCACGGGGAGAGAGAGAGAGAGCGACCCCGCCCCACGGGGAGAGAGAGCGAGAGACCCCGCCCCACGGAGAGAGAGAGAGAGACCCCGCCCCACGGGGAGAGAGAGAGAGACCCGCCCCACGGAGAGAGAGAGAGACCCGCCCCACGGAGAGAGAGAGAGAGACCCCGCCCCACGGAGAGAGAGAGAGACCTTGCCCCACGGAGAGAGAGAGAGAGACCCGCCCCACGGGGAGAGAGAGAGAGACCCGCCCCACGGGGGGGGGGGAGAGAGAGAGAGACCCTGCCCCACGGAGAGAGAGAGCGACCCGCCCCACGGAGAGAGAGAGACCCCGCCCCACAGAGAGAGAGAGACCCGCCCCACGGAGAGAGAGAGAGACCCCGCCCCACGGAGAGAGAGAGAGAGAGACCCCGCCCCACGGAGAGAGAGAGACCCCGCCCCACGGAGAGAGAGAGAGACCCGCCCACGGAGAGAGAGAGACCCCGCCCCACGGAGAGAGAGAGACCCCGCCCCGCGGAGAGAGAGAGACCCCGCCCCGCGGAGAGAGAGAGACCCGCCCCGACGGAGAGAGAGAGACCCGCCCCACGGAGAGAGAGAGACCCCGCCCCACGAGAGAGAGGACCCCCCCCCGAGAGACCCCGCCCCGCGGAGAGAGAGACCCCGCCCCGCGGAGAGAGAGAGAGAGAGACCCCGCCCCGCGGAGAGAGAGAGAGAGACCCCGCCCCGCGGAGAGAGAGAGACCCCGCCCCACGGAGAGAGAGAGAGAGAGACCCCGCCCCACGGAGAGAGAGAGAGACCCCGCCCCACGGAGAGAGAGAGAGCGACCCCGCCCCACAGAGAGAGAGAGAGAGAGAGAGAGACCCCGCCCCACGGGGAGAGAGAGAGAGAGAGCGACCCCGCCCCACGGGGAGAGAGAGCGAGAGACCCCGCCCCACGGAGAGAGAGAGAGACCCGCCCCACGGAGAGAGAGAGAGAGAGAGAGAGAGAGAGACCCGGCCCCACGGGGAGAGAGAGAGAGACCCGCCCCCACGGAGAGAGAGAGAGAGACCCCGCCCCACGGAGAGAGAGAGAGACCTTGCCCCACGGAGAGAGAGAGAGAGAGACCCGCCCCACGGGGAGAGAGAGAGAGACCCGCCCCACTGGGGGGGGAGAGAGAGACCGCCCCACGGAGAGAGAGAGCGACCCGCCCCACGGAGAGAGAGAGCGACCGGCCCCACGGAGAGAGAGCCCCCGCCCCACAGAGAGAGAGAGACCCCGCCCCACAGAGAGAGAGAGACCCGCCCCACGGAGAGAGAGAGAGAGAGAGACCCAGCCCCACGGAGAGAGAGAGACCCCGCCCCACGGAGAGAGAGAGACCCCGCCCCACAGAGAGAGAGAGACCCAGCCCCACAGAGAGAGAGAGACCCCGCCCCACAGAGAGAGAGAGACCCCGCCCCACAGAGAGAGAGAGACCCCGCCCCACAGAGAGAGAGAGACCCCGCCCCACAGAGAGAGAGAGACCCGCCCCATAGGAGAGAGAGGGACCCCGCCCGCGGAGAGAGAGACCCCGCCCCGCGGAGAGAGAGAGAGAGAGAGACCCCGCCCCGCGGAGAGAGAGAGAGAGAGAGACCCCGCCCCGCGGAGAGAGAGAGAGAGAGACCCCCGCCCCACGGAGAGAGAGAGAGAGAGACCCCGCCCCACGGGGGGGGGGGTGGGAGAGAGAGAGAAACCCCGCCCCACAGAGAGAGAGAGAGAGAGAGAGAGACCCCGCCCCACGGGGAGAGAGAGAGAGAGACCCCGCCCCACGGGGAGAGAGAGAGAGAGAGAGACCCGCCCCACCGAGAGAGAGAGAGACCCGCCCCACGGAGAGAGAGAGACCCGCCCCACGGAGAGAGAGAGAGAGAGAGAGAGAGAGACCCCGCCCCACGGGGAGAGAGAGAGAGAGAGAGCGACCCTGCCCCACGGAGAGAGAGAGAGAGAGAGAGAGAGAGACCCCGCCCCACGGAGAGAGAGAGAGAGACCCGCCCCACGGAGCAGAGAGAGAGACCCGCCCCACGGAGCGAGAGTGACCCTGCCCCACAGAGAGAGAGAGAGACCCCGCCCCACGGAGAGAGAGAGACCCGCCCCACGGAGAGAGAGAGAGAGAGAGAGCAACAACTAGACCTACTCGACAAATACTGCCAAAATTGGGCTCTAACAGTAAATCTAAAGAAAACCAACATCATGATTTTTCAGAAAAGACCCAGATGTCAGGAAAACAAATACCAGTTTACCCTCAGTGATACCACTATAGGACACACTATGAGCTACACCTACCTTGGTCTAACTATTACAGCATCAGGGAGCTTCAGCATAGCAGTGAGTGCACTAAAAGAAAAAGCCCGAAGAGCCCTATATGCAATAAAAAGAAAATTCTACAACATCCAAATCCCAATCAAAATCTGGCTCAAAATTTTTGACAGCATAATCCTGCCCATTGCACTGTACGGTAGTGAAGTATGGGGCCCGCTAAATCACCAAAGCTACACTAAATGGGAAAAACACACAATAGAAGCCCTACATGCAGAATTCTGCCGAAGCATCCTTCGCACCCAAAGAAAAACGCCAACAAATGCATGCAGAGCCGAACTAGGCAGATACCCACTGATAATAAACATCCAAAAACGAGCACTAAACTTCCTAAATCACCTCAAATCTAGCTCCCCAGACACCCTTCATTTCAAAGCCTTTCAGACCCAAGAGCTAAACCCAGAAAAGAGTCCCCTGAGTCAGCTGCTACTGAAACTAAGTACTCAGCCGGACCCTGACCAGCCCCAGACCAACACAGCCGTCCAAACACCAATCCGAGTGAACCAAATCATTAAAAAATGCAAAGAAACCTACCTGGAACATTGGAACAAAATAACCGAAAGCCAAAGCAGATTAGAATGTTACCGGGCCCTAAAAAGAGAATATAAACTGGCAGACTACCTCACGACCATCAGAGACACAAAACAGAGACAGACCCTCACCAGGTACAGACTAAGCGACCACCAACTGGAAATTGAAAAAGGCAGATACAAGAAATCCTGGCAGCCTAGAGAGAATAGAATATGCGATCAATGTCTGGCTGGCGAGGTTGAAACAGAAATGCATTTCCTCCTAAAATGCGAAAAATTCAACACATCAAGAAACATATTATTCAACAAGCTAAGCCAAACAACCCCAGATTTCAAGGAATTGGATGATCTGTCAAAATTGAGATTAGTCCTAGGAGAAGGAGACAGACCATACCTTGGGGCTAAATATGTAACAACATGTCACAACCTGAGGACTGTTTAAAAGTAAGACTGTTTAAAATTAATATTGAACGTACCAAATGAAGTAGAAAGACTGTTTAAAATTAATATTGTTTAAAAGTAATATTGTATATACCCAACAAATGTCAAATCGATTGACACCTACAGAATGTTGGAAAACTGTACCTTTTTGCAATGTAAGCTTTGGCAATATGGTTCTCTGTAAACTTTCATGCCAATAAAGCATTTGAACTGAACTGAGAGAGAGAGACCCCGCCCCACGGAGAGAGAGAGAGAGAGACCCCCGCCCCACGGAGAGAGAGAGAGAGAGACCCCGCCCCACGGAGAGAGAGAGAGAGAGAGACCCCGCCCCACGGAGAGAGAGAGCGACCCGCCCCACGGGGAGAGAGAGAGAGAGACCCCGCCCCAGAGAGAGAGAGAGAGAGAGACCCGCCCGAGAGTGAGAGACCCGCCCCACGGAGAGAGAGAGAGACCCCGCCCGCGGAGAGAGAGACCCCGCCCCGCGGAGAGAGACAGAGAGACCCCCGCCCCACGGGGAGAGAGAGAGACCCCGCCCCACGGGGAGAGAGAGGGAGAGCGAGAGACCCCGCCCCACGGGGAGAGAGAGAGAGACCCCGCCCCGCGGAGAGAGAGAGACCCCCGCCCCGCAGAGAGAGAGAGAGAAAGAGAGAGACCCCGCCCCATGGGGAGAGAGAGAGAGACCCCCGCCCCATGGGGAGAGAGAGAGAGACCCCGCCCCACGGAGAGAGAGAGAGAGAGAGAGAGAGACCCCGCCCCACGGGGGGAGAGAGAGAGACCCCGCCCCACGGGGGGGAGAGAGAGAGAGACCCCGCCCCACGGGGGGGGGGGGGGAGAGAGAGACCCCGCCCCACGGAGAGAGAGACCCCGCCCCGCGGAGAGAGAGACGCCACAGAGACCCCGCCCCACGGAGAGAGCGAGACCCCGCCCCACGGAGAGAGAGAGAGAGACCCCGCCCCATGGTGAGAGACAGAGAGACCCCGCCCCAGAGAGAGAGAGACCCCGCCCCACGGGGAGGGAGAGAGAGCGACCCCCCACGGGGAAGGAGAGAGACCCCCGCCCCACAGAGAGAGAGACCCTGCCCCACAGAGAGAGAGAGCGACCCGCCCCACGGAGAGAGAGAGAGACCCCGCCCCGCAGAGAGAGAGACCCCGCCCCACGGGGGGGGGAGATAGAGATACTTTTTGTTATGTAAGCTTTGGCAATATGGTTCCCTGTAAACTTTCATGCCAATAAAGCATTTGAATTGAATTGAATTGAATTAAGAGACCCCGCCCCACGGGGAGAGAGAGAGACCCGCCCCACGGAGAGAGAGAGAGAGAGAGAGAGACCCCGCCCCACGGAGAGAGAGAGACCCCGCCCCACGGAGAGAGAGACCCCGCCCCACGGAGAGAGAGAGACCCCGCCCCACGGAGAGAGAGAGACCCCGCCCCACGGAGAGAGAGACCCCGCCCCACGGAGAGAGAGACCCCGCCCCACGGAGAGAGAGACCCCGCCCCACAGAGAGAGAGAGAGACCCCGCCCCGCAGAGAGAGAGAGAGAGTGACCCCGCCCTGCAGAGAGAGAGAGAGAGAGAGACCCCGCTCCACAGAGAGAGATAGAGAGAGAGAGAGAGACCCCGCCCCACGGAGATTGTGAGAGAGAGACCCCGCCCCGCGGAGAGAGAGACCCCGCCCCACGGGGAGAGAGAGAGACCCCGCCCCACGGGGAGAGAGAGGACCCCGCCCCACGGGGAGAGAGAGAGACCCCGCCCCACGGGGAGAGAGAGACCCCGCCCCACGGGGGGAGAGAGAGACCCTGCCCCGCGGAGAGAGAGAGACCCCGCCCCGCGGAGAGAGAGACCCCGCCCCACGGAGAGAGAGAGAGAGACCCCGCCCCACGGAGAGAGAGAGAGACCCCGCCCCACGGAGAGAGAGAGAGCGACCCCGCCCCACAGAGAGAGAGAGAGAGAGAGAGAGAGAGAGACCCCGCCCCACGGGGAGAGAGAGAGAGAGAGCGACCCCGCCCCACGGGGAGAGAGAGCGAGAAGA